>NW_007361006.1:270286-398995 GCF_000149035.1 Colletotrichum graminicola M1.001
TATCAGCGCTGCTTAGGTCGGAGCTTCCCACCAAGAGTTTGCACACTGAACGATTTGAATCCACCGGTCCTTGTAGAAAAACGCACAGGCGTGGAACGTGTGGCGGTGGATTCCAGTAACCGAACAAGTTAGGGAACTGTTCGCTGTGTTTAGTATTACGACCGACGCAAAAGTCCCATATGCCCCAAGCTGTAATCGACGACATGCCGACGGGTTAAAGCTAATATAGTCAATCTCGAATGGCACCACCGTAGTTGTTAGACGTGGCAGCTATCCAGCGTACTGAGCTCCGCGACAGGCCTACGCGGTAAGACCGGTTCACTGTATAGCCTACCGTTAGTCCGGGGGGAGGGGGCGTTAGTTCAAAGAACAAAGCAATTAAACCATGGCCAGTGAAAGACAAGGCACGAGTGAGCGAGCAAGAGAGTAACGGTAAGAAAAATGGGAGAGACCCAAGGGGGGGAGAATAACCAGGCTAGGTAGGCACGTAGGTAGGTAGGTAGAGGACGTATCAGAGGCTGAAAGACCATGAAAGGCACAAGCGAGATGATTTGCCTTTCACAGCAACACATGGATGGGTTGGGGAGCATTCGGGGGCCAGGGGCTGGCCCGTGTATCCAGACAGATGCATACCGTACACTACTATTCGTACATGGCATGGAAGCTGGGGTGTTCGCAGCCGAGTCGAGAAGCCGGGGGGGAGGCAGAACAGAGGACTGGGAGAGAGACGACACCAGAGCGCAAAGCAAGCAAGCAAGCAAGCTGCGAGAGTGTGCGAATGGACCAAAAGGGTGTGTGGGTGGGTTTCCTGGTGAGATTAGCCCGTCCCGTCCTGGTTAAGCAGAAGACCGGGCTTATGAGATGGGGCGCGATAGGGGGCCTTCGATGACTACAGTCGTCATCAAGTTTTCCGTACTGTCTAATCTTGTGCAGTGGGTAGTGCACATAATGCAGTTTTCGGCAGGGAATCACTGGCAAGAGTGAGGTCCCCAGGCAAGTATCCGTACAACCATCGACATTTAATGTGGGGGCATTGCAGCACGGGCCATGCGGACACAGCCGCACACTGTGCTTGACACCAGACGACTATCGCGCTGCATCAGACGCCATGTCTCATCTTCCATTTCTCAATATCACGGCCTTATGCCCGCCCAGCTCATATTAAAGAAATACCCATGGTGGAAACACAAGAAAGGCTCCATTCTGGTGCAGGAGTGAGCGAGCCCCCCCCCAAAAACCGCCCCAGTTGCTAAAAGTATGATGGGCGACGACGATGCCTACTTGGACTTTAGAGCAATGGGGGCCCTGGCCTAGCAGTAGAAGCCTTTGTTTTAAACACCTTTTTCAGCTCAACCCAGCGGACCGAGTCGAGCTGATAATAAGCGGCAAGGCAGGCAGGCATATCGCGGGTTTGATGTTTCGTTAAATACTTGAGGCGACGAGGCGCGGTAGCCGTTGCTGGGAACATCCAAGCTGTCAAAGAACTGCGCGCCTGTGTCTCCCGAGGGGTGAGATTGCATCGTGTCCTAGCTCTTTATTGACCCTATCGCTCGGCATCCCGGTTCCGTCATTTCGTTTTCCTTAGACTTCCCTATTCTTCAAGGCGGCCCCGCTCTCACAGACAATTCCAGCTACGGGAGCAACGCAAACCAAAGAGCCCACAACCCTGCCCGGATAGAGAGGAAGAGAGACATTCTGAGGGTGACTTGTCTGACTGTGCTTCCGACAACCGACCGACCTGCCTGGGTATGGAGGGCACCGGTCGTCGCATCCGATGATGCACTCCTTACCCGTCCCAGTTCGATTTTTGGTGCCCTGATTACGGAGTAGCTTCGAGCCTTTGGAAAGTGTGGTAGCGGATGCTCCCACCACCGCCGCCTCTACGTGAGGGCGCTGTCTGGTCCAACCCCAGATCAGAGACAGGGTAAACTCAACCGGACGCTTTCTCATTCAATGCGTGCCGGACCCCCCGTAGCAAGAGACTTGACCCAGCCGCCGCGACACCATTTGACAACCCCCCCGGTCAGCCAACCCTTTTCCTCTCTTTTTTCCCCTTTATTTTCCCTTTTTTTTTTGTTCTTTAATTGGGGTGACGACTCGGGCGCGTAACAGATGAAGGGGGCCCTACGTGCTAAGCTAGATGAGTGGTCGACAGGGTGGAAGAAGAGCTGCAGCGCATTGCCTGCAACCACCACTGCTTGGCCGATGCTCGCTGTCAGGTGCTTAGCGCATGAGGATATTGGGCGGTTCGGGTTTGCCTATTCCATGGTCATTGTGTGTCTTCTTACGGTCTGATATTCGCAGTTTCTCGTTCTCACTCTCACCCAGCTTATTTGCTTGTGTACCAACCTCTGTACGCATCAGGCAGAGTCCGTGAGTTTGTCGACAATCCCGCCAAGCCTCGACAGCCTTGCAATCGAGCAACCAGTTGCAGCCCGCCATCCCAATTCCAGTCCCCAAGGATTCCACAAGCCTCGAAAGCCGCGAGGAACGAGAACATCCCTCCCTCCCAACCAACTAGTGGATAGATGCGACAATCTCACATAACTGGTGGAGATCCGGTCCACCCTTGGCCATATTCCCATTGCTTCTCATTGGCCATGTTACCGCCCGGTCGAGTGACGGATCTGGGTAACCCACTCACTCTCTCTCTCACACACACACACACTCTCTCTCTCTCTCTCTCTCTCTCTCCTACCTTCACGCTCACACTCCCTAATGCAACACTCCAGCTCATTCACATGCCGTAGCAAGCCAAATGAAGAGAGCCACTCGGGTGCACGCATCCCACAACAGGGGGGGAAGAGGTTCAACCGTCATGCAAAAGGGAAATACCACCGTGCGGTATGGCCTTCCCGATTGCGCACCCACTGCGACTCTTCCGGGAATCGTCCAGGGTGTTGATCCCCCCGAGCGAATTTCCCAAGCACGTCTCCCAACGTGGATGTCGTGCGCCGGTTCCTGTTTCTGCGTCCCACCATGGTTTTTTTTTTTTTTCCTTTTTGTCCCCCCCTCTACGGAGTATCTAGTTAATGGACGGATAGTGCACGTTATCCGTACCACGGACGGAACAGCTTTCTTCTTCCTGTCGCTTGCTGCCTTACGTTGTTTCTCTTCCCTTGCTGTGGTACGGCTCCCCGTCGTCTGTCCATACAACGGCCAGGTCCAAGAAACGTTGGAAACTCGCCCCGAGAAAGTCAGCCAGCCCGCCCATGGTTAGTGCATATTGGCTTTGACGGAAAGCTCTCTCGGACTGTGTCCCCACCCCCCCCTCACGGGCCACGGCCGCAATATCCGACGAATGACCCTCAAACCCCAAAGATAAAAAGACACACAATGGGTGTTGAGGCTGTTGGGTGGTCCAGAAAGCTCCCGATAAGTTTCAACCACAAACGCTAACACTACGGCGGCAAGCCCCGATAACACTCTGACCAGCCCACACACGGAAGAGAAAGAGAGAGAGAGAGAGACTCATAGGTGCCGTGCAGTGCACGTAAAGGCTATTTTGCGGGGCCAGCCCAGGTTCCGTCTCTTAGTTCCCCTCTTCCTCCATACTGGTACACTCCAAAAGGAGTATCAGGACAATATGTCTTCACTTATTATTGGATCGCTCGGTATTCGTGAGCAAGATCCTCCCCAGCCGTCAGGTCCGGCTTCAACTCGACCTACCACTACCCCGGCAGTCTCAGCAAGTACAAACTAGGACACGTAGCTGGAGCGAGTGCTGTTTGCCCTTCTTTACCCCCTAGCTATGGCATTGGTACCTTGGGAATCACGGAACAGTGTAAGGATGTCATTTCAGTCCTAAGCTGCCTGTCTACCCACCAACTTTCACCGCTTATGCTTCTGCCAGAGTCCCTGGTCTGGTCCACTTCCATTGTGGCGGACATAGAAAGTCGAGGCTTCCGAAAAACTGTCAGTCTAGAGGCATCAGAAGGGTTGGTTTACAGTTGATGATCCAATGTCCTTCATATGCGACCTGTCCTAAGCATAGGAGGCAGCCTCACAAGCACTACGCCGCGTCTTCATTCCCTTTCGATGGCTTTTTGACAAGAATCTGGTTCTCGAACATGGCGACCTCGTCCTCGGGAAAGGGGTAGGATGTGTACTCCTCCTGTTCCATCTTCCTTGTACGCGTAGAGTCAGGATCGGAAATCCAGGGGCTGCGGATATATCAGCTCTTGTTACGGCCCTAGTCTTTAGACATAATTAGGCAAACCTGATCCACGTCTCATTGCCGTCGGGGAACCTCATATGTTCCCAGTCCATCTGATCCATTTCAGGGGACGTTTCGTTGTCCCAGATGATGACGGCTGGCCTGGCCAGGTCCGTCACGATCTGCTTGACGGGTACAGTCGGAGCGACGCTGAAGACCAGCGTGTGTTCGTCGGTGTCGAGGAATCCCTGTGGATCATTAAGCACCACGATGTTGCGGCTCTTGAGAAATTCGATGGAGGCTTGGGTGTACGCTGGATCTTGCGAGTAGCATCGAATTTCCCGGCCGGTGCGGTCGCCTAGTATTTGTGCCAAAGTTAACGCGACCGCGTGCTGAATATGACTTCGAGGCTCGGAGTGGTGTTGGCTACATAAATAGTGTTCATTATTATCGGAATCAGGGGTCAAGTCGCCTAGACCGAAGCAGATGATTTTGTTGATTACATCGGAGGTCAAGACTAGGGATAGGGTGTCTTTGAGCTTTCGACATTGCGGGCTCTTCTTCCACGTCTTCTCGTGTTTCTCGAACGCCGCACCTATCTTGCCAACGGCTAAGGCGATTTGGTCTGGAGTCATTTGGGAGGGCAAGATGGTGAGCTTCACGTCTACAGAACAACAAGGTTTTGGAAGTTCGTCTGGCTCGTCCGATGGCGACGGGATGACCAGGCGCTGAATGGGTCTGTAGCTGATTGAGAGTGTTTCGCTGTCAACATTCGTGTTAGTTCTCAAACCGCATCACGGGTCTGCCGTCACCCACTCTTCCTCAAACTGGTCCCATCCGATAGGATCCCAGTTCATTTTCCCATCCATGCCCTGGATCTGGACAAGAAGGCTCTTATGGGCTATTTGCTCTGCCAGACTGGCTAATTGGCTCTTGGTAAAGAGTGGCTGGCCGGCATCGTAGCGCTCTTGGAGCTTTCTCGAGAGCTCAAGACGCTCTCGTCGCCAATCAAAGTTATTTGACTCCACTATTTGCTCCGTGTGAGCGGCGTCATCGGTCTCCATAGTGTTGTAGGGTTTCCTGGGTCTCCGTGTTGCTGACGTGCTTTCCCGTTTGGACGACCCTGTGTTGAATGTCAGTGATGCTACTTGAGTGCGGTATACTGCAAGATCCCTGCGATATCGTTGCTGGACGGGTTAACTGATAGATGGATGTTTGGCGGATGGTTGAAAGAAGATGGTTGTAGCCGTGTTGGACCGGAGCTCTGCTTGTTTGGTTCTAGTAAGGCAAAGCCTGCTTGGCCTTTCCATCTGGGCCACAGCCGAAGGGACACTTCTTTCCTCACAGCTCGCAGCATCCCAGAATAAGGCTGCAACGGATGTCGCACTGCCGTTCCTGCTCGTCAGAAAATGCATCTCAAGTCTTGGAAGAAGGTCTTATCATCCGTTCTTGCCCCTCTCACAGATGTCGATTGAAGCCGGGGGCTCTGTTTCCTCACAGGACATACAGCAGTGCACCATCTCAAACTACTCTATCACCAACAATAATACTGCCAACAACAGATCCGATATCGAGCCCACCCCCCACCCAAAGTTAAGTAAGTTTCGGTTCTCGGCCCAATCTGACTTTCAACCCATTGTGGCAATCCCTTGGAAACAACGAGTAAGATGGCTTACGATAGACAGACTGAGAACGAGGCGTCATTTCAGTATTCCGAAGAAATGACTCCCAAGTTTTCACAGACTATTGGGACCCGCACTGGCATGTCTCGGCGCTCTCAATAATCCATTTGAGTAAGTCCTAACTTGGACATGAAGAACTGTGTTCAACCAGATCATCTTGCGACCTCCGCCATAGCCACTGGCCACCCGCCGTGAGTTACCAATAGTTTTGTGATGGCCGTCTGCGGGCCGTCACAGCGAGCTACTTAGTCTCCATTATTGCGTGCAGAAAGATAGGCATCAGAACATGCTCCAGAAAACAACCAGGACATGGTGCAACTGAGTGACCAGTAAACATCGGAAGTTATCAACCGAGAGTGTACCCCGGTCCCATGAAGTTCAGATCCAAAATGTCATCATGTGACCAGGTACCTAAGTAACCACGCGCACCGCGTGCTGAGGTTCCCCCACATTCTTGGGGCGTCGTCGTCTTGAATGTGATTCGCCAAAGCGTCCCCCCCGGAGATTCTGGCGGAATTAGTGTCATCCCCACCGCAAACAGCCACTCACAAGCCCGGGAACTTTCGACTCTCAGCGGCTGGCTAGGACCCCCCTCCAGTGGGGTGCCCAAAGCGACCGCTTTCCCCAAGTTATCCACCAGTTCGGGTGGCTGCTGGCACTGCCTCGGAACTCCACTGCCCGCCGGCATTCACATGTCGGAATGAGATCACGAGCCAGCGTCCCCCAAAGCGTTCCTTTCTCCAATAGCAAACGACTCATGCCTCCAAATGCGACCACGTGCTTAGCTGGAATTTCCCAAGCGTACACACATGAGGCTAGGACCGTCCGTCACCATCGAACAAACAGAACCTCAATTGCGACGCATTCTGTGCTCCTCCATTCGTCGGCAATAGCGTCGCACATCTCGCAGAATTGAGTTTCCATCCGGTGATGGCTGTGCATTCGTAGCAGCATCATACCCGCGGCGAGCCTGCCCGACTCGATCCCACCATCACCAACACATACCGTAAATCCCCATCATCGTCGCCGCCATGGCCGAACAATCAACCCTCCGCCAATCGGCCGCAGAAGAGGCCATCGCCGCCTTCTTCGAGAAATACACAACCCTCATCCGCTCCCGCCTCCAAAGCACGTCTCGCACAACTCGCCTGCTCGGAACACTTGCCCTCGCTGCATCCATCATCCTGGGCGCCGCAGGAGGCAGGCGCTGGTGGAGACAGCGCCGCGAGGAGAAGGAGCAGGGTCGTAAGCTCGTCCGCACAAACTCGTGGCTGCACAATAAGGATGGCTCCCGCACCATTTACGTCCCTTACAAGGATGGCACCTCCAAGGTCGTCATCCAGACGACCAAGCCGCTGACATTCGAGGCGCATCGCCGGCTCTTCCTCAACCCGCCACGGGTATCCGGTCTCGGCGACGGTACCGTACCCGCGGCGCAGACCAAACCCGGGCTGAACTTGGCTTTCCTGCACCAGTTTCTGAGTCTGATGAGCATTATGATTCCGAGATGGTCGAGCAAGGAAGCCGGCTTGCTCTTAAGTCATAGCGTATTCTTGATGCTTCGCACATATTTGTCTCTTGTCGTCGCCCGACTTGACGGTGAGATCGTGCGCGATCTTGTCGCCGGGCAGGGCAAGGCCTTCCTCTGGGGACTCGTGAAGGTGAGTGATCGCAGACATATCCCAACTCTTTTGTCGTGCTAATAGTAAACTTAGTGGTGCGGTCTTGGTGGTTTTGCATCGTATACCAATGCGATGATTAAATTTCTCGAGTCCAAGGTGTCCATCGCTTTTAGGACTCGTCTTACTCGGTATATCCACGACCTCTACTTGAATAACAACCTAAACTATTACAAACTCTCCAATTTGGATGGAGGCGTAGGCCAGGGTGCGGACCAGTTCATCACACAAGATCTGACACTATTCTGCGCCGCCGCCGCGAACCTGTACTCGTCGCTTGGCAAGCCTTTTGTCGACCTTTGCGTCTTCAACTACCAGCTCTTCCGGTCCCTCGGTCCGCTGGCTCTCACGGGGCTCCTGAGCAACTACTTCTTGACAGCAAGCATTTTGCGCCGGCTTTCGCCGCCCTTTGGCAAGCTCAAGGCGGTTGAGGGCCGCAAGGAGGGCGACTTCAGGAGTTTGCACGCGCGCCTGATCGCTAATGCCGAAGAGATCGCCTTCTACGGCGGCGCCGATATGGAGAAGCAATTCCTCAACAAAGAGTTCAAGTCGCTTAAGAATTGGATGGAAGGCATCTACATGCTCAAGATTCGTTACAACATGCTTGAGGATTTCATTCTCAAGTATAGTTGGAGTGCCTACGGCTACCTCCTGTCGTCGCTACCAGTATTCCTCCCAGCGTGGGGTGGCCTGGGCGGCGCTGCCGAGCTGGACCAGAACGCTCCGAAAGGCAGCAGGGAGCGTGGTCGTATGAAGGAGTTCATTACCAACAAACGTCTCATGCTATCACTGGCAGACGCTGGCGGCAGAATGATGTATTCTATCAAGGACCTATCGGAGCTCGCTGGGTACACTAGCCGAGTCTACACGCTCATCTCAACGCTCCACAGAGTCCATGCCGATGCCTACTTCCTCCGCGGACAACAAAACGAGCTGTACTCGCTTTCGGATGTTCAGGGAACCATCCAGAAGGGGTTCGATGGCGTCAGATTTGAGAACGTGCCTGTTGTTGCACCGTCATTGTGGCCCAATGGCGGCGAAGAGCTGATGGAGTCGCTCTCCATGGTCGTTAGGAGAGGAGAGCACCTTCTCGTAAGCCCACTTTGACTGATAGAAAAGTACCGCGCAAGCTAACATTACCAGATCTCGGGACCTAACGGGGTGGGAAAGACGGCAATTGCTCGCATTCTTGCGGGTCTTTGGCCAGTGTACCGGGGTCTTGTTAGTCGACCCAAAGATATTGGCCAGGATGGCATCATGTTTTTGCCGCAAAGACCATATCTCAGCATCGGCACGCTCCGTGATCAGGTCATCTACCCCGATGGCCATCACGATATGCGCGAGAAGAGAAAGTCCGAAGACGACCTAAAGCGTATCCTGGAGGATGCTCGTCTCGGTTACCTTCCCGACCGTGAAGGTGGCTGGGATACCCGTAAGGAGTGGAAGGACGTTCTCAGTGGTGGTGAGAAGCAGCGCATGGGTTTTGCTCGTGTGCTGTACCACGAGCCTCAGTTTGCAATCCTCGACGAAGGAACCAGCGCCGTGTCCCAAGACGTCGAGGGACTGCTCTACGAGGTGTGCAAGGAGAAGGGAATCAGTGAGTAGAGCCATTGCGCATACCGTTGAAAATATGCTAACGCCGAGCAGCCCTCATCACCATCTCAACTCGCGCTTCCCTCAAGAAGTACCACACCTACAACCTTATCCTTGGAGGAGGAGAACGTGGCGACGAATGGGAATTCGAAAGAATCGGAACGGAGCGGGAGAAGATGCAAGTCGAGAAGGAGCTCCAGGATCTCCGGGAACGCCTTGAGCAAGTGGAGACATGGAAGGCGAGACGGCAAGAGATCGAGGAAGAGCTCTCGCGCGTGTGGGTAGCTGGTGGTGACGACTTGGACCCTCCGTCATATGCCGCGAGTGAGAGCGAATCGGCGAAGAGCAAGGGCAAGGGCAATGAGTCGCTGCAGGATGTGCAGGGTGATGCTTAAGAGGAAACGCTCAGCTGATCCCGCATCTGCACGACCATCATATACATCATACATATACGGCTATCTGGTTATCTGGAAAGGAGGATGGTTTTCTCCGTGTTCAACGAGAGAAAGAGCCGTGTATTAACAGTTTGGCTCATAGAACCGCGCGCAAGATATGGCTTCCTCACCAAATATATTTCCATAGTTCTAGGCTACGAATGGCCCATGTCTTCACAATGCAATCCGCACATCTGCTCGCCGTAACCATCGCCATTCTGGCTTCGTGGTCTTTGAGCCTCACAAGAAGTCCCCTCCAACCTCCGACGATAGTTCGATTCGTCTCTGGGGTTGTGCGGCGAACGTCGCGCCACTAAACGATTCATTCCTCGGGAGATCTCTTGTTATTCACGTCTTGAAGCGGCTAGCGATGTCTCGCTCTTGGTCCGTCGACCAATGACGGCCCTGGTCAGACTGACGCTATCGTTTAGACTATTTACCAAGCGACTATTTACTCAGCCGCCTCGACGTCAACATCCTGGGCGGGTCTCCGATGCCGATATGTCCACTCTGTGTTATCGTTGTCTACCTCCTTGCTTTACGATCCTTCCACCGGCTGGCCTGTACATGCAGGTCTGCAAGTATCTGCCCATTTTGGCCTACTCCATACTAGCGCCGGACGATCTATGACAGCTCGAACCTTTCCGTGCAACCTCCGTCCCCGAGAGCGGCCAACATATTCCATTTCAAAATGTCATGTTGCACCGCGCCTGTAGCCTCACATCCTTACTGCTCAGAAGAACGCTCTTACTGTTCATTGGTTTTGGAACGCCGTTATCATTACGCGCTAAATGCTGGTATACGGAACGTTACAGACCGGTTGCCCGTAGAGAGCCAGGACTCAGCCGAAGAGACAACACGTGGAAACGCCACGCATCACCCATCTCAAAGGCTCAGCAGCGCTCTATATTCGGACTTGCCATATCAAGGCTTGACAGGATCCCTCTCTCGGGTACTTCCAGGCCAGATGGTTCATACTGTGGCATTGCTTGATTTCCATAACAAGCTTTCCTCGGGGCACGAAATCTCAAACGCGGATTTCCTTTGCTCTTTCCATGCCTGCTTCACACTAGTCCTTTGTCTCTCTGAGCCGGTTGGATGTGGCTGACCATCCCCCCGTAAACCATTTGACGTTCTTTGTTCGCTGACGTTGGCAGAATCGTCAGCCCGAGGGAAAATCAACAACGATACCCGACGCGTGGTGTTTTTTTCGGCACCCGTCGACCTGAGGGGGTTTCGTGGACCTATATCAAGCTTGATGTCTGAGACTTGTTCAGCGTTCATGCGATTCTAAAATCCGATACTCCTACAAACCCAAGGAGTTCGACTCAGTTCAGTCAACGTCATTCGTCTTAATGCCCACAAGTCCCTTCCGCCAAACTCGATAGTCAAGAGCCGGGTATCGCAACTCAGTCCACCTACGCCTGCTGTATATCTTTGGGCTTGGAAGTCGTCCGCGCGTTGTAACGGAAAAGCAGCTAAGCGAGAGGTGACGGTATCGTACTCTCTCTTTGGTTCTGTTCCTCCTCCAGAGAAGACGACATTTGCAATAAGCCGGGTCATAGACGGCCACTCTTGTGAGCATCGATATAAAGGGGTCTACCTCAAACAAGGACTTTTCAACCCTCTTTTCCGCATCCACAACTCTACACGATGCCCAAACCCTCAACCATTGGCCGCACCACGAAGACGGTTGGCCGCATGCCAGTCATCTCGGAAGACGGATCCACCACAGCCGTCACACGCCCACCGCCCGTGGGACTCGCTCCTCCTCCGCCATTTCGGAGCACAGCACCGAGATTCTACGGCCGCTCCCCCACAGGACGACCCATCTATCCACATCCGTCTTACCCCCCTCCGGCCTACTCCCGCAGCCCATGTCGAGATAGTATCAGGAACGCCCTCGGAACACGTAGCAGCCTCAGCACACGCAGTATAAACAGCATACGCAGCGTCAGTAGTGTCGATAGCAATGGAAGCCCCTTGAACTCGGGCATATCGACTCCCAAAAGCTCCTACAATGAGAACGCCGGACTTCTGCCCAGCACGAAGCGTACGGGCCAAGACTCGCTTGGAGAAAAGAGAAGAGGCTCCAAATGGGTTGCCCGCCGTAGAAGCTGGTACCGGCTGATCATCCTCGCCATCATTGTCATTGTCCTCACTGTGGGCTTATCAGTCGGTCTCACAGTTTGGAATCGCCAGTCGTAAGTATCCATCTGACAGCCGGACCCCGCTTGGCACAACTAACACCATAAGACAAGCAGACAACCCGTAGTGACCGCTGGCGCGTCAAACGACACAAATCTCTTCCCCTCGGGCTCCTTCGCCTTCAACACTGCCCTCTTGGAAGCCAACACGGGCTGCACCTCTGACTCTTCGACCTGGCGCTGCTTCCCCGACCGGACCTACTCGCAATCCCCCAACGCCTCCGTCGCGACCTTCTTCGGCACGATATCCCAGTCGAACTCGTACGCCTACCAAATCTCGTCATCATCGTCGTCGAACCCCTTTTTCCCGCAGTTTTCGGACGAGACAATGACGCTGGTGGAGGGCGGTTCGCTCGACGAGCGCCTCGTCTTCAACTTCACCCTCCCCAAGACCGTGGCCCTCTCGGACGCTGTCACGCAAGGCGGCCGCGCGGCGACGTGTGATTTCCCGGACATGGCGTTCCGCGCGACTTTGTGGACGAGGCGGAACGCCACGACGGCGCTCGCGCAGTCCGTGGGGATGACGGCGACGGCGGACAGCGCCGACGGCAATGTCAGGTGGGGGGTGTGGCCTGGCCAGATAGAGGTCGAGCAAGTCAAGACGGGAGGGCCGGATTGCAAGGACCCCGCGGGAAAAGCGGTCAGCGTTGCGGCGGGGAATGACCGGTGTAACTGCCTGTATGCCAACTTCGACTTTGTCGTCGAGGAGAAGCGGAGAAGGCGGCGGGCATGAGATAGGAGATTGGAGGCGGTGGGTGACACATGATCACATACTAGACCCGGATGCAAGATACCCTACATAAAGCCACTAATTTTCCAAAAAAAAAAAAAAACTTCTTTCTACATCATGAGCCTGGCGACAAGTTTCGAGTTACACTCAAAGAGGAAAAGGACGTGAACATGAGGCACAACCTGGCTCTTCATAGCAGTCTCACTGAAACGATATTGTTACTCACCCTGTTATGTTACAATCAAACTTTTGTCACAATTGGACTTTCAAATGTCCGTCTATTTCTAACAAATCTCAGGTCAAAGAACCCTCCCTCTATAGAGCTACCCATACAATGTATCATAAAACATCATCGTCTTGAATGCCCGTCCTAAGCCGTACTGTTGTAACTTGGGCGCTGAACCAGCCGACGCCTCTCTCTATCAGGGTTCATGCACCACACTGCCATCCTCAGCACCCCTTGGCCGACTGCCGCGAGCACCAATGCCGTCATTTACAACTACTGCTGCCATCAAGGCCAATCTTCGAGCCTCACTTGAACTCGCGGCGCTGCACACGGTTGCTGCCGCTGCTGTTGTTGACCTTGGAAAATCGGCTATTGCTGTGGTTGGTATTGTTGCGGTTGCATCTGCTGGAAAGGCTTGTTGAATAGAGGCATATACTGCGCCGGTTGCTGCTGCTTCTGTTGTTATTGTTGCTGCTGCGGTGGCGGCTGGAAAGGATTCTCTCCGTACTGGGCATGTACGTTAAAGTACCCGCCCGGCTGAAAACTTGCCGCACCTACGTTCTGCTGCATCTGTTGACCGCCAAAATCGAAGGCGTCCGGCTGTACGCCGAACTGCGAAATATCTTGCCATTGTAACGGCACCTGTGGCATTTGAGGCATCTGCGGCATTTGAGGCATCTGCGGCATTTGAGGCATCTGCGGCATCTGAGCCCCGAAGTTGAAGTCGAAGACGTTCGGCTGCGCACCGAATGCCGAAATTCCTTGCCACTCCGGCATCTGCGGCACCTGCAGTACCTGAAAGACCCGGGGGTCGACGGCTTCGGCTTCGTTCGAACCGCTCATGCCCTGGTTGGCACCAGACGCGGGACGCAAGGCTAGCGCGCCGTGTTGAACTCTGGGACGCTGGTTGAGCGCGTTTGACACACGCCTGGGCTGCTGGAACGCGGCGTGGATCATGGGCTCGGCTTCGAGCCTCTGACGGGGCGCGTGGCGCCGGGAATCCCCGTCCTCGTCATCGTTGTCGTTGTCGTCGCCACCAGGATGCCTCCTCTTGCGCCCGTTGTCTTTCAGGTTGCGGGGCGAGGAGAAGAACTCCTGCGCCCAGGTGGCCACGGCCTCTTCGGAACCGAGGTCGTTGGCACCGAGCCGATCCTCAATGATGCGCATGAGTAGGCCGAGGGAAGGCCGTTGGACCGGGTCATCTGCCATACAACGCTGAACGAGGCCCCTGAGCTCCTCATCGACGCCGTTGAACCGCTCGTTTTGGAGGGCGCCTCCCCATGTAACAATTTCCTGGCCGTCGGGGAGCCTGTAGTTCATGGCCGTGAGCGGCTGGAAAGCACAGAGAGTAATGGCGCACCATATCTATAAGTAAAGGTCAATTTCTAACATGGAAAATGAGCCAGGGCAATATACTCACAATGACGCCGACCTGGAAGATATTGGAGTGCATTCCATAGTTGCCAGCAACCGGGGGCTTGGTGCCATCTACTGCCACAAAATGGTTCGGGAGGTTGTCGTCAGCCAAGTAGGTTTGCAAGTCCAGATGATCCCATTGTCTGGTGAATTGTTCCTGCATAATGTCAGCTGTTAGACCAGTGGTCGGGTGATGGCGTCCTTCTGGGTTACTTACAGGCGTGAAATAGTTCCCCTTTCCGCTGAATCGACACTTCCAGAAGAGCTCCTTGCTATAAAGAGCACATTGGTCAGCTTTGCAGTCTAATACGGAAGACGGTGTGGCAAACTCACTCAAAGTATGCTGGGTTGGTAGCATACTCGCCAAAGAACTGGACGGACCCAAAGTCGGCAATCTGGGCTGGTTAGCTCAAACGATGCTTACGGTTCATGGAGGGAGGAGCATCCGGCATACCTTGAATATGGGCATGTTGCCATTCTCCACGTTGCTGCTTGCTAGAACTGTTGTACTAGTCAGCCATCTTCGATGTATACAAAAAACTCTCTCGCAGATTGACCTACTATTGCTCGGCTCAAGGTCAAAGTGAGTCGTCTGCTGGGGGGGATAGTACTCGCTCATGGGGTAGTCATCCGGGAGGTGCTCATCGATGGGTTCGTTGGAATTCCATTCTGGTCGATCCGCACCGCCGAAAACCTCCTTTGGAGGGTAGCCCATACCGATGAGCCCCTGTGTAACTGTAGTGACAATGTTAGCAAAGAACATCTCAGCTGTAGTATTCCAAGACTCTTTCAGTAACTTACGGCTCCTGAAGAGCATCCAAATTGCTCGCACCGGCCAGGGAGTCCTGCTACGGCTGGCTTTGCTGAGCCACACATTTAGATCTCCCTGAGCCGCATGCTCGACAAAAACGAAGTTACGGATTGGCTGACAAGCAAAGTCATCTAAGCTCCATGCACAGTCTAGCTCTTCATCAGAGAGCTGTGGTGACGGATCCGGGGCTACGTGACCTGCTGCGTACAAGCCATAGCTTGTGGCTCTCTCCGACTTGATGAGCTGTGTGACGTCTAAGAGTTGCAGAATGTGCTTTGCACCTTTGAATTTCTGGGATTGTTAGAGGACGTACCAAGGCGCCATATTCGTACCGGATGGGGGCAACTTACCGTCAGGGCCTTTTCCTCCCGTGCAAGCGTTCCATGGACATGATGCCGGTATCTCTCCAGCTTCAACACACAGGGGAGGGTGTCCCCCTTTTCGTTGATGCAATGCACAAGTGCGACGATTCCAAAGCGACCCGCGCCAATTATCTTCTTCACCGAGACGCCGTAGCCCTTGTGATCGTTTTGACCCCATTGACCATATTCTGCCACAGCTTCATCAACATCCGCCGTGCTGAACCATCGCGCCCCATACGGTTGGGACAGTCCCAGGGGCTCCGTGTCGAACACAGCGTGTCCGTAACGTTTTCCGGTCAGTGTGCCGTTATCTTTGTATTTGTTGTATTTCGCTCCCCTCACGGTAGCCATTCTGGCTGTGCTTTCATTTCTCAGCCGCTGCCTATACGTTTGCAGGCTTTCTCCAGGGCCCCGGCATGGGCAATCAGGCTGGTGAGGCCCATTTTCAAACTGTTGTTGTTGTCGGAAGGCGCCTCGTGGCATTTTGATGAAGTGTACACCCAGAGCCCTGTCCGTGTGCCAGTTTCTAGGACTTCTAGAATTCTCACGACGTTGGGGAAGATTTAGTCAATCGGGACGTGTCGAAGTTGATTGTGTAATCGTTGCTATGTTTTCTCAAATATTGTCTGGGGATAATTTCAGTTATTGGGAACCACGGAGGGAATCCAGGTATATTTATGCACATGGTTAACGGGTATTGATCTTGGAGAAAAGGAACTTCCCAACGCGACAAGGAAGAAAAGTAAGAATAGTCTAATTTGGGAAGATAAAATCCTTGAAACAAAGCAGAGCATCTCATCGAGAAATGATGACTTTGGAAGCTCGCGGGCATGAAATAGTGACTCTATTGTCACATTGTCACTTGACATGGCGGTGCTCGAACCCGTATATATGCCGTTTGTCCTCGACAATATCTTGACAAAGGGGGCTTCTTGAGTTGAACATAGACACATTTCTTGTCGACAAATGTCACTCTGTCCTGAGTATCGAACACGACTACGAATAGTCGATCGAGTCCGTACCGTACAAAGGACCAATGTTCCAAATTATCTCGGCCATAAAGCGTCTAAGGACTTAAAGACAAGAGCCCAGCCATTGGTCCGCAAGACAAGAGGACGTGGGGAGGCGACTGAGTAGGGTCGGTTCCACCCGGATGAAGTGCAAAGGGTGTGTCCAGGCGGCCGGCAGTGACTCCACGAGCCGGTCCACACACTGGCAAATGTGTCAACGAGTCGACGAACAGTGTGAAAGACATTACGCGTGTGAACCGAGTCCGGGTTAGTGTTATCTAACGGTCGTAGACGAACCAAAGATCCGGTGCTTGGGTATTGGCGAAGCGACATTTATGAGAGGCGCCAATGCATGAGTGGCTCAAGCAATGTGCATGCCGCTGCATCGATTGATTGAGAAAACGGGGGCGACATTGTATAGCAAAAAGGAGAGACGCTCTTGGTGCCGCTCTAACTGCAGAGATGAGAGAAGCGTTGACGATGGAAGAAAAGAAGCCAATTAGCCGCGTCTGATGGTCTTTAGGCTAAATTCGAAAGAGCGGGTCGTTAGCGAGATCCACTCTGCGTCAACGGTACGTACCCCTGGGCACGTACCGTTGCTTCCACATGAGAATACAGAAAAACACCAGACTGAGACGGAAAGAAGAACAAAGGGAAAAGGCAATGCAACTTGGCAGTATTTTGTCGACAGAATTGAATATCATCATCTGGACACCGTTCCTGAAGTTTCAAAGTCTTTAGGAGGAGGACAGCCCTTACAAGGCCCTTCCCGGCACGAGATGAGCCAGTCGCAGAGCACGAAAACCGCCCTGAGCCAGCCTAAAATACATAGATACATATACTGTGGGTAGTACGATCTGATGCTGCGACGTATGTACGGCCGCTATGTTACTGCGAAGAAAACCCCCCTTGCTTTACCTGATGCGCAGCTATACGTGTTTGCTTTGAGTTACGGATACTTCATCATCCCTCGGTCTCCCGTGACAGAACAAGTCATGACAGTCAGCGGCGAGTCGTTTTCCAGACTCTCAGGCTGATTTAAACGCACAAATGGGCGTGTCCCGTTCGTTGTACGGCGACCCCCCCCCTTGTTATACACACCATTCGAGGGTAGCTGGCTGCTGCTTTTTACACAGCCTATCCTTCGCTTTTGCCCGTGGTGGAAACTATTTTACCCGGTCGTCATGTCGATGGGCCAATAGGTTTCCCATGCCATCCAATGTCGGGCTCTCTTCTGAGATAAAACTCCATACTTCAACAACCACCCCTGACCGGTTGGTCGGCCTCGGAAGGGAGGGGGCTGAACGATCTGTGTGCACTTTTGCCTATCGGTCCCTTTCACCCCGCTGCCTACCTCCAGCCCCTCCTGCTCTTGATACCCGCGCCAGAACTGTATGGTGACGGCATCATGGACTGTCTAAATCTGTAGATTCAGCCAGCCAGTCAGCCGAGAGGGGGGCAGGTGGAGGCCATTGGCGCGCCGGTGGAGGGAAAGGTCAGGAGCAAAACAAGCCTAGCATACGAGGGTTATAAATACCTACATCGTCTGTCGTTTTGTTTCCTAACGTCACTTACCTCTTCCCTTCCTTCCTCTTCCTCTCCCTCTTCCCTCTGTCTTCCTTTCCAGACATCCCCCATACCCTACAGAGAAACCGCAAAAGCAGGTGTCATCATGGCTGTCCCCAACATCAAGCTGAACAGCGGCTTCGACATGCCCCAAGTGGGCTTCGGCTTGTGGAAGGTCGACAACGCCATCGCCGCCGACACCGTCTACGAGGCCATCAAGGCCGGCTACCGTCTGTTCGATGGCGCATGCGGTAAGTGAACAGTCCGCAACCACCCAGAGTGTGCACATTCGCAAAGCTTGCGAGGCGTGAGGGAAGAGAAATGGTGTAAAAGCCCCACTACGGCGACAATGGCAGAAGTCATGCGACCATAAAACCCCCATTGGGAGCATGGCTTCCTCCCAGGAAGGATACTTCCTGGTGTCGTTTGCGCCGTAGTTGGTTGTTCCTTCGGTCTGCTTTCCTTCGAAAACTATCGGAAGGACACCTGAACTACCCCTCCTTCACCCCACCATGGATGATGATGGGTGCGAATTTCTGCAGGGCATCGATATCCCCCATGCGTTATAATTTCACCCGGAAAGCTCTCCGCAAAACCCCACCCCCCAACCCATTCAACCGGACTTCACACCCCCTCCCCTCACCATCTCCCCATGTCACTCGCTCGCTCACTTACACTGGGGGTCACACCCCCGATCTCCCTGATACTACATAGTGACATCTTCTGCGCATGCCGCACAAGCAAGCTCCTCTACTTGCGCTTATTACACAAGCTCGACACTGACGTTGCATCCTGTCTCCAGACTACGGCAATGAAGTCGAGTGCGGCGAGGGCGTCGCCCGCGCCATCAAGGAGGGCATTGTGAAGCGCGAGGAGCTCTTCCTCGTCTCCAAGCTCTGGAACACCTTCCACGATGGCGACCGCGTGGAGCCCATCGTCAAGAAGCAGCTCGCCGACTGGGGCATCGACTACTTCGACCTCTACCTCATCCACTTCCCCGTCGCTCTCGAGTACGTCGACCCCTCGGTCAGATACCCCCCCGGCTGGCACTACGACGGCAAGTCCGAGGTTCGCCCCTCCAAGGCCTCCATCCAGGAGACCTGGACCGCCATGGAGAGCCTCGTCGAGAAGGGCCTCTCCAAGAGCATCGGCGTCTCCAACTTCCAAGGCCAGCTCCTCTACGACCTCCTCCGCTACGCCAAGATCCCCCCTGCCACCCTCCAGATCGAGCACCACCCCTACCTCGTCCAGCCTGACCTCATCAAGCTGGCCGCTAACGAGGGCATCGCCGTAACTGCCTACTCCTCCTTCGGCCCCGCCTCCTTCAAGGAGTTCAACATGGAGCACGCCACCGACTTCATCCCCCTCTTCGAGGAGCCCACAATCACCGAGATCGCCAAGAAGCACGGCAAGGAGCCCTCCCAGGTCCTCCTCCGCTGGGCCACCCAGCGCGGCCTTGCCGTCATCCCCAAGACCAGCCGCAAGAACGTCCTGGCCCAGAACCTGGCCGTCACCGACTTCGACCTCGAGCAGGCCGACATCGACAAGATCAGCGCCCTGGACAGGAAGACCCGCTTCAACCAGCCCGCCAACGTAAGTTCCATCTTGTTACGTCTCTTTTTGAATCAATTGAGAAGAAGCTAACGTATCCACCAGTACTTCTCCACCGAGAAGCTTTGGATCTTTGGTTAGATGGGTCGCCCATGCCATGTTGTTTTCATTTCGCATCATTCACCGTACCTACAACAGAATTGCGCTCCCATTTGGAGGTGGCCTATTCGGGTAGTAAACCATAACAGGGGCGGTGTGCAAGGGAGCAATATGCGGCGTGTGCCGAACAACGTGCGACGTATGTCGATTGTATCTAGATACCCCCTCCCTCGGCCAGACCATTGTCTGCCGCTAAAATACAACCAAGTGTCATGATCAAAGACCACGACAGGTTATTGAGCCCGCTCCCGCAGGAATGCAGTGTGTTTTCCTTGCAAAAGTCAGAACAGCCGCCCGCCCATTGAATAAAAGCTTTCCCGTCACGCTCCTTGCTCTAAAGACAAGCGTGACCACATGTGTGGCAGAGAGGTATCTCGTAATAGAGAAAAAGAAGAAGGATAAAAAAGCCATATACATGTCCAATGATTGCTGCTCCGCCGCCAGGCTCTAACCAAACGCCTGTAACGCCATGCCAGTCTCGTAAGTATCATGCCAGAGTGCCGAGCTTCAAGGTCATGATGTCCTGACGTAAGCTGTGAGATTGATTAGTAACCATGTTTGTCTGCTGTAGCACTGGGAGTTGATGCACTCACTTGCGTCGATCTGGGACAGTTGAGGCAGAGCCAGACGGACTTTGTTGCGGTAGACTGCGGGGCCCCTGAGCTGCAGCGGGTTACCCTCGAAATAAACCGTCGTGAGGTGCTCCTTGTCGCGCAACTCCTTCTCAACCTCGTTGAAGTCGGCGATCTGGTTGTAGCTCGCCCAGAGCTCCTCCAGGTTCTTGAGGGGGCCAAGACCCTTGACGCTCGTGACGGCGTTGTTGGAGATGTCGACGACACGTAGCTTCTCGTTGCGCTCGATGCCGGCGAGAGAGGTGAGGGCGTTGTGGGAGATGTACAGCTCTTCCAGGCTGGGGACGTCGGCGAGTGGGGCCAGATCACGGATGCGGTTGGACTGTATGCTGAGGAGACGCAGGTTCGACAGGCCCCCGAGGCCGGTGAGCTCGGTGATTTTGTTCTTGGCGACCCAGAGTTCCTCAAGGTTTTTGAGGGAGTCAAGGTTCTGCAGGACGCGGATGCGATTGGAGCCCAGCTCGAGGGAGGTCAGGTTGTCAAGACCCTCGAGGTTCTCAATGGTGCTGATCTTGTTGGCGACAAGGAAGAGCTCCTTGAGTTTTGTGAGGTGGTTGACACGCTTGATATGCTTGATCTTGTTGAAGCTGAGGTCGAGCGAGGTGAGGTTGATGAGGTCGTCCAGGCCACGGATGTGGGAAATGAGGTTGTCGTAGAAGTCGAGGTCCTCGAGAGTTGAGGCGATGGGTGAGAGACCTTCAATGGACTGTATGGAGTTCTGACGGAGACAGAGGCGGACGACCTTTTGGAAGCGCTCAAGGCGGAGGGCCGGTATGGAGGAGACGCGGGCATGGGAGACGATAAGCTCGTCGGTATCTGGGTCTTCGCCGTCAAGGAGGTCTAGAGCAATAGCGTGTTAGTCTTGTTTTGCACTGAAAAAGGCTGACGTTGTGGGCTAGCCTGCTTGCCTTCGTCGGCGGGGAGTTCCTCGCCGGGAATGACGTTTTCATCGTCGGATTCAGGGTCCGAAAGGACTTCGGGGTTGGCGAGGACGGCGGTACGCTGTACCCTGAGCTTCCCGTCCCATCCTTTACTATTCCTCAGCCCGGGGCTGGTCTGGCCGTCCGTTCGTAGGGAGCCGTCTTCCTCGGGGAGTTCGATGCGCGGGGAGTGCCTTGGCGAAGATTCGGTCGGGGTCTTTGGGTCTACGGAGCCGGGCATGACGGGCTGTTGTCGGCCTTGTCGCGGGGATATGGGTGGTGTTGATTGCTTGGTTGTAGATGGCGGGGTGAGAAACAAGCAGTGAAGGCGGTCAGTGGGATTTGAAGGTGGTGGTGGTGGTGGTGGTGGTGGTGGTGATTGTTTTCCAGCAGGATTGCGGGGCAGGTTAATCGGCAAAGTGGGATGTCAGAGGGAGGAAAGGAACTTGGAGCTCGAGAGTTGGAGGGATTGTTTTTCGAGATGATGAAGATGCCGTGTTGCACATGCTTGGGATTCTTTGGGCATCTGATTATTTATTTACCTATTACGGTGGCTTACACTTAACACTTTGCCGCCTTTCCTGCGCTGCGGGGAGAGGGGATCGGATCAGCAGGGAACAACAACGCACACATGTGGCACATGTTCCCCGGAGCAGTGCCTGCAAACTGCAATGTGAATGAGGTAGCTAAGGTAAGGTGAGAAGTGATAGGATGGCTAGGCTGCCCTGTTCCCTCTGAACTGGTGGAGCTGAACAAGATTTGAAGGCATGGGATTGGTGGATTGGTTCCAGGACCCATGGAGGACCGTTTGGCGCTAGAGTATGACGTCCCAATGGGCTGGCCAGACGCCCGTCCACTAACCAGTACCTACCTACCTAGGTATCAGTCAGGTAGGTCTCTTTCCCATCTCACCAGCGGTCCTGGGAGGCATTTGGCATGTTTTCCATTCAGATGAACAGAAGCGTCCAAACCGGAGCAGTGCCACTTGCTTCCAGGCCTTCGGAGACCTATAGTCATCGTACCTCTAGAACCCCATTGTCGCAGACAGACTTCAGCGCCGTCAAAGAGGCCCAGCGCTCTTTAGGTACCTAGTGTGAACTAGTACGGATAATCTTGTCTCAGTTGACTGGCTTTTCACCCCACCATGGGCTGCAACACTGCATTGCAAAAATTCGGGCGCACTCCTCCCTCCAACCTCCAGAAAACGGCGTCGCCATGAACGAATGCAGAATGCCTGCGATCGGGCTGGAATCCTGCGCAATTGGGAAAGGGCAAAGAAAAAAAATCCGTCTTCGTTTGCTGCTCACGCCGAATCCGAACCCTGCTTCCGAAAATTCTTTGGACGGAATAGGTCCGGCTGCATGCTGGCCACAATGAGCCCAGTCGCGTTCGAACACATACTTGCCGTGCCATGACCCTGTCAGTCCACGAGGAGAGAGCCGATTTGCAACCCCCTCTCTTCCTGCCCGGACCCAGCCAGATGACATCCGTATTACTCTCGCACATGTAATCAGGAACAACCCTTCGAGGCGGTCCCCTTGCCCGCGTCGCAAGACCCTTCGCCAACCTAACACCACCCACCACCCCCCCAAAGGCCCGACACACGCCTCCATGTCTGGCAAGCGGTTGTGATGCATGCTATCCGCGCATCCTCGATTGGGCAGATCCTTTGTCGTCCTTGCCGTCTGCAAGCACTGCCCGTCATACCAGCATGGCGAGCCACGTCTCCGCGGCTGCCCTTTCCGCCGCACCTCGGCCTCACCCACAAAAGGCAGTTCCAAGCCGAGGCGCTGTATCTCCCGCCGCTAGTCTTCGCCGGTCTTCTGGTCGTCCTATGGACACAGAAATGTATTGCAATGGTCGTCTTCCAGAACAAGATCATTTACATGCCCGGTTTGCCGCCCAACGCGCGCAGAGAACGCATCCAAGACTACACGAAGCAGTGCTGGGGCGTGCCATGGGAGGAGAAAAGGCTTCAGGCCGCCGATGGGACGGATCTGGCCCTCTGTGTGGCCTCGGCGACATCGACTGGTGACAAGAAGCCCACGTCGCACGGCGACACTCTATCGGTGCCGTCGATCTATATCCTCTACTTTCAGGGTCCGCCCCATCCCCCCGCTCTCGCAGACGCATAGCTTCTTCCATGGCCAACCCGATGCACAAAAGCTCACACCCGGGAGAACAGGAAATGCCTCCTCTATCCCCCCACGATTGCCCGACCTATCATGGGTCCTGCGGGAGCTGCAGCAGAGCAAGCGGCCCGCGCGATACATTATGGTGTGCCTGAGCTATCGCGGTTACTGGAAGTCGAGGGGCCGCCCCTCCGAGAAGGGCATCAATTTGGACGCGCAGGCGGCTTTGCACTGGATTGGCCGGATGCACAGGGAGCATGATGCTCACGGGCACCAGCCACAGCCGGAGGTGATCCTCTGGGGTCAGAGCATCGGCGCTGGGGTAGCCACGAACCTTGCGGCTTGGGAGGCCTTTCCGCCCACGGCGCGGCTCCGGTCGCTGATTCTCGAGACGCCCTTCACGTCGGTCAAGGACATGCTGGCGACGCTTTACCCCCAGAAATGGGTGCCGTACCGTCACCTCTGGCCGTTCCTCCGAAACCACCTGGACAGCTGGACGAATTTGGCCGCAATTGCGAGGAACTGGTCAGGAAAGCGCGAAAAGCCTCGCATTACAATTGTGGAAGCAGGCAGAGACGAGCTAGTGCCGGCCGAACACGGCGCGAAGCTAGTCCAGCGCTGTGAGGAGGTCGGGTTAACGGTCGAGAAGAAGACGGTGCGTAACGCATTTCACAACGAGGCCATCTTCAAGCTGGATGGACGCAGAGCTGTCGTCGACGCTATCGAGCAGGTCACAGCTGAATATGATTGTAGACATGGCATAAAGTGAGGTCTTTTGATAGTACAGGCGTCCAGCCGTGTTGGTCCAGAATTGCGAACGTAGCCAAGCAAAGGTATTCCTGATTGGCGAATTGGGGAAGAAGCGTGAGGTCTACCGAGGAACTGCTTCAGCGTTCGGGTCTGCATCCAGTTCCAGGGTCGTCCCTGGAAGCTAGGAACGCCCTTGGCATATCGGGACTAGGCTTGCAGAGATAGGTAACATTTAGGGGCCTCATGAAATTGCCGTGACTTTTTCTTTGTTGGAACCAAACCTGCTTGCTGGATGGTGCCATCCATTGCGGACCAATGCCATGTGCAGGGGGGTTAGTATTTCACTTCTAGAGCTCTTCCGCGGCCACAAAAGCTGGGCTTTTAAGGTAGAGGCCTCGATTCTTTAGGAAGCGATTGTCTTCGACGAGTCTGGAGATACCATCAATTGATCCCTTGAAACCTTACAATTGCCCCGGAAGCTCCTCTGAAAGAATCTCGTACCTTTCGTGTGACAGCATCCAAGCCTGGTTAAAAAAGGGTTGCTCCTGATGTTTCTTCTTCCGGCATGGCGGTGCCAGAGCTTGGACGCGGCCACGCCGCCTTAACGTGTTACCTTTCTTTTACTATCAGGCAGCTTTGTGAATTGTCGGAGCACCAAGCTATGGCCTGTCTATCTGCAAGCTCTTAGTTACAGGTACTTCCGTGTCGTTGAACCACTGTAAAGATACATGCTGGTCGGAGCGAGGCGGCTCCCACCCCCTGGATTTGGCACCATGGAACCAGGCAAACTTCACCCGTCGACACTGACGCTCTCGCACTAAATCCTGACTCGGCTGTGATCCATCCATCCGCAGGGGTGGCTTGGTCTTGGACCGGGTCCCACCTGGCACCCAGTGCCCGCCAGTGTCCAAAGCCAAAGGGCATAGGCAACCACAGGTGCCACACGGTGCACCAACTCTCTCGCCTCCCCGAGCCCCTGTCACAATGTCACGTGAAATCGTGTTTGGTTTCCAAGTGGGTCGGCGCGGTCTAGGTACCTTGACGCGTCCAATTAACGACGCTCTCACCACTTTTTTTTCCCTGGGCACAGTCTCAATCTTGTTCAAAAGCAGCCAGGCCCGAGGCAATCACTGCAGCATGGGGGATGGAATCTCTCCTCAGGGGAGGGGGCCGTGCAAGGTTAATCAGGCTGTATATATTGATTCTGACTCCCCATCCCAACGATAAATTCCTCTTTCTCTCCCTCCTCTGTACTCATGCATCTCGGGACAGTGCCTAGGTAGGTCAAGCAGGTCTCAATAAAACTTTGATTTCTCATCCATCGCAACGAAACCCGATCATTCTTTTCATCGGTATCTTTTCATTATTTGCAACCACGTCCTCGACCATAAGGCAGCCTAAGTGGTGATATTTTGTTTTATCTGGCGATTCTTTCTTTTTATCCCCCCAAACCTCATCCAAACTACCGCCACAATGTTCACCAGGCGCTTCGAGCCCCCGCAGCCCGTGAACAAGAGCTTCTCCAAAAGCCACAAAGCATCCAAATCCAGCTCCTCGTTCAGCAAGTCCAGCGGCGTTTCAAAACATCGCCATGAGTCCCGCCACAGCCGCCGACCGACGACCGCCACCACATCGAGCACAGCGACCGAGGACACCGCGATGGGCAAGTAAGTATTACCACGTTTCAATATTAAAACCCATTGAATTATATGTCAAATCATTCCATCCCAACCGCAGTTACTGACAGACCTCCTCCTCTCAGCAACCTCACCTCCGCCATCATAACCCTCGTCGTCGGCACCGAACAGCGCCTCTTTGCCGCCCACGAGGACATTCTCTGTGCCTCTCCCTTCTTCCAGAACATCCTTCGCAGCCCCTACTCCACCGACGCCGGTACTGGGGCCAAGCGCGTCGCCCTCCCCGACGAGGAGCCCGAGATCTTCTCCTCCGTCCTCGAGTACCTCTACAAGGGCGACTACTACCCGCGCCTCGTGCACAACAAGCGCCGCAACTCGTGGGAGATCGAGGCTCTCAACGCAGATGACGGCCGCAACGGCGTCGAGTCGACCGTCTACCACCACGGCGTCGACGGCGACCTGCTCAAGGACACGGTCATATACTGTGCCGCGCAGAAGTACGGGCTCGAGGAGTTGAAGCGGGTTTCCCTGCGGAAGCAGGGCCTGCGTGAGTGCCCCTTCTAATCTGCCGATACCTTCATTCAGCTCAGCTAACAGTTGCAAACAGAATCCGGGATCCAGTGCAGCACGATCCTGGCGTCGGCTCGGTACGCGTACGCCAACACCCCCGACAGCGACTCCAAGTTGCGGGCTCACTATCTCGCCCTCATCATCCGTAGCCGGAGCACCTTCAAGCGCAGCGGAACCATGCAGCTGGAGATGTACAACGGCGGCACCCAGCTCTTTTTTGACCTGTTCGTCGCGCTCTGCAACCATGTCGACGATATCTCGACTGTGTAAGTCGCACGCCTAGACGCTGCCCCAGGCTGTTCTCGAAGCTAATCACCAGCAGAAACACTCCTCGCACGCCTCGCAGTGGTCGTCCCTTCTAGGACCCTACTAGGCTTCCCCTTTTCTCGGTCGTCATCACTTCCCATCTCAGCCAAGGATGAACAAATACCCGGCTCACACTTAATGACTTGATGTTCACACGTATAACCTTGTTTCTATTTCTTTTAGCCGTTTCGACTTCCACTGTAGGGTCAGACAGGGCGGGCTTTACTTTGGGTTTGCAAAAAATTCGCAAAATACCATAAACATTGGGCGTTTTGCACCCTCCTAGGAAGGGGACGGTCTCGGCGTTTAGGGAACACATGTATCATTTCTGTCGTCGACGCCGCGTTGTCGCCGGCGTTGTTTTTCGTTGGTTCGATTTCTTGACATTCTCACCAGAAACCCTTGTATCATTACATTTACATCTCCTAGAGATCGTCATCGTCTCCCTGAAGAACAGGCCCTGGGGGCGCTTTATCGCGGTTGTTACCTTCCAACTCCCGAGGACGGCTCATATGGAGGTCGCAGAGTCATTTTCCATCATGTTGGAACGAAGTAAACGGAAGAGTTTGCGTCTGTTTTTGTTTTTGTTTTTTCCGTCTTGCGAAAACGAATCGCCACTGTAAATGTACCATTCTACACACTCGCTCTGCCGCTCTGGAATCTATAGGAGTTGATGTTGTGATTGCTGAGTCTTGCAATTCCGGTGATATAAAGCTGCCCGCACGGCGTAGCTTCTACTCACTTTCACGAAATCATGTTCGCCACCGGCTTCCCCGGCGGCTTCACTTGCTACTCACTTGAGACGAACCCGTAAGCCCAAAACATTGGATAACCCGGAAGCAGTCCCTACGTGAACGAATGTGAATGCCCAAGGCACCCCTATCGCTTTAGCCGGCGAACCATCCCTGCCCATATCTCAGTCATTGACCTCCATCCCCACCCGCGGAACAGCCTCCCGGATCCTGGAACACCACCGCACCAGGAGCTTGCCTAGTGGTGCGGCCGTAAAAGTAAGTAGGTGGCTTTGCTAAAAAGGGTCCGCCAAGCTTTGATGGCCCCTTGCCTCACGCAATGTGAGTCATACGATAGCATCACTGAGTCCAACTCGTAACCACCTGTTCACACAAACCGCAGTCGCCCAGTGCCTCAGTCACACCCTCGGTGACCCCACTGTTCTGACCGGACGCTACGGCTGCAGGCACTTTAGCCCTACCCCTGCAAATATTTCTACCTTGGGAGGGAGCCGGCATGGTGAAACGTTAGTTACCGGGTGCGCATGTGCGCCGGCTGAACGGCTGGACCGCCGAGGACGGACATCAGAGGAAGGGAGATGAGCTAGTCCCAAGGCGTTGCTTTTTTTCGTTTGTTCACCTGGATGCAACGGTATTACTGGGTATGTTTTTTTTTTTCGTGAATAAGAAATGCAGTCGATTAGGAACTGCCTTACTGGGAACAGAGACTGACCATTCAGTCGCGGGACAGCCTGCACTTATCAAGCAAGGTGTGGTTACGTGGACGTGCAGTGATAGTGGGGGACGGAGAACGCGTGCTACATCGAGTGCACCGTAGACTCAAACGATGGCCCAGGTGATCGACACAACCAGCAAGTTTTGGTTCTCAATACGCGACGCCAGCGACAAGGCTGAGAGTCATGATTCTACTCAAAGG
This sequence comes from Colletotrichum graminicola M1.001, assembly GCF_000149035.1. Classification (NCBI taxonomy): domain Eukaryota; kingdom Fungi; phylum Ascomycota; class Sordariomycetes; order Glomerellales; family Glomerellaceae; genus Colletotrichum; species Colletotrichum graminicola. Next base: position 298,484 of record NW_007361006.1, read on the forward strand.
CAGGAGGGGAGATCATGAAGAGATGCGAGGCATCTAAGTGTATTCACTCACCAGTTCAACAAATGGCGTCGAGATAGACTTTATGAGCCTGATAACGCCAACCCACCACCCAAGCGTGAGCCGATGTGCATGACCCTATGCATGGTTGCATGGCGTTGCCTCTGTCGAGCCCCTCGCCATTTGTGTAAGATATGTGACCGATGCCTCATTGGGAGACCATCGCCGTTCTACGCTTCTTCTGCTGTGGTATTAAGTTCGTATCTCATTTTTAGGCTGGTGACTATCTCATGCAGTGCAGTCTTTGGTCGTGGACTTTCCCCACACCACCAATTTTTACACCCCCGTTCCGGGGAACGCCCCGTTCTTGGACAAAACGACAATCCCGCGCTCACGGGCGATGTAGCCCTTCATCAGATTCTATAAGCAGGTAAATAAGATTAGTCAGTCTTCAGTCAGCGAGACGAATGACTCTCTGCCAATCAAAATGGACTTTATGAGAAGTGACGTTGTCTGGATGCCTGGCGTTCACTTCGTCGACCTTGGGATGAGGTTGCCTGAAAGGCAGCCGGAGTGGTGACGAATATAAACTGGTATGGAAGGCAGACAGACGCGCGTGAGAATTGCAGGATGCTTTCTCCACAACTGACCGAGCGAAACACTCAGGTTTGGGCTGCAGACGGCAGGCTGCCAACACTCGGGCACGCAACTCCGCCACGAGGCCAACGAAAGGGATGGTGCCACGTACCTTGTAAATCATGTTGGCTAGCAGGCACTCGACCTCGTCTGGGTCCACGCTCTCCTGGCTGCCGAGACTGATTGCGGCCGCAAACTCGGCGACGGGGATTCTTGTCCGACGAACCGGCGCCACGCCGGGTTCCTTGGCTTCCTCGAAGCCGCCGGCGATGAAGACCTTGCGCAAGAGGTTACGCAGCGCGATGTCGCGGCCTCGTTCAAGAGTGAGATAGATCCTGCGGCGTACGAATTCCTCCTCGCCCTCCTGGAGGGCCAGGTCAAAGTTGCGTAGGTCGCCTGTGCGGATGCAGCGCGATAGCGGGAGGAAGAGCTTTTGCAGACGGGGAAACGGTTCAAGGAGTTTGCTACTCGGGAGGGTGTGGGTGGTAAGGAGATGGCAGGGAATCAAGTAGGTAAGGATTCTCCTGCGGACGGGAGTGTTAGTTATTTGCCGCGTGATACAGGAAGCTTCGGGAAGACTTGCTCTTGGTTGCTCTTGGCGTCCTTATGGCAGAGAGACCATGCTTCGGTGAGATGCTTCTCGGCCTGGGTTTTATGTCAGACGTATGCTCGGCAGAGTTTGGTCAGCCAGTATACCTACCTCGACGTAGTTCTCCTCAAGGAAGAAAAGCACGCCTTCATAAAACTTGAAGGTTACCCGCTGTGATTTGGGGAACGCCTCCAATGGAGGCATATCTCCACGATTCGTAGATAATGCCTTGAGGATCGTCCGACTAAGACTGGCAGAGTTGAGTTTGAAGTACGTCTTGAAGAGCAGGTTGATGACGAAATAGATAGCCCATTTCCTCGAGTCCTCGAGGGGCGCTCTGGTGATGGTTAGGCTAAGGGGTTTATCTGGAGGAGGGGGCAAAATACCTGTCACTCAAGCACAGTGTGAAAATGCGCTTGAGCTGTTGTTCGCAGTCACGAAGCTGCTTCTGCTTCTCCAGGTCAGGGTCGAAGTCATCGCCAAGCTCCATAGCGTTGGCGGCAGCGTCGGTGGTGTTCCGCTCCTCGTCCGAGCTGATGGCGAAAAGTCGTAGGTGCTTGCCTGCAGTGTAGAGGCAAGGAATGGTCCAAGCCTCGAACCCATAGTTCGTGTAACCGCGAATGAGAGCAGTGGTGAATTCTTTCCATGCCTCATATACCTTTGTCCATGATGAAGACTAGACCGAGCGTTAGTGTCGAGCAGCAATGCACATGTAAAGCCAGGCATATTGTGCATGAGCTCACCCTACCTCCAGTACTGGAGTCGCCTTCCACTTTCAAAATCTCGCCGATGGCCTTCCAGTAAGCCGTGTAGACCTCCACCCAGCCGTTGGCCTCCTCGTGGTCAAGCTTGAATTTCTTAGATCCTGAACCTCGACCCTGGAGCATGTACTTGACATCGGCCTTGGCTTCTTGAATGTTTGTGCTCAGATAGATGGACCGAAGCTTGCCAGGCTTGTTGGCTGGGCTGAAGGGCTGGAGTGTTTGTGCAAGAGAATATCCGGATCTTGCCTTGTAGGCATTGCGAAACTCTTCTAAAAGGCCCTCCATCGTGTATGCCACCAGGTACAGGATGACAGCTTGAAAGATGTTGGAGGGCGAAATGGATGACGAATTCACCACTGTAAATGTCTGTCCAGAGTTGACAGTTGTACCTAGTGACCGAATCGAGCAAGCCTTCAGTCAAGATAGGTAAGTGTAGTTGAATTTTCCAATTGGTCGAAGACGTTGAGTGAACCACTCTGCCTCTATGTCTCCTTCTGGGATATGTCGTCTTCTTTGTGATGCTGGTTCTGTCTGAAGGTCGATCTACAACGTGATTGGCCGACGTGCACCACCCGCCAAAGACATATCCCGTTAGGCAGTAAGAATCTCCCGCCTTCATTTTCAGGCATCAGTGCATTAAAGCTTCTTGGTTTTCCAGTGTAAGTGGGGGCTTGCCTCAGCCACAGCACCAGCCCCATCAACCCCGATTGCCTCGACCGGGTGCGCTTAGCAAAACGCCCCACCCACAGGTCCCAGCCCTGGAAACTGCTCCTTCCTCTCACACAGAATCCTTTTTGCTCCTGGCGCGCCAAATTCTTCCAAGTTCTTCGACCGCGCAACCACCACGATATCGGATATTCGACGACCATCGGCCAGCTCTTCACAGTAAGTCAACAGCCTTACGCAGTCCACGACAATACAATTCGTTTCTAACAGTCTTTCAGATGGGTAAGCACAATTCCTCCTTTCCCCTCTCTGGACCTAGGATGCGAAACGGCAACTTCGACAAATTTCTGCGACCCCGACGACAAAACTTTTTTCCCTCTCCGACCAAGACGTGTGATCTACCGATGGCGACTCCGGCGAGGCAGGTTGGCAAATGAACACCATGGCTACGACATCGTCACTAGAACTTTCCATTCCGGCTGGCCCCCATAGCTGGGAGAACTCGACTAGAATTGTTCTCGAGGGGCATTTTTCTCGTGGGGGATTTGACGACCAAGTCACTTGTGTGCAAGCAGCTTCATGCCGGGGAGAAGAACGGCAGTCGCCACGGTTTCAATTGCTACAAAGACACTGGACTCGACACCGACAATTCGCATTTACGGACTGGACAATTTTGTGGCATGGGGACGACGCATAACTAACAGACTTTGTTCAGGTCGTCTCACGGAATACGAGGTCATCGGGCGTCACTTGCCCACCGAGTCCAACCCGACTCCCGCCCTGTACCGCATGACCATCTTCGCTCCCAATGTCACGGTTGCGAAGTCCCGTTACTGGTACTTCTTGCGTGGCCTGAAGAAGGTCAAGAAGGCCACCGGTGAGATCGTCAGCGTCAAGGAGGTGCGTCACCCGCGTTCCGGAAACCTCGAGCGAGTTGAGAAACTGACCCTTGTACGTCACAGATCCACGAGAAGCACCCCCTCAAGGTCAAGAACTTCGGTATCTGGATCCGCTACGACTCTCGCTCCGGCACCCACAACATGTACAAGGAGTACCGCGAGATGTCCCGCACCGACGCCGTCGAGGCTCTCTACTCCGACATGGCCGCCCGCCACCGTGCCCGCTTCAGGTCCATCCACGTATGTGCCTCCTGAAAAATACCGCCCAGCCCCCCCCCCCCCCCCCCCCCAGACCGGTTTGCTAACCAACCCGAAACAGATTCTGAAGGTCGTCGAGCTCGAGAAGGGCGACGACGTCAAGCGGCCCTACATCAAGCAGCTCATCACCAAGAACCTCAGCTTCCCTCTCCCTCACCGCGTCACCAAGGTCAACAACCAGAAGATCTTCAGCGCGAAGCGCCCCAGCACCTTCGCATAAAGCGGTTGTTGGACGCGGCGTTGTTTCACTGGTTTTCGACAAATGGACGGGCGGGCTACTACTACTGGCAGGTGTTCATTAGGTCTCATTGAACTATCACGTGCATTTGCTCTCTGAAAGGCAGGGGGGCCGAACCAAAAAGAAATGGAATTCAATTCAAAAACATCTTTCGAGCATGGGGAAATGGAACCGATCCTTCATGATAGACGAGGGGTGCGAATGATGACCTGCGTACGAAGCCTGTGAATTATGACTTCTTGATGAGACGATGCGCGGCACAACCCCTTCCCCTTAGCTAAGCTCGGCCAGAAGAGGGATGTCATGACGTCCAGCGCCGTCTAGGTAGACCAAATGCCAACCCCACCTCCGTCAGTCGGCAGAGTTCGAGCTTCCCGTCTATTGCTCTTGTGATGCGATCGTGTGCTTGAAACGCATGGGACGGCCGTTGAAGCTGTAGGACTGTAACGAGTGCGGTACATCCCAGCTGTGTGTACGAAGGGGGGGGGGGGGGGGGTTGTCTAGGCGTCGCCTTGCTGCTTTCCAACAGCGCCGTCTTTTCGGGGACCCAATTTCCGAGTGAGCAGTCGTGCTGGCATGCAGGCATTCGGGCCGCCTCCGGTCGCCCTGGAGCCGGAGGAACCCGACCGAAGGAGCTGGAGGGATCACGGCTGATCCGGGTCAACCCCCCCCCTTCCTTTTGTAACTAATCCGTCATGATTATGATTAGTAGAGGGCAGTCACAACTCAAGAGATATAACCTGCTGTAGATAAAATCTCCACGGAACGGGCAATATTTGTCTTGGTATAAAACCCCTGCCGTAGGAAAAGGGGTACAGCACATACCTTTGTCCTCTATGCCCCAGGCATAAATGACGGGGCTCAGAAGAACAGGGGACGGGGGAGGAGAAGCCGCTTGCAGTCGGGTAAAGTAGTTAGTAGGCTGAGAGAGTCGACAGCTGTCATACAGCAATCCCCGTGCATCCCTGCCTCGGGATATGTGGCTCGTCGATGGCCGCAGCACGGTAGGCCTCACGTCGGCAAACATGGGATGCGTCGAGACGTACACCAGAAGCGAGAGTCAAGAGTGGCATATCCAAGACTGATCGGGGTGGTCTATCATACACACATCATTGTCGTACACGCATCCATCCTCCCGTCCTTGGCTGCCCGGCCCCCACCTCGCCGAGCGCATCAGTCATCCCCAGGCGACCTCTCGAGGTTCGCGTCGCTCACAAACTCGTTCCACGTGCTCGCGTCCCACGCGAAATCCTTGGCGTCCATCTGGATCCCGAAATGGTCAAGTATGTACTGCGGGTGGCCGAACAATGGCATCGGGCCGTTGAATATGTCCATTTCATCGAACGCCAGCCCGTATGGCACGTTCGGCATGTTTTGGGCGTCTGCCGTCGGCTGCTGCGGCTGCGTGTCTATCGCCATGGGCGTGGGCACGCCCATGACGGTTGCGCTCGCAGGAGGGGCGCGTGCGGTCACGCCGCTTCCAATACCGATACCGATTCCGTTACCGATACGGTCCAATTTGAAAGCCGGATGTAACGCTGGCGCACTCGGACCCTGCTGGACATCCGCCCAGGCACCGGCATGTTCATACCCATCCTCGTTCCCGTCTCCTCCGGCATCAGCATCAATGCCGGCTTCATCGTCCTCCTCGTCGTCCTCCTCCGCATTCTTCCCTCCTGCGCCCCCCTCCTTAACAGCCGGCGTCGGTCTCATGTCCGTCAGCTTCATGTCCCCCATCAACGCCTCCGCCCTCGCCGCTCTCGCCTTCCTCAGTAACTTCTTCAAGGGCCTCCACAGCGTGCCCCTCCTCGTGTCGGCGATCCGGTCTCTCATCCCGTTGAAGTTCCTGTCGACGACCGCCCACGCCCTGTCCACCAGCTCCCCGCGCGTCTGCACGCACAGCTCCGCCAGAGCGACAGCGAGTGGATGCCACTGGACGTAGCTGTCGATCCACCATCCGAACCGCTCGCGGTACGTTATGCTGCTGAACTCGACGAGCTCGATTGTGTTCACCGCCGTGCGGAGCATCGTCTCCCGCGCGACGCGCGGCTTGGCCGTCGACGCCGCCCGCGGCGTGAAGGGGTACTGGGCCGAGAGCCACATCTTGAGAATGATGATGCGCACCGTGATGGCGGCGTGGTTGGCGAGGAGGTTGCGGGCATCTTCTTGATCCTGTAGCTGCGACGGCGAGGCGGGCGCTTTGGGCGCCGTGCCGAAGAGCGTCTCGAGGCGCTGCGCGTGCGCCATGATTTCTTCCTCCGACGTCGCCGTATCTGGGGAACTGTCAGGGCCCAGCGCGAGCTGCGGGTGCTTCGGCCGCATGTTCCCAAAGATGCCCGAGGACATGGACGTGCAGAGACAGAAGGTCATCTCGGTAGGTCCCGTCCGGTCTGCGAGCGGAGTCGTCGTCGACGGACCAAAGTCCTCATCGTTGAGATTGAAGGGCAGCCTGGTGTTGTACGACTGCCGGGGGATGGCGGCATCCGTGCCGCGGTCCTCGGCGGCGCGGATGTCGAGCACGACGATCATCCACCACAAGCGGCGGCGCATCTCGGCCTCGAAGGGCGGCAGCGGAGGCGAGACGCCGTCGCGGTAGAGGTGCAGGGCCTGGGCGAGGCGGACGACGAGCGGGATGAGGGCCCACGAGGCGCGGCTGGCGTTGTGGCTGCGGAGGAAGCACTATGTTTGCGATTAGGTCATGAACGGCAAGCCGACAGACGGGCTGGGTGAGCGTGAGGAACCTACGACATAGTATGTTAGGGCCTGGAGAGTTCTGATTTCTGTACTGTTGAGAAAGTCTGCCTTCTGCAGCGCAGTTTCGACGCCTTCTCTGAACCGCTGCGCGAGAACACTCCTCTCCTCGCCCAGGTTGGCGAGACACGCCTCATGGGATAAGCCCGTTATAGCACCGAAGTACATAGAGAAGAACAATGCCTCCGTGGCGTTATCAATACGTTTGTTCGGCGAGTTCGCAAAGGCCTCCAGCTCGGCAGAGATTGTGGGCCGGTGGATGACCTTGAAGCATGGGTCAATGTTGGAGAAGAATATCCTACACATGAACAGGATGTGCTTGCGCGGTGGGTGCCTCAGCTCCTCGGTGCTATGGCGGCCGATACTGGAAAGCAAGCCCGACACTGCCGGCGGGGTCTGGTCATGGCCCGGGCCGTGTCCCCTGACGGTGAGAGACTCGGGGCTCGTCGTGGTCGTCGGGTACCCGTCCTCGGACCCGTCGCTCTCCGAGGGCTGGTCCAGGGCTTGCCTCATACCTTCGACCTCCTGGCAGAGATTATCCCAGAACTCGGCACTCATATAGTTGGTCGGCAGGGTGGGCTGTGAGTCACACACCGCCATCGGCGAGGGCGCCGCGTCACTCATTGCAACAACGGACCCGTCGGTCTTGCCTCCGATGGCCGACGCCGCCCCAGAAAGTGGAGTGGGCACGGCGGCGGAGGGAGTCTTGCCAGCCCCATCGAGATTGCCCGAGTCAACTTTACTGACGATGCTCTCTAGGCGAGTGATGCGGTTGAGCAGCTCGCTCTGTCTCCCTTGGCGAGGCTTACGGTTCCGCTTCCGCGAGGGGAAGACACAGTCGAGGTCGGAGCGCTCGCACTGCTTGCAGCGCGGCTGGAGCTTGTCGCATTTGATCTTACGATGGCGGCAATTTACGCAGCTTAGCTGCTGCTTGCTGCTGCCCGGGTCCGATTGCTGCCGGGCTGTGGTAGCCGAAGATGGCGGGGGCGTCATTGTTTATTTGCTCGGTGCGCGTGAGTGTGAGTGTGTGGCCATGTGGTGACGTTGACAAATGTGGGTTTGTCACCACTAGCTCGGGTCGAGCTCACAGTGATGCCTCTTGCTACTCTCGAGTGACAGACGACGAGCAATCGTACCAGATAAGCCCCGCTGATGTCGGCACAGGGCATCGAGGGAAAATAGGCCGGGCAGGGAAATGTCTTTTCGTCAAGAGCTTGAAATAAAGAACGGGATCAGGGTTGAGGAAGGCTCAGAAGCAGCCTGGAGGCTTCACATTCATCAGGTATGTGTGTGTGTGTATGTGTGTGTGGGTGGGTGGTGCTGCTGGTGTTCTAGGCCGGGAGGGTGGTATGTAGCAAGCGCACTGCAGAGGCCGCCCTAAGCCCCAAGGGGCTGGATACAGTCAGTTCTCCGTACATGGGGATGAATGGAGCAGGATGTTTTCAGATGTGAAAATTCCTAGGCGAGACTCGTCAGCGAAACCCCCACTTCAGCCCGGAAACCTTAAAAGTAGAAGACAATAAAGAAAAGAAAAAGAAACGCCCAACATTCTCAAAGGGGAAAATGGAGGGCCCGGCCGTTGTTTCCTCATCTATTGTGTTGCCGATGATGAGGGTCCGCATCTCAATGTCTGACTGTCCGTGACTTCACTTCGGTGGCAGATTAATTTAAGAACGCTTGTTGGCCTGGTCAAAAGGTCTGACAGCTGAACCTTATGTTTGGGCATGGGAGTAAAACGAGATATGCACCAAATGTCATCGGCACTCGGCAGTCCTCTGTATGACCCAACAGCGGAGCTTTCCTCGAGTCGAGTTTCGTCTTTTCTGAAGGATCTAGTGTGACTAAATTGGCGATAGCGCCAAGGCCTTTGCTCAGCAGTCATGGGCGTTATGGGGGTTGTGCAATGAGAGAGAGGATGACTCAAACTCGAACCCCGGTGCAATATCACAGCGCAAGAATAGGAAAATTTGCATCCGGAACAGCAACCACCACCTCATACGGCTGGCTCACCGGTGTACGGAAGAACAGCAACAAGAAGCAACTCGAATTTTCTTTGGGAATTTAGGAGGGGGGAAACCAGGACGATAAAGAAGAAGATGGACGTCCAACCTCTAGACTTCGTCACGGTGAGAACCACACTCCCGACGATTCCTCTACCACCTCACGCCTCGCGGCAGCCCATCGTCACCGAACGTCTCATTCTGAGGCCTCTCTCCCTGGATGATCTTCAACCGCTGCACGTCCTTCGCACGCAGCCCGAGGTCATGAAGTGGTCGGCCGCTGGCCGCGTTGACGTCGACATGGAGGAGACGCGGACCAAGTTGGCACAGAACCTACCCCCCAATGACGCCGACAACTACGACTTCTCCATCTGCTTGCGATTGACGGGCGAGTGGATTGGTATCGGCGGCTGCAAGAAGTCCGCCGGCGGCGAGCTGGGCTGGCCCGAGATCGGGTACATGTTCCAGAAGGACTATTGGGGCAGCGGGTACGCCACCGAGTTCGTCGAGGCCTTCCTTGTCGCCTGGTGGTCTCTGCCCCGCTCCGAGTGCGAGGTCAACGTCGACAAGGCCACCGTTCCAGGGCACCTCGCTGGGGACGTGGTGGACGAGATCATCTCCGCCGTCACGGAGCCGGGCAACTTTGCAAGCCAAAAGATCTTGGGCAAGTGGGGCTTCAAGAAGCTGAAGGTGTGGAAAGAAGAAGCCGGAGAAGGGGTGGAAGGGACGATACTTGTTGGCCACGGCATCGGACGGCCGAAGCAATAGGTGGTCCGACCAGGCGACGTCGTTGCAGTTCGGTGCAACTCGGACTTTTGGCTAGCTTTATCTGCTCGACCGACCGACCAGTCTCGGGTCCCGGACCCTTTTCGACCGGTTCCTCAATTAAAGCAAGCCTTACAGCAGTAGTACCAACGGGTTCGGGGCAAACAAAACAGTAACGGCTTTCGGACATTTATGTGTTGTCCGCCGTTCTCCTCCCGCATGGTCGGCGGAAGCTATCACCGTTTTCTGGGGAATACCGTGTTGTAGTAATGGAACTTGAAATAGAGAAAAGCCGTCCCGAAACCATAACTTTGCTGCATCTCGTCAAAGAACTGTCATCCAGAAGAGAACAATCAGCAAACTTTGGAACCCAACCTTGTAAACGAGTGTTGGCCACTGAACCCCCAAACACACACGACTCGCCAAGACCAACATGCTGCAACTCGGGTTGATCACTACAATTTCCACTGCAACCGGCATCCTTGGCTGTGCCTGGTGGGCTGGTAAGCAAGCCCCTCCCACTCTACCGAGTGTTGCTTGTGTCACTTGGGGGCCGACGTCAGTTGCTGACCCTTAGTTCAGGCGCAACTGCATCATTGTCCATGTTCAGCGTCCCTGCCATCCTCCAAAGCAGCTCCGAACCAGCCCATGCACTGAGGCTATGGCGACATATTTTCTTGAACGGCGCGTCGACCGGCCCCAAAGTAGCGCTCCTTACCTTTTTGTCCTTGGCTTACACGGCGTATGACCACCACAACCGGGGGGCTGTGTGGAAGCCGTACACCACCGCCGCGGTCCTGAGCCTCGCCATCGTGCCCTTCACCCTCGTCTTCATGTCGTCGACGAACAACGCACTCATGGCCGGCGCGCAGGGTGTCGAAACGCTTTCCTTGTCCGAGACGACGGAGCTGTTGACAAGGTGGCGGGCACTCAACTTAGTACGGAGCCTCATCTCGCTCGCCAGTGCCGGCATTGGTCTGTGGTGTGTGACTTTCCAATAAACACTCGGCAATTCAGGTTATCGTACAGACGAGGGGGAAGGGGGCCAAGGCGGGTGGCACGGCGAGAGATTCATGTAAGATAAAAGATAGCGCTGGAGACGAGGCAACGAGACGGTCAGTGCAGCAACGTGCCTAGGTAGTGTGTGTTACCAAAGCGGTTAAGAATGGTACACACACCAGCGCAATGTACAGCAGCAGGTTCCTTGCAGGCCTTGTTCGTCAATCGGTGCTCATCTGCTCACCGCCAAATTAGCCTGTCCCTAAACCTTGGCTGCGACTACCTACATCATACCCAGGCGCTTTCACAGCGGTCAGGATGAGACGAAAACGCGGGGCTACCCAAGTAGGCCACAGTGGTAGACTTAGTGCTGTGCTATGTCAGGATGTGCGAGAGGCGCCGCCGCGGGTCGGCTTCCGGTAGGTCGCTATGGTTTAGCAGTGCGTCCTCCGGATGATGGGGCGAAATGCCGCATTTTTGGTGTTTTGCGCTGATGTTGACCGGGTTGTGTGGTCTGCCGCGGAACCGAAAGCTGCCATGGTTCTGCAGACAACGATAACGCTGTCTTGAATTGATGAGATCGTTGCTGTCTGCTGCTGGAAGGACAGAGGGGTCTCCGGGAAGAGATGACATGAGCAGAGTTCAGCCCCGTGTCCAGCGTTGATCTCTCCAAATCACCTGTAAGCTGGTCTAATTGGCTTTTCAGTGCGTTGTAGTGCGCAGACCAAGACAGGTCTGTCGGCATGGTCAGGCTGGCTGCCTCAGTAAAGGATGTGTTTTTGGGACCGGCTTTCCCAATGTCGTTGTGCCCAGGCAGTGTCCGTCATGGCGGCTGAACGGCCACCAACCTTCGCAACCTGGCACCTCGCGGCAGTCCGTCCCTGGCAGATGGCTCACCTGGACAGACAGACTTCCAGGCTGCATCCCAGGGGTTGGCTGGGCTGGGCTGGGCATCCATCGCCTTCGACGGGCATCCTTGATCACCTGTATCCCTGGATCTGTTGTTTAATTTGCCGCCCAGCCTCACTCTGCCTGTTCTCGTGGGGCATGCAGAATAAAAGTGTCAAAAGTTCATGTTGACGTGGACCGGGATCGAATCGGGACTCTTGTCGAAATCGAAGGTAGATGAAGTTGAGGTGCAGTCTGGATAGATAACAGCGAGAATCTACGACAATCGCAGTCGAATGTCGGACAGGCCGAGAAGGCCGGTGAACCTATCGCATGCCAGAGGGGAGCGGTGTTATTCATGGCGATTGAAGGAAGGACAATCAGTAAGATTGGCGTAAGGTAGAATGGAAGGCGACACAGACATGTCGAGTCGGAGTACTTGCAGATTGTATGCGGATAGAATGACGGCCGAGGTATCCGTACCTTGTCTGGGTATTACTCGCAGCGCCTGGTCCAATTATTCCCGCGAGGGAAGCTGCGCCAGGGTGCACGTGTCAGCCCAACATCCAAACGTTTTCCCTGTTTGGTCTCTATTCTTACCTCCCACTGCCCTGCCGGGCATGCCCTGTCCGCCCTGCATCAATTTTTTTCTGCTTGGAGCCGTTGCAGGTCCGGGTAGGAGTTACTTGCTTGCTGCTCTCCCGCTGCTCGGTTCTGCCTAACGGGGGGGGGCTCACCCACACGAAAAAAAGGCCATCGTGCGTCCAAGTCATCGTCCACGTCCATGCCTCCCGACCCCCCTCCAACCTCCAAACAACGAGGCGCAGGTACCCTCCTTGCTTGGAGTCGCAGTCCAAGTACTTTAGTTACATCATCAGCTCCCGTCCGCCTAACGCTCACCCGTCTCCCTCTCACTCACTCAGCCCATCATCCATCCCGTCCGACGGCTCTTCGCACCCACCAGACAAAAAGAAAGACATATCACGCCCATACGCCATCTCCTCGGGCCCAATCTTCTTCCCTCCTCTCTTATGTACCCGTTCGGTCTTGACTCACGGCTTGGCTTCAGCCTATTCCTGCCTTATATCTCTCCTCTCGCGTGCGCATAATGTTGTTTATGGCGGCGACCCGCACCCAAGAAGATCATATCCTAGATTATTAGTAGCAGTTGAAGCCCCGCCCCAAATCGACGACGTCTTGTTCGCATTCCCACGCTAGCGACTTTAAACCTTTCGGTCAAACGAAAGGTACGACAGCTCATTCTCAACGGCCGCTTGCCCTCGACCTTGCTCTTGCTCGTCGCATTCCTCGCCCAAGCCGACTCCGGCCGCGCGCGATACGTCTTTTGCCAGTCAGCAGGCGCCACAGCCGTTATACACTACCTATTTCTCCATTCCGTCCCATCTCCACACTTTCTTACCGGGACCTTCCTGTCCACAAAACCACACCGTTTGATGTAGACTTCGGCCCCGAATGGCGACGGCGACCGCAGAGGCCGACTCGAAAGAGTCCTCTGCTCAACCTCAACCCCAACCTCAGACTCAACCTTCCGACCCGAAGTCCCCTAGCTTTTATGGTTATCTATTCGGCCCAGACAAGGCACCGACACCCATCCTCGACTCGCTGCTGCGCGCCATCGCCCTCCACATTGTACGTCCCTGTCCTCGCCCACCCCGCCTCCGCCGATGCTGGACAAACACTGACAACCCCGCCAAAATCTCTAGATCACCGACATTGGCGATAAACATGTCCAGGCCCTGACCCCTCAAAAGCTGGCCGCCTTTTACAAGGCTGTAGGTGGCGATTATGATTGTAAGCAGACATCGTCGGCCCCCGCGACGTGCATTCCATTCCGTGCTGACAATCGTGTCATCCTAGCCCTCTTCATCGAAATGCCCCACCCCGCCATATCCTACATTTGGCAGGTTACGGGCTGTCAACACTCTATGCAACCCTCCGACGACGATTTCGTCGCCCCTTCCATTCCGGCTCTGACCTTGCGTGGTTTCGTTCGGTGGGAGTCGATAGAGATACTGCTGAGCCCCGAGGAACATGTGCCTTTTATTCAGCAAGCCGTCAAGCACTGGAACCTGAAGCATCCTGAAACGGGCGAGCCTTTCCCTCCTGACCTACCCGCGGAAGCTCTTCCTAGTGAACCGGATGCCGGGATAGAGAAATGGCACAAGGAGTGCGCCGAGAAGTTGAGGCAAGCCGCAACGCCAAAGGACGAGCCTGCATCTCCCAAGACTGCTCCTAGCCGCCCAGTGGAAAGAGACGAACCGAGAGTCAAGGCGGCTTATGTCCACGTCCGCAATCCGTATCCGAAGGCATCGCCCAAGACCTCACCTCCTCCTCGCGGCCCGCAGGCAGACTACTTTACCCCGTCGACCCGGCCTTCTGTAGCTTACAGCCATGTTCCAGGGCATGCTGCGAATAGGTACCCCCCGTCACGCCTGCACATACCTCGGTCTCCCGAGCGGGAGCGTTTCCGGGGTCAAACCTCGCCAGACGATCGTCGACGCCGTAGCTTCTCCGACTATCCCTCCCCGCCACACGAGACCATGCACGCTGCCTCTGAGCATCTGCAGCCCAACAGACCTCCTATGCAGCCTCGTCGGCACAGCCAGCCACGGCATTACTCGTCATCCTCGGCGTCCGATCCTGACGAACCAGCGAGTCCGCGAACCAAACGCAGGCCTCACACTCATCACTCCAATGAGCCGCCGCCCCCAGGCTTCCGGCGCATGGGTCCGTCAGCGCCCCCGCCGCCACCGGCGCCGCATGGCCCGCCTCCAGGAGCCCGCATTCACCGTGCCGATTTGAGGCCAGAGGACGCGCGCCGTCGCAGTATACCAATTGTAGACGGTCTGAGGGAGAAAATCGCCGAAAAGGTGACGTCTATTCTTCCCAACGGCCGGTCGCCGGAACGTCATCGGAGCACTTCTGGTCGCCGAAGTGATCCGCCTTCGCGCCGTAGTCGGGAGTACCTGCCATCTTCCAAGCTCAACCGCAGTTGGCCCGACATTGGGTCGGATGACTCGGGAGCGTCGGACTCCGAGGAAGAAGGCCGGCGTCGTCGTCTCAAAGCTCGAGAACGTCGAGAGATGGAGGAAAGAGAACTGAGGGAGAGGGAAAGGGTACGCGAGAGAGACCGTGGTCGAGACCGCGACCACAGACGCGACCGAGATAGGGACAGGGATAGGGATCGGGACTTGGAGCGCGAACGGGACCGAGATCGCGTCGTGAACTGGGAGAGAGAAGAGGACAACGAAGTACGAAGACGAAGGGAGCGACACCTGGTACGACCCGAGACCCACCGCCGAACAAGCAGTCATGCCGACGTGGACCGGATGCGAGGAAGGGGCGAGGCCCCTTGGGAACCTCGCGATCGCGAGCCCAGGGAGGACAGGAAACGGTGGAAAGAACGTGGGGCCAGCCCGGTAATCTCTGGAGTTGGGGGGCGACAATACCCAACTGGCCCGACTCGGATCTAATCTTATCATGGGGCGGCGAACCCGGTATAGAGGGCGACTTCGAGCGATTTGGAAGAATTTGGACTTTGACATATGGCTGGACATGATGGCATCTTTTACGTTTCCAATTTTGTACAACATGCTTACTTCTCACCCCTAGGCTGGAAGCCAGGTACGTGCATATGATCTAGGACGGACAGCGAGGAACGAGAAAAATATAGCTGCATGAAATCCAACGCTCATGAATCAAATAGAGAGGTATCAAGACTGCTTCCCAGAATGAATCGGCTTTATCCCCAAACGCCATAACCGCCAAAAGCAGAAGGAGACTACTTCAATCATCGCCCCCTTGGCAACTCACCCGTTTTCGTCGGTTAGGCCGACGCCCGATTGGGACGCAAGCCAGTCAAGTCCTTGAGCTTCAAAGTCCGCTCGACAGGCGAGTAGGAATCCTCCCGATACACATTGCATAGGTCGGTCTCATCCACGTCCATCGCGTTGTCTTCTCCAGCCACGATGTCACGTCCTCCGTTCATTTCCTCCCAAGACGCCATCGGCTTCGCGCCCTCGCTGTAAGAGGTCGTATCCAAGGCATCGGGGTGGACCTCGCTGCTGCACGCGGAGGAATTGCTATCATCGTCCCACGCGGAGCTCAGGAACCGATCGCTCGGATCGAAGAGGCCTTCCCTTTGAACGGTGGCGAGGAACACATTGCGGAGATGGCACCGCGTCTTTTGCTGCGCCACGTCCTCCTCCTCGAAATCTGTGTGCTCGTAGGGGTGACGGCCCGTATACTCCGTACCGTCGAACTGCCTCGAGAAGACCAGAGCGCCGCCTCTCGGTCTGAACTCACGGTCGCCTCGGTACGACCCCTCGAGGCCTTTGGCCTTAAAGCGGTCGAGACGCTCCCTCATGTCAAGGCTCCGTAGGTGCTCTACTTTCGCCTCTGCGACTTCCTTGTCTGTAACACCCGGACCAGAGGGTCTACGGAAGCATGGCTTGCGAGACTGTTCGGGCGCGTTTTGCTGCTGCTTGGTGAGGCAGGCGTGGTATAGACACTCCTCGCCCTCGCGGGTGACGATGCCGATGGTGTGCTGTGGGCCGCAGAGGGGCGACGTCGGGCCGTGGCGACATTCGCGGAGGGAGGCTCGGGCTGCTAGGAGACAGCCACATTCCGTGTAATGTCTGTAGAGTCGGAGGCACATTCTGTCCCCAGTAGGCGGATGGTATGCTGGATGGCTTTTAAGGTGTTCGACTTTACAATGTTTCCCACCTGATGTTCACCCAAAACCCTATTCAGACGGAGTAGTCTTGCGTAGGGTGCTCAGTTTGGTTGTATGGCTGGCCAGAATTGATGTGGAACTGTCGATATCCGCGTGGCATTAGCTACGTCTGGGAAGAGTCAGCAACTATCCATGATAGGTAATGAGTTTTGCACATGGGGAAGGGGGTTACCTAAACCATAAGGATGCAAGTTGCAGATGCAAAGCAGAGTGATGCGCAGGTGAACGTAAAACTGGTTTGCAAGTAGTGAATCAGCTTGATCGGTGGCAGTTGTTCTCACAGTCGTTGAGGAGGTAGGCTGAAGAAAAGAAAAGGCGATATGAGGTGGAGCATGATTTGACGGCAGCAGTGCGTCACCAAAGAAACGGAAGGCGTGTGTGGGATGTGAGTAACCGATGGTACCCAGGCGAAATATGACAAATATGGTTTTGCTGCCTGATCAAAGAAGGGAGGTACGGAGGTCTCAGGGCAGGATATTTACGTGGAGGTGAATGTTTTTTGTTTATACTACTATACTATCCTACACTGAACCCTCCTTTGGTAGCTCAATCTTTCTAGAGCATTCAATATTTCCTATCTTTATGTCTGATGCTAACATCTACGTATTGGGGAGGTAAGTCCAAACGCCAGGGATCATAAAACACACTTACGATATCATCTATCTACCTCTCACCAGCTCAAGGCCTACTCACCTCAACGCTCATCCTTCTCGCCCCTCTCCACATCCTCCCTGCTCGTGTCGTCACTCGTCACGAGACCTTGCCTAGTGACATGCTCCTGATCCAGGCTGTACTTCTTGACCGTAACGCTGATGAGCATACAGAATCCCGCGAACGCAATCAGGCTGATCCAAATCGCCCGCAGCGCGTCGCAGTACGCCTCTACCAAGTCAGCGCGCATGGGGTCTCCTTTCGGCATTCTCTTGATGACTTCCACTACAATGGTCGCGTCGCGTGAGTACTCCTCGGCCACGTCCGCGAGCGCCGGGATCTGCTCCAACCTTGTCCGGAACGCATTCTGGAAGATGACTCCCGAGACGGCGACGCCGACCGACTGGCCGAACGTGCGAAGAAACGAGTAGAAGGCCGCGGCCTGCCCGTTGAGAGCCGGTGCGCAGGCCGCCTGGATTGAGAGCGCCATGGCGGGGAACAGCATGCCCGTGCCGATGCCTATGGGTATGTTGAGCCAAATCCACTGGGGGACGGTGGTGGAGGGCCGCATGAGGCACATGAGTCCGGCACCAAGAGTCGTTATGACCCAGCCAGACCAGAGGGACCAGCGGTACCGGCCCGTGACTCCGGCGATGATGCCGACGACCATGGCTGCGGGGGCAACAGTGAGGGACTCGGGGAGGGCGGCGACGGCGGAGATGACCACGGAGTAGTCCTTGACAGCTTGATAGTAAAGTACTGCAGGGATGTGTTAGCTCGGACAGTTCTCGGAGGACTCAAAGGGAGGCACCAAGGGATAGTTTACCGAGGAAATAGAGGATAGACCAGAGAATCATGCCATGAAATACGGTCATGATGTAGTTAGCGACCATGGTCCAGTTGTTGAAAATGCCCTTGTCGATAAGTGGCTCCTTCGCGAATTCGAGCTCCCAGAAGCCAAACCCGACGATGATTAGGGCGCCCAGGAGCAGTGGCAGGAGGCACCTGAACGAAGACCACTCGTACATGACCCCGCCCGTCGAGATGCCGAACAAGAAGCTCGTCGAGCCCGCTGTGAAGAGGAAGCTACCGAGCCAGTCGAACTTCTTGAGCTTAACGCTGACCTCGCCGGGGATGCCTACTTGCTTGAGGAAGAAGAAGATCATGACGACACCCAGCGCGGTGATGGGTAAGTTGATCCAGAAAATCCACCTCCACGTAACGTCCTGCGCGAAGCCGGCGCCGATCAGGGGCCCCGTGACGGTGCCGACGGACCACACGGCCGAGAGCAGCGAGAACCACTGGCCTCGCACGGCCAGCGGGACGAGGTCGGTGATGATAACCTCTATGAGGGCCATAATCCCGCCGCCGCCGACGCCCTGGATCGTCCGCCCCGCGATCACGACGGCGAAGTCGTTCGCGACGGCGCCGATGACCGAGCCCACGGCGAACAGGAGCGCCGAGGCGAAGACGAGGGACTTGCGTCCGAAGATGCCGCTGAGCCCGGCGACAGTGGGCTGCAGGACGGTGCTGGCTAGTAGGAAGCTAGTGCCGGACCAAAAGGCCTCAAGGGCGGTGCCGCCAAGGGCCAGGGACATGGTCGGGAGGGCAACGGAGAGGGTCGTGGCGTCGAGGGCGACGACCAGGGCGATGGTGCAGAGGGCTCCGAAGGCGAGGAGGAACTCGCGCGAGGGCTTGAATACGACTTTACCATGTTGGTCGACGTGGGTAGTGTGTTTCTCGAGGGCGACCACAGATGCCCCTTGTGGATCGGGTTCCGCGGTAGCCATCATGAAGTAAGGGTTTTAGAGATGCGATGTATGCTTATATGCCGAGTACAGAGAGTAGATGTTTATCTATGCATCCATATTTCCCTGGGTGAATCAATGTAGACCGCGTTGACCCGGGGGCTATGCAAGTTTTATATATCTCCAAAGGAAAGAGGAAGCTTAAAACGGAGTGCAGCGACCCAGTACGGCCTGATTAATGAGATGTATCCTATCAAGCTGTCTATCACCGTCAATCCGGACCAGGGGCTGAAGGGGGGATCACGAGTGAATGGCAGCATGGCCAGACGGGAATGATTAACTATCATTGGAGTTAAGCGAGTGCGAACCTTGATTATCCTGCCCGTAGCGCCGGTCAGCATTTTTGAGCCACGTCATGGTTGTCGACGAATGACACTATGGATAGTAAATTCCGACCCGAGCGGGATTCTGAATTTGGAGTGTCATCAGCCCTACGGAGTCTCAGTCACCATGTTCCTCCGCTGTCATGTTGTGGTATTGGCTAAGGTCGCAGTCCGAATGCACATGGTTGAATGGTATGTGGTTTATAAGCCAGCGCGATCAGTTTAAGCACCGGTTGGGAAGTTGGCTTTGCCCAGAAGATTTTCTTGCCCGGGCTGTTGACAGTTGAGATCCGGCGGACATGTCGGACGAAATGTCATGCCGAAGGAAGCGGGCTGACCGGGCTGCGGCTCAGGCTCTTGTGGGGCCTAACCCGGCCCGCATCAAACCACGTTTGTTAACCAGACGCGGAGGTGTGGTGAACAGCCCATTCATTGGGATAAGGATATGCGGTCTTGCGGGCGAAACCGCCATTTAGGTGTCGATTCTCGTGAGCGGCTAACAGCTTATATTCGACTAAATGAGTGGAAGTTTCCATGGGATTCGTCGCTTGATCCAACTGAGATCAGTATCAGGATGAGCTGCCTCTTTTATGCATCCGGAACCACCCGGGTTACCACGTATCTCAGCCTGAGAAGATACTCAACTTCGGTCTGTCCTTTGCATTGCTACACTTATAACGCAATCAGCTGCAGAGGAAGGACTTCTACCAAACACCTTTTCTTTCTTCTTACCCCACCTCACATACCTGGCGATCCAATGAACGTGCCGCAACCAAAAGGCAAATGGGCCAACAACGGCAGTGTAAAATAAGAAGAGAAATACTTGGCAGTCATCCGCGCCTCGGATTTAGATGCTGAATATCGTACGATCCTTCAGCAACCGAGGCTGTTTATCTCCGATCCGGTCTTTTCGCGTGGGGTGTTTGGCACAGCAAATCAAAGACCCGGGATCGGAACTTAAGGACGGCTTCGACAGGTCTCAATGCTGTGTAGGTTTTAGCCGAACGCTCAAAAGCTAGGTAGCTCAGGGTAGCAGTTTCAGTCAGATGGAAACATCAGCCTTGGCGACGTCGACCGAGCACGCGGCCCGGGCCAGAGGGCATCAACTGCAGTCACGAACGACTTGCAATACTGGGCAGTATCTGTCAACTGATTGGAACAGCGAGGTACCATATCCGTAAAGAGCTGTCTGGACAATAGTTCTCGACATTCGGAACAGTAGCTTGTGAGTTACTGGGTGCATCATGCTGCCTTGCAAAAAGACCTATGCACCGTTAGAAATGTAAGCTGATGATGAGTTTAGCAAGAATGGTAATGGTATAGCCCCAGCTTAGCAGCGCAGCTTTTTGTGGTTCCCTCTTGTGAAGCCGACAGGCCATTGATCTTGTAGTCATCAAACCAGTTTCTGCAAATCGGAAGCGGTTTGATCTTTCCCGCATGATTTCTGTGACGCCTTCGAATCCTGCCACTGGGTGATCCGAGTCAAGTAGAAAAGCAAGTTCAAACTCAACGCCACCTAGCTTGGGGTTCACAGAGGCTTCCCCGTAAATTACCAAGCAGACCTGACTAGGCAAGTTCCGAAAGTTTAGTCGAGGGATGCTCCAGATCCGCTTGAAAGGGTAAGGTTCTCGGGCTGGATGTCTAGTCTTTTAGTTGTCTACACTAGGTAGTGCAAACTGAGCTGTGTGGCTGTGTATGGGAGACTTCAGACAAAGGTGAGGAGAATTTGAAGCGGTGAGGCAACTTGGTGGCCCGTTTCTGCTTCGCCATTGCATACGACACTATTTCTCGGCCACAGTCATCATCTGACAAATTGGCTGTTCGGGGTCAGTCCAATTGGAATTGCATGCTCGGAATGAAGAACTCGGGCCCCCAAAACCGTCGTAGCCGTCCTGATGGCCATTGCCTCAGATGTGCAGCGTGCTGCCCGTGTCACTGCAGGCTGGGACGGCAGCCTATCGGTAGGTTTGGAGGCGCCGTTCAGAAAGCCCACAGCCCTATGACATTTGTTTCGGCTGCGCCACGACCTCCCCCCTTCTCCGTTCAAAGAGGGGGCCGAATAATGTGGGAAAACAACGATCAGCCTGGCGGGGTTCGACAATGCAAGTAATACTGGTGGCTTTTTGGTCGGAGATCGGCAAAGCTGATTTCTTGGCGCAAAAGCTTGACTTTCATCATGTAAACTTGTCAAGACTTTGGCTTGGATGGTGGCCCGCGGGACAGGCGAACGTCAGGCGAACGTCGACGCTATTGTTGTTGTTGTTTTGTTGAAGTCGAGTGAAAGTTAAGCTTGCAGCTCAAAATGTCAAAAGTGGGTCTGTCTACCTGTTGATCGACAGATGGACCCCGCATAAGCTCGGTCAAGGAGGTTGACCATTACATAAGCAGCTATCGAGTGCTGGTCGTTTCTTCGCGCAGACATAGAAGAATTCAAACCTTCCGGCTTTCCATGACGCTTGATGGCCTGGAGTGGGAGAACCCCCTGTCTGCCATACCTATTCCCAACACCTTTGCGTCCGGATACAAGTGTGGCCTGCTAAGCGAATCAAGGTACAGATCAGAAATCGATCACGCAGAGACGCCCCGGTGTCGTTTTATGTCTCGCCCCTCAGTTTCCAAGGAATCAAGAGCGTCACTGCTCTACGTTGTCAAGCGTCGCATGTGGCATGAGCGGCGCCCATTCACCAGACCGTTGGAATTGGAGATTCAGCAAACATTATCCATGTCTTCCGTCCGACTCGATAATGACAGCCCCTGATGGTTACAGACTCTTCCGTGCATGCGACCCCGCGAGCGGCTTGTAGAGTTAAGCACCTCCTGGTGATGTCTTGGCATGGCCCTCTGCAGGACACGGATGATTTGCCAGCATTTCTCTTGAGACGTTCCCCTAGCCCGGAGCTGGCATCGGAACCGAAGACAATTATCAAGTTTGGGGCTCCTGCAAGGCAGCCCGTGCCGACAAGATCGATGGGCACACCTGCGGTCAGACAAAGACGGTGCGACTCGACGGGCCGCCTGAGTTTGCAATTTTAGATAGGAAAGTCGCACACTTGTTCTTCAATAAGGTAGCTCGGCTTGCAAGGTTTTCTCTAAACGGTCAACGAAAGGGCCTATGGTTCGTGGCCATCGCCTCGGCAGATGGCACACACAACCACAGCATTGGTACCTGTCTGAACTGTCTTTTATCGACCGCCTAGCCGACACGCTGGCGTATTCCTTTCATGCTTCCGCTAGGTTGTCCAACATTGGTCTTCTCATCTGGTATGTAGTTTGTCTCCCGTCTTCCCGTCTCAAACACACCGCGCACGAGCCGATAGAGCCACCCTCAATCGCCGCCGGGAATGTATCGTCACGGCCTAGAATCGCATGAAACAAACCTTCCGGCTCAGTAGACATGGTTGGCCTCATACTGCCCGGTGCTAGGGCCCCTTAGGGTCGTCATTCGACGACTCGGAAATAGCACTTCGTCTAAACTACTGATAACGCGGCATCCAAATACCACACAGTTTCGCAGGCGTGCCATCGGTGATCCAGCTTTTTCGTCCTTAAGCCACCGACCAGGGATTGAGCTTGCCAAGTCTGCCTTGGACATTGGAATGTCATCATAACGCATGGAGTTTGTCGCTTTGACATTGAGAACCCCTCTTCTATCCTACGCTTGTGCTCTAGCTGCAATCTGTGGCAGCAATTCACCAGTTGATCTCGGATCCAACTGCTTATCGCTCCGGGAGAGTCGTGAAAAGGATCTCAGCCCCTCCCGCATCCTCGAAGCCTCCTCCAGCATGCGTCCCACTCAATGACATCCTTCTGTATAACCTTCAACACCCCGTATTCTCACCGCAATCATGGTCAACACCGGAAAGCCATCAGGCGGCTGCAAGCTGTGCAGGGCTCGGAGGATCAAATGCGACGAAGGCAAGCCGTTCTGCATGAGATGCAAGAAATCACGACGGCAGTGCCCGGGCTACCGCGATCCCTTCGAGGCAAACATCCGCGACGAGACCAAGGCGACGATCAAGAGGTTTAAGAAGTCAAGAGGGGAGGAGGGCTCGGACGAGGAAGGCAAGGACATAACCCCGATTTGCAACAAGAAATGCCTGAAGACAGTTGCCGGTCCCAAGTACAAGACGTACGACTATTCGAACCCGGTCACCTTTCCGTGGCACAATAACGACAACACGACCGACGAGGACGAGGACATTCCCAGGTCCATATTCGACTCGCTAGACGAACAAGCCTCTTGCTACTTCTTGTCCGAATTCATTATTGTACCGCAGACGCCGACGGCCCGTGGCTACTATCGCTTCCTCCCCCGGTTCCTGAGCGGAAAGAAGGTCTCCAAGTGCCTCTACCAAACTTACAAGGCAGTCTCGCTGGCCGCGCTGGCAAACCGCCGTACCGTCAACGCCAGCGCCGCCCTGTTTCATGCCCAGGGGCATTACGTCCGGGCAGTCCGGGCCGTCAACAAAGCGATCATGGACCCGCAAGAGGTGCTGGACGACCAGACTCTCGGTGCCGTACTGATGCTGGCATTCTACGAGGTAGGATCCTTTGCCAATCTCCTCCCGTGAGCCCACGTTAACAGGATCTAGATATTGACGGCTTCCCGTGGTTCCATCGCGGCGTACACCGACCACATGAAGGGCGCCGCCATCATTGTCAAGCTCAGGGGCCAAAAGGGACTCGAAACACCCGAAGGCGAGGAGTTGTTTGCCATCACGCGAAACCAGTGCCTCTCCATCCACTGCCTACCCAACTCTCCCGAGGTGGCCGAGTTCACCTGGCTCCTGCACCACGAGTGCCGCGGCCGCATGCAGCACGCGATTGCCACCATGGACATCCAGAGCAGCCAGATCAGGCAGGACGTGGACCGCCTTCTGGGCCCGGGGGACCGCGAGCCCGGAACGATCCAGAATGTCCTCGACGTCCTGAAGCGCGCTCAAGCCCTCGAGGCCCGGTTCCGCAAGCTCAACAACGACCCAAGCCCGCAGTGGAAGGTCGACACTCTCGAGTGGGTCCCCGAAGGGTCCGATGAAGAGCTCGACACCGCGCGGGCCTTCACCGGCCCGGTATACGGCTTCTTCAACCTGCCCTTGGCTGTCCTCCACGTGGCCACTTGGTGCTGCCACCTCATGCTGACGACCACGATCCTCCGATGCATGGCCTGGCTCGTCTCGCCCGACGACTACCGCGAGGGTGAGGATTATGAGATGCTCAAACGCTCGGCTCAGCTGCGTGTCGAGGACATCATCGCAGCGACGCCCTTTTTTTGCAAGTGGAACGGCTATGGGGTCGTCGTGGCCCAGTTCCCAGTGGGCAAGACCAAGATCGACGATCCACTCAAGGGCGCGGCCGGCCTGATGATAATCTGGCCGTTGGTCACGGCATGCTCCAGCGATTTCGCGACGCCGAGGCAGAAGCGTTTCTTGCGAGGCCGTCTCAAGTATCTGTCCGAGGTGGCCGGAATCAAGCAGGCCAGTGTTTTCTACAATGTAAGTGCTCGCAGACAGTTCCTCCCCCCCCCCCCCCCCCCCCCCCCCCCCCCGACCCTTGGAGATCGCTGACCCGGGGCTCAGATGCAAGACACGTCATCGCCGTTCAGAGAAATCGAACGGGATCGAAACCAGGGCGCCTAGCCACCATTCCGACCCGGAGAGTGTGCGAGCCATGGCCTGCCGATGATGCCTGCGACCGTTTGGCTCTCCAACGATGCCTTCGAGTTCCAGACGACAGCGGCCTTTTACGTCTTCTCTCTCTACTTCTTCCCAGTCTTGCATTGCTCAGCGCTAGCGGCTCTCCACACTTCTCGGTTGCGATGTACACGCTCTTTTGTCTCTACACGAGTTACGGCCTGGACAGAGAGAAGGGGAGAGGGGGTGGGGAGTTGGCGTTGTGCTCTTGTGGAGGCGTCCTCTGGAGGCTGACGCCCGTTTGATATTAGATTTCAGCGAGCACATTTGTTCTTGTTTATCCTTTATGGGCTAGGGTTCCGTCGCCCCCAGGCGCTCGTTTCTTCGTCTTGTGCATTGTCTATATCTGATGGCAGGGCTACTCGGCGGTGCGGAAGACGTGACATGGATGATTGGACACGGGCCTCAAAAGTGGACTGTCTCTGTTTAGAAAACGGAAAACTTCTTGGGGAATACAGGTGCCTGTTTTTCTTCTTTTGCTTGAAAGCTGTGCCCGGCACACGGGAGAGGGGGTTGGGAAGCCGTCCACACCCTTGGCCCTAGTGTTGTCCAACATGCCATCCAACGAGACGGGGACATAAAATCCCAACCGAAGAGAAGCCTCACAACCCACGTGAGTAACCACGAAAAGGGGGAGAGGGTACTAGCTCCAACTGGGTTGGGCCAAATTGCTGCTCCCAAATATTCTTCCGACGCACGGGGCCAACAAGCACCCCCCCCCCCCCCCCGAAAGAAAAAGACCCTCACCTCCCGCGCCGCCCGACCCCGATCCTCTCTTCCCTCGTCCTCCCCCCACGGCCCCCATCCCCAGGCGTAGGCGTCGTCTGCATCGCGCCGGCTGTCCCGGGCTGCTGCTGCGCCCTCTGCGCCCTCATCATCTCCTGCTGCCTCCTCAGCAGCTCGTACTCGTCCAGGCTCTCGTCCTCGTCATCGCCCTCGGCCGTGACCATGCTCTCATCATCGAGCTGCTGCTGCTGCTGCTGCTGCTGCCGGAGGCGTTGCATCTGTTGGAGCTGCGCCGGCGTGTTTCGTTGCTGTTGGAGTGGCTGTGGGGAAGAGAAGGGCTGCTGGGACTGAGACTGCTGCTGGAGGATCCGCTGCTGCTGAGCCTGCTGCTGGGCCTGCTGAGCCTGCACGAGGACCTGCCGCTCGCGGAGCATGTCCTCGCGCGCGCGGCGGTCCTCGTAGGCGGCGATGTCCTCGGCCGTAATGGCGAGGGTGGTCGCGGGCCGGCGGAGCATGGTTACCAGGTGTGCGTCTGTCGGGTTATGGAGGCGAAGATGGACCAAAGCGGGCAGGGGATGAGATCCGAATCTGAGCCTGATGAGACCGGGCGCGATGCAGTGTGACAATGAGACGAAGGAGGGTGTGTGTGGGTGAGTGGGTGAGTGAGCTGCAGCCTGGACAGGCGAGGGGTCCGTTTCTGCTTTGCGCTAGGGCTGAAGGGGGCGAGATGAGTGTCGGAATGCGGGTGTCCTTTAGGAGAGGGCCCCCGATGGAGGCAACGACGATTGTGCGATGAGTCGGCCTGCTCGGGCGTTGATGTCGTCTTCGGGCGCGAGGCACACCAGCAGCTGAAGAAGAGGACCCTTTAAATAAATAAATTGATTGGACAAAAAGGGCCGCAGTACCCAAGCGATGTTGATGCGAGCGCAACCCTCCCTCTCCTTCTGCAGGCCGGGGGCGCGTCTGTCTGCCTTTGCCGCGGGGTCGTTGAATCAGCCGGGACGTCAGTCAGTCAGCTGGGTTGGTTTCTTTCTCGTTCGTTCGTTGTTGGTTCGTTCGTCAGGGAAGGGGCGGGGTGGAGGTTCAGCGCGTAAAGTTGATGCAGAAAAAAAAGAGAAAAAGAACCACAACGCACATGGATGGGGTGCGGGCGGGTCTTGCCGGGGCGATCCGTGGCGGGGTTCGCTGGAGGGGGAGTGTTCGCCGGATGGCGGGACCTACATATCGGGGGCGGCGTTGGTTGGCCGTGCGCCCCGGTAAACGGTGGCACTGTACAGTCAGTCAGCTCTAGTGGATGCGATGCGCAACGCATGTGGCGGATACATACTACTCAGTACTCTACCGTTGGATCTGTCTTCAGTTGCTTCAGGTTAGAGCGTCACTGACACTAACATGAGATTTCAGGTCATCGACATGTCAGTGTTGAGCAGCAGCAATCGAGTGTAAGTGTCATTATCATTTCGTTGTACTCTGTCCATACTGCCATCTACCTTGTGTGCCAAACCAGAACCCATACCGGCCGTGTATGTAAGCATTCCTCTCAGTGCATCCCCAGAACACAAACGTTCTCCGCCTCCCACTTGAGGAAATCCTCGAGGTCATGTCGTAGATTATATCCCATCGGCACCACTTCCAACTCCCCCCCCGAATCCCTCATCACGACTAGGTCCATCATCGGGCTGGGCGGCAGGCTCCCGACGCTCTCGCGGTTGAACCGCTTGAGATGACCCTCCGTCGTCCACCGCCGGATGCCACGCCCGGACTTTGGGATTTTGGACACGCTAACGGCGCTCTCGTTCCAGAAGCCCGTGGGGTATTCGGACCCCACAGGTATGGGCAGTTCGCTGTCTGCCGTGGGTCTGGGAAATGGACTAGGAGATAGCATTGCCGGCACCGCCAGTGACTCCTTCGGTGAGCGTGCCCGTTTGTCACTGGTGATTAGGGTGCCGGGGCTGTCGAAGCAGAAGCCATGGAACCAGGAGGCCAGGTCGGCAGCTTCTTCATTCTCTGGTAGCCGTGTGAAGTCGGTGGAATCGGAGGAGAGGTATCCCGCGCCACCAAGAATGGCCATCTGAAAGGCGGTCCAATCCAGTGTGTCGTCAGGGTCGATCTTCATTCCCTTGACGACTTCCGTTCGAGGAAATCGTATCGGTCCGTGACGGAACATGGGATGATTCAGAGTATAGTCTGTGGACTGGAAGAAGACAAAGCCGTCTTTGTCCACCGGCGCGAAACTCCGAGCTGCCATCTTGTTGCTTCTATCGACCGGGGTTTTCCCAGTTCCCGGTGTCGTAACGATAACTTCAGGTATTGTCGGCAAGAGAGGCGCTTGCGGCCGGGCCAGGAACCTTGCCGGATTCTTTGCCGGTGGAAGGGGCACGCCGACCTCGCCGTTTGTCAGGGGGCCCTCGCCCTCGTATTCTTCGTTAGTTACTGGCTTCTTCCTTCGTGACGACTTCTTTTTGAGAGCGCGTTCCAATCGCCCTCCTGGGTTTAGAGGGCTTGGTGGTACGACCACGTCAGCAGCAGGTGGCACCGTCAC
Organism: Colletotrichum graminicola M1.001; assembly: GCF_000149035.1. NCBI lineage: Eukaryota > Fungi > Ascomycota > Sordariomycetes > Glomerellales > Glomerellaceae > Colletotrichum > Colletotrichum graminicola. Next base: position 326,430 of record NW_007361006.1, read on the forward strand.
CTTGACTCCCGCTGCTCCTATCCGAGAAGGGAGGTCCTGGAGGTGGAACGGCTCGAGCGGCGTCTCGCTGTCATCAGTACTGGTGGTACTTAGAGTGTCGCTCGATCGGCGTGGCTGTGATTGAGCTTCCCTCTCCACCCGCAATGATTCAAGACGGTCTGGTGTCAGGAACTCGTCAACTTCCACCTTGCGGAAGAATTGCCCGCTTATCATGTCCTCCCCCAGCTGCCAGCGGGCAGATTTCCTAGCCGTTGTCTTGAACCCCTTTGACTTCTTTGGTTTCTTCCCTCTCGCTTCGAGTGCTGACGGCATCGGAGCGCCGAATCCCGAAGACAGTGCCGGAGTGCTATTTCGGCCTTGCAGCGTTCTGTGTGGGAAATTTGGCGAGTCCTGCTGGAACGGACTGGGAGCTGATGATGTAGATGTGCGACCGATATCGGTAGGCGACGGGAAGTTCGATACAGCCATTTTCGCCTCTTCAATGGCTGTCCCTACGGCTTTGAAGGCCTCGTCGGTTTCTTGGATGAGGTGTTGAACATTTGGGGACCACCCGTCCAGTCCGTATTCTTCCTCCTCTGGCGATGCTGGAGGGGTCAAGGTTCCTCTGAATGCGGGATGGAACGATAAGTCTACGAAGCCAGCCTCGTGAGCCTTGATGCCAGCTTCTGTCGAGCCGGGCCCAGGCACGCTGTCGTATGGCGGTGATAGGGGAGATATCCAGAGATGTCTGCGTTCCGCGAGACGCTTCGGCGCCGAAGGACGAGAATTTCCCTCTTGTGGTGGAGAGCAACAAAGGGTGCCATATCCGGGGGTAGTCGGAGCTGTGTCTCTAGGACACTCGCAACTACACAAAGAACTCGAGGATGAATGTGGCGATCCCTGGAGACGGGGAACGTTTAGTGAGCCTCGCACGGGGACATCCCCTCTCGAAGGCCTCCCTGGTTGGGAATTGGGCGGGCGTCTGGGCGGCGCCCAGGAATTGGCTTCCTGCTGTCTCTGCCGCGAGCTGGGTAGATCAAGGTCCTCAGTCTTATTAGAGTCTTCCGAGTGACGATACTCTTCTACTGTCGGGGAAGGGCGAGGTGAGATGAGCCTCCGTATGCTGAAATTCGACCGAGGCATCTTGGTGGAAACTTGGTCGCACAAAGGGGACCATACAGCAGAGTCAAGGGCAGGATGGTCCAACACGACTGGTACAGGGCATATATGGGGAAGATGGTACGAAGGGAGATGGATCTCTTGAGGCCCTTAGCGAGTGACGTGACTGCGTGGGAGGTCCATGACCGGGGGGGAGGGCAGACAGTACACGGGCAAAGTAGAAGGGAAAGGATGGATGCCATTTGGGGCGAAGGGCACAGACTGAGAGCTGGCTGTATGTATATTGTTCTGGGGCTGAATGTGGTAGTACAAACGAGAGCAAGCGACTTGGGGTCGCTTTGGACCGGCTGACGATGATGTCCGTACGAGATACAGTGCCTGTCGAGTCAGGATGGGGGCGGTAGTCAAGGGTGATCATTAGCTGGGAGGGGGCATCTGTAGACAATGGTGGTAAAAGAAGCATTCGTGTGTGATTGTGGTCGTGCGGTGCGATGCCGTGTATGCATGTTGCGGCGGTGCAAAAAGCCAGCCGGGGTCCCTGCCGGTTGTGCAGGCAAACTACTGTGTGAGAGCGGAGGCCGCAGAGTCGTGTGTCTCGTCAATCCGGCCGGGGGGGGGGGGGGCAGGCAATGGGTGCATGCCAAAATAATAGAAGCCGGGGCAGCGAGTCACCCCCGCCCGGGTGCTATTACTGGCGGTTTGGCTTGGTTTCCTCAAGACGTCGTCCGGAAGGGGGGACTGCAGGCGACCCCAGAGGGAGGGTGACATTGCATCTGTTCTTTGCCCTCCATTTCCATTATGAGACACAGTCGTTGCGGACATATGAGATCCACACACAGCAACTTTACGCATATTGCCTCTGTTCTGGGAACCCACCGTCAGTTCGTGATCCCTTGCCAATACTTACCTCGCCCGGTTCTCGTAGGTAGGCAGGTAGCATCGTGCGTTCAGCCTTATGAGTCGATAGGCGCCGTAGCTGTCGAAGCCCTATGGAGGCGTGGATGATGGATGCGGCAGGATCCGTTCCATCCGACCATTGGACCAGGGCGTCGCACATTAACGAGAGACGGTCGGCCAGCTGCAGATGCGAGTGAGATGCGACTCGATAGGAGCGCTCGCTGTGCAACGGTGCAGGCGGCGACGTACAGAGAGGCGAGCAACCAGTCGAATTCAATCCGGCCCGTCTCGCTGGCACCGAATCCGCTCGCCGGCCACGAGCGAGCACACGCGCGAGAGCCGAGGACAAGGAAAGCCCATGCTGGGTCACGGGCCAGGAAAACAGACAGGCGGTGCCGAGACTGCGACATTTGCACCCAGTGACAGCAATCAAGCAGCCACGACGGGGCAGGGCCCTACCCTGTCCTGTTCGGCATTGACCGACGATGCCGCGGTATCGAGGACAATGGTCTGCCGATGGTCTGCCGATGTATGAAAACAAGAACATTGCCGACGGAGGCGCCTTCGCATTAAAGCTCTCGTCTGCCTCACTGAGCGGCGAGACACTTGCCTGACCGCCGTTGGGATAACGACAGCATGCTTACGATACTTGGTGAGTAACGCAGTATCCTCGGGCAAAGGTGCAGTCGAGCGACTGACTTGGTGAAAAAGAGGTTAGCATCCGCTCCTGTCGAACCAAGACAGAGAGAGATGCGGCTCGGGAAGAGGAAGGTGGATATCCAGCCGCCTTCTTTGGTATTGTGCTCGCGAGCGTGACATGGTATTTGGAAGGGCAGAGAGAGGGCCGATTTCAGACACAGCGTGCATCAATTACGAGCTCTTCCTGGCCTGGTGTTGAGGGTCTCAATTCTGCAGGTCTCGCAGCCGATAGGTAGGCACCTAGGTAGTCAGGCTGCTAACTTGTCATGGCTGACGAGAGACGAGGCGAGGAGGGCGGCAAGAGACTGCGGGCCACTATACGGCGGCTGTGGGAAAGACTGGACTGGACTGGACTGGGCAGCAGATCTGCCGGTGACGTCTACCATGTGCATGAAGGAAGTGCCGATCATGGGCTGCTCGGTGAGTTGGTGGTGTGGTGTTGAAGAAGAAGCAAGAAAGGCAGGTACGTAGTCTCAGCTTGCTTGCCCAGCCCAGGAAGTCGACTGTGACTGGATTCGGCCTGCGTTGCGAGTAAGGTAAGTTGGTGTGACCGGGCTCAATGGCCACTCGTTGTCAGTCAACCCCCCACAGCCGCCTGCTAGCCCAGTTATACAATTACAGATTTACAGATAAAATCTACGCCAACTTTTAACCCTGTCAGGCTTGCCCCGTCATAGACCTGGGGGGCAGCCCTGACACACATACACAGATAGGACCGGCCCCTGCAGGAACAAACCCCCTTGTGCCTTGACACTGCACACGTGGTGTTCGGGAGGCTGGCCGGCCCAGAAGCAGTGTCCTGTTGGCACTTGTTGCTAGTGGCCTGACTGCTACTGCTCTTACAGTGACCACCAAAAAGGCGCATCGCATATCCGTATATAGGTCGTATATCAAACTTTTTTTCCGGTGGAGATTGTAGACATGCGCTTCATGCTCGAAACAAAGCAGAATGAATCGGGCGAGGCCACCGCCTATTCCATCCATCAGCCAGCCAACAAACCAGAGCAAACAAGATCGTGGGCAAAAGGAGCCATAAACCAGCCATCTACCCACCCTTGCTTTTTTCTTCAGTTCAGTGTCGTTCAAGTATGTACCCTGGGGGCCCGTATCTCTCCTTGATCTCCGACCTGTTTCTCCTCCCCCTGATCACCGTTGAACCAGCGTGGGCTGTTCCGACAACCCCCTCGGACACCCGAGTGCCCGTCACTCCGTCTACCTACACGGCTGGGGACGTCTGCTTGGCGTCGACGGCGGGTGCCGGCGGCTTCCCAGAACCAAGAAAATACCTGGGCCGCTGACGAGCCAAGACAACCTTCATAAAGTAGGCCGTTCTATTTCGGACCTGGCAAATGCCACTTTGCTCTGCAGCCGCGATATGCACCTTGCCCACCCACCTTTTTGCACCCCTGCCACCGCGTTGCAATGCCCCCAAGGTCTCGGGAGGGGAGTGTGACTGAGACGCTGTGGTGGGGACCCGCTCCTTACTTTTCTCTATACCCATTTCTCACATATATCCGCACTTGGCAGAAAGACGTCGGCCTCCGGTTGTTGATCACGTACCATTCATTGCTGCGGTCGCTACGCATGAGCTACTACTTTTAGGCCAGTGCGTAGCCTGTGGCCGTAAAACCTGGGCCATGCGCTCGTTAAAAAAAAACACAATAGCCCACCTTGGCATCACGCAATGTGTCTATCCTGGATGCCATGGTATTGAATATTAATAGCCGCCTGAACTATTCCAGATCAACGCGCAACATCTACATTGTAGATGACGTTGGTGGCCACTGTGCTTCTATCTAGAAACCTTTCACTATGGTGTTGGGTACCAGGCATGATGCTTGTACTGTGTTTATCCGACTGTGTTAGAGTATTATTATTGTGGTGGTGGAGCCATATTGATGTTGCAGTTCAGACTCCTACAATAGATATATCCAAGTCCGTCTTCACCTATGCCAGTGCTGGTCAGCAGCCATGCCTTATGTCGACTCCACGTCAGGTATTCAAGGTGACAGTTATGACGGTTATGACGCAATCACTGGCCTTTAATTATTAGAAGTGGTGCTGCATTGGAACTGAGGTTGCTTTGAAAAATGCTGGTGTTCATAATGCTTCGACTGGCCCGGGCTGCCGGGCCGAGTCGTCTAAAGTAGACATTGCGCCGCCAAAAAGAAGGCCATCTTCGTCAACTCAATGGCTCGGTTCCCTTTTCCAGAACGAGTGTATACTCCTTCCGTTACAAAAGAGATGCGACCCCTTGGCCGACTATTCCTGAAAATTCCATTGCCGCTCTAACTTCCGGCCCCTCCCATCCTTTGTCAAGTGACGAGGACGAGCAAGCGCCATGCTGATGACTGCATGCCAAATGCGTCAACGGTCTCCGGCAACAACGTTTACGTGTTTTTGTACCGCCCATTTATGGATTTCTGGACTTGTTGGTTCGATTAAAGACGGAGTATGGTGGTTGTTGGTAAGGTGACGTAGTCGCGCAACTCGGCGGGTTGAGATATCCATCGGTCGACAAGTGTCAGTTTGGTCGTTATCGAGATGAGAGACGTTGCTGGGTATTGATCTCTCTTTTTTTTCTCCCTTTTCTTTCTTTTTCCGTCTTATTCCATGAACTCGTTGCGAAGGATCTCATGGTCCTTCAAAGAATCTCTCCGTTCTTGCGAATTTCTTTCGAAGTGGCCGTCGACATGAAAGACTTGGCTGCGTGCTGCGGTACATAGGCCGCCGTCTTCGGTTGCTCGGCCATGAGGTGCTCGTTCTCCTCCAAGTTGCCCATCGTAGTCATGGAGGCCATCGAACCTTTACGGCTGTTTGTACCCGACCGCGAGAATATCGAGAAGGTGGGGCTTCGTGGTGATAGGGATGGGGAGGAGGAGGAAGCCGTAGAAGTGGTAGAGGAGCGGCGGGGGTTGAATGTGCCAACCCACGAGACGCGCTTCTTGGAGAACATTGTGAAGGGGTTTTAGAGTGATTTCGAGATTTAGGTGTTTATCAAACGGTGGAGAGAACCCAAAGACTGTTGTTTGCTATGTTGTGTTGTTTGCTGCGTTGTGCTTTGTGTTGCGAGAGTGTTGTGTTGCTGGGAACGGGAATTGGAGGCGACGATCCACGAGTTTTTAAAGACAGCAGAGCAAAGGAAAACGATAGGGATCTTTGAGGAGCCGAGATAAAGAGAGAAAGGAAGCCACGCGAGATCGTATCGACGTGCTCATGGACACAGAATTGAATCGAGTTGCCAGGATTATGGGAGGCGTTGAATCAAGGCGGAAGCAGCACAAGTGGTGAAGAGAGTTCGAGCTATGAAGTCCACTGCTAAAAGATAGAAAAGCCTAGCTTAGGGCCGATTCATTATAGTACGTCCGCAAGAGGACGTGGGATTCCGGAAACAGACCTCATTTGTACCCTCGGCGGAAGAGGGTAGACTGGTCCGAGAGGGGACTGTCAACAGAGCCTGGGACGACAAAGATTCCAATCGCTGTGGCTCCGCAATCTCCTTACATTCTCTTTTCGCAACCAAGACATCAACAAGCCCATCCCAGCGCCTCGCCAACGCCTTTGCCGTTTGCAACCAAGTTAGCTTCCTAATGGGCCCTCCCTCTCAATATCCTCCATATAAGCCCCGGCCCTGTTCAGCCGGGAGGTGTCCGATCCAGCCAGCCCTCTCGGAGGCTTGGCCCGACGGCGTTGGGCTGTCGCTTGAGAAATAGGCCTTCACTTAGATGCCAGTCGCCCACGCCTCGTTGCGCTGATGGCTTCCTCTTACCTTCTCCGGACTGTAAAAGTTCGCGCAATTGGCTCTATCGTACCTAGTACCAACTCCGGGCTAGGTTGCCAGCCAAGCTGCCATTCCAAGGGAGGCGCTTCAAGGCGCCGTGCATGCCCCACGCCGGAGTCCTTCACAAAAGAGGCTAGTGGCACACTTTGTTCACACTAACCTCGGGGATGCAGCTCGTTTATTGTCAATTTTGGCGCATGCGGAAGGCATACCAGGGTGTGGTCTGGTCGAGCCAGGAAAGCTTTCTCGCTATCGATAGGGGATATTAGAAACCATTGTTTCGACGAGGCTATCCTACGTACCAGATGGGTCCTCGAACCATTTGGCATTGCTCACTCATACTCGTCCTGGTTCTGCTCGTCCTCGTCATCCTCGTGCTTGATATAAGGCACGAACCGAAAGTCCAAAAAGCTGACTCCGCCGCCTTCCACTTCCACCATGAACTGCAAGCTTAAAACGCCCTGGGCGTCGCCGCGGAAACTAATTTTGCTAGCGATCCGCATCGCCTCGCTCGAAGACTTGATCAGATCGAATTTGTAAGTCTGGGTCCACCGATCCTGGATCGAGAAGGTCTCGAGCAGCTCGCGGCCTTTAGCAAAGTCCACACTGGACGAGCCGAGGTCACCAGCACCGAAAAGGGTAAGATAGGGCTGTGTTTTCGAGGCCGTGATAGTAAGACGACTGGGCCCAATGGGGGCCAGTTCCGCTAGGGCGTCGAGAAGGTAGCGCGCTTGCATGATGATTTTGAAAGACAGGTTTTCTCTGTCAAAAGGTATCTCCTCTGGGATTTCCGGCAGATAGGTCGTAAGGCCGGCAGTGGTTTTGACCCCACCTTCCTCAATCACAATGTTGAACTGCCCACCCTCCTCGATATACACAAGACTGCAGGTTCCTCCGATTCCCAGAGTCTGGTTACTAAACGCATCTGGTCGGTAGTTGCGGAGGTTGCTGCGGTATGGGTCCTGCTCGGCCTTTTGTGTACGTGTGGCAACGTCCACTGCACCAAAGATCTGAAGTGTTTCGAGGAGGGCTGGAAGAGTGATCTGAAAGTTTGGAAGAACATCATCGTCTTGGCCGATATTCAAAGCGTACGAGGTGAAGAGCTTCTTGTCGAGGAAGGCAGTACCTGATTGGCTGTCAATTAACCTGCCGACTCTGCCCGGCCAAAACCTCACGTACCTTGCATGACCCTGGACAGGTCAGCTGCGAACCTGATGCCATCTTCTTGTAGTTGTACATGGACCTTGTTGGAAAAGCTGATGGTTCTCAGCAGCTGGTACAGCGGTCTTGTCGAGCTGGCCACGGCACGGAACAACGGCTGTGGTACCGTTCCGGACTGTGGAAGGGGGCCGGACATGATTTCTAGTGACGCGGCAGTTCTGTACTTGAGAATGGTCACCTGAAACTGCGAGAAAGGTGATATTGATGGGTTTCTTGGTTGTTTCTAAAGTACAAGGTCGCCGCCGACTTGAAAAACTTCTTGGGGTATCTTTAGACGTAGACTCCGACCGCGCAGAACATGTAAACCGTGCCGAATCTGTATTCCTCCATCAGAAAATTGTTTTTGTCAAGAGATAGAAGTGTGTTGACTTACGCAATTGCGGCAGAGGCAGGTACACCTAGAACCAGAATGTTGGTAATAGAACGGTCTGTTTTGGAGGTTAGACGAAGGACCTTGCTGGAAGAATTACTGATCCAAGCTTACTCAGAGCGAAAACACCGGTAGTTCCAACGCCAATGAGAAGGAGAAGGAATGCGACAAAAAACTGGGTGTCCTTGCCGACAGCAGGGTTGAATGGCGTGCTAGCAGCAGCTTGCCAGACCTCAAGCAACTTGGAGTCCATCTGCTAATTGAGGGGAGGCGATGGGTTCTTTGACGTTTGGGGAGGACGTTTGTCTCGGTTGAGTATCAATGACCCGAACCGTTGAAAGTGTGCGTGCAGAATCGTGAATTTCCCAATTGTTTCCGGTAAGTGCTAGCGGGCGGTTGCTTTGGAAGATCGCGAAGTGTAAGGTCGCCAGACTGTAGCTTCCCCAAACGTGTTCTGAGCTCCAAAGGGCCCACTGGGAACTGTGGCCTGAGCCATAAACGGACTAGTGCCATACCGCTTTCCCCTTGCCCATAGCCCCACTTGGCGCCATCCGGCAACGGAGAAACGGCAGAGCCTAGCGCGACATGTCATCAACCTCCCTCCAGGGATCACGACAACATCCATCGACTTGAAAACAGGCCTGCAAGGGCTCGCGATCAAGAGCAATATGAAGGAAGAGAGTGAGTCGCATAGTGCTGATTGTCCATATGAGACAGATTTCAATCTAACGCGATGTCGTAGCTGCGAAGCGCAAGGCTGAGGACGAGCCATCCTCGCCGATCGCGACAAAACGGGTCAAGCACAATGAGTCGGCCGAGCCAGAGAAGAAGCCGGCGATGAAGCCTATCCCTTTTCCCGAGAAGGTGAGTTTGTCTACGCATGAGCAGCGCTGTTAAGACACCGCGCGCAAACGCAGGCCTGTCCCGCGACCCCAACCCATAACCCCTCTGTCCTCCACATGGGTCCGCAAGCTGACCACGACCCGGGTAGCCTGCCGTCATCGAAGAACGAACCGGCGAGATCGAGTTCCGAGTGGTCAACAACGACAACGAGCGCGAGTCCCTCATCATTCTCACCGGCCTTAAATGTATTTTTCAGAAGCAGCTCCCCAAGATGCCGAAAGACTACATCGCGCGTCTCGTCTACGATCGGACCCACTTATCAATCGCCATCGTTAAGAAGCCCCTCGAAGTCGTCGGTGGCATCACGTACCGCCCGTTCAAGGGCCGCCAGTTTGCCGAAATCGTCTTCTGTGCCATCAGCTCCGACCAGCAGGTCAAGGGTTATGGCGCGCATCTCATGTCCCATCTCAAGGACTACGTCAAGGCCACGAGCGACGTGATGCACTTCCTCACCTACGCCGACAACTACGCCATCGGATACTTCAAGAAGCAAGGATTCACCAAGGAAATCACACTCGATAAAAGCGTGTGGATGGGTTACATCAAGGACTACGAGGGCGGTACGATTATGCAGTGTTCAATGCTGCCGCGGATTCGGTATCTCGAAATGGGCCGCATGCTGCTCAAGCAAAAGGAGTGCGTGCAGGCCAAGATCCGCGCATATTCCAAATCGCACATTGTACACAGCCCTCCGAAGGAGTGGAAGTCCGGCGCGAAACCCATCGACCCGCTTAGCATCGATGCCATCCGCGCATCCGGCTGGTCCCCGGACATGGACGAACTCGCGCGGCAGCCTCGCCACGGCCCCAACTACAACCAACTTCTCCATCTCCTCAACGACCTGCAGAATCACCAATCGGCGTGGCCCTTTCTCGTACCCGTCAATAAGGATGACGTCGCCGATTACTACGAGGTCATCAAGGAGCCCATGGACCTCAGTACCATGGAGACCAAGCTCGAGGCGGACCAGTACGCCACGCCCGAGGACTTTATCCGCGACGCCAAGCTCATCTTTGATAACTGCCGCAAGTACAACAACGAGTCCACACCGTACGCGAAGAGCGCCAACAAGCTGGAGAAGTACATGTGGCAGCAGATCAAGGCCATCCCCGAGTGGTCTCACCTCGAGCCGTAGAAGGGCAAAAGGAAAGGCAAGGAGGGCGGGCCGAAAAAGGCATTGCAAAAGGAGAGCACGAAGGGAGGTCCACGGCGGCGGTCGTCTAGGGTGCGCGAGATGTCGTAGGCTTGTTTGGTCACATAGTCTTTTGACGAAAATCCGGGGTCGGATAGGTTTCGAAGCTTGTGGGGATTGGCGTTGGTTGGCGACTGTTTCCCCTTGGGGTTTGTTTCGTGGTGCTATGGAAGGTTACCGAGAGTGCGCAGGTAACAAAGGCCCACCGTGGCGTTTAGGGGAATCGGCGTACTCCTTGTTATTAGCATGATACTCCAACGGTTGGGAATCTTGACAAATGCTTCACACTTTGCGCATTGCTCCACCACTTTGAAATATTGGAACTTGTGAACCAATCAGTCTGTTGAAGGTGTATGTAAGCCACATACTCTTGGACAAAACAGGAAAGCATATAGAATTGGAACTTTTATGACAAAGGGTTATCCACTAAATATAGGTGGCCTGGTTGAATGCAAGCCCTGAAATGTAGAGTTCTCGTTTCCTCGTAACCCCTTGTGCTCGCTGATCCAGTCCCTGCAAGTCCTACCAAGGAATAAAAACATGAGATAAAAGCAATCCGTCTGACGCCTTGTGTGTGGGGGGGAATAATGGGATGATGCGTGAGAGGTTCAGCGCATTTCAGGAGCGATCCTCCTCGTACCCAGTGGACTAAAGAAAATAAAATCTAGTACAGAAACCAACCCGAATCCGGGGAAACGTAACGTCAGCACATACGTTGAGCGCTACAACGAGCCTCGTCCGTGGTCGCCTGTGCATCAGAAGACCGATGATTTGTTGACTCGGTTATTTTCAAGGAAGAGACCTAAGGGGGGTAGGTGAAGATCATGTCGTTGGGACCGAGTATGCTGCTCAGTGCCGTAGCCTCCCTCTCATGCGGATTCGGGAAAAAATTGATCAACGATAGAGGGGACATCAGGCGCCCGAACCTCCTAGGCGCCGGGGGCCTGTGCCGTCCGTTGCAAAGCCGGGCTAGTCGCGCTATCGCCAACAGGGAGGCGCAGATCCGAATACGTACGCCGCCAGTTTGTGACACCGCCAATGTGGTGCTCGTCGGTGCCTCTTCGCTCTCGTGCTGCACTAGAGCTGGCCAGGGTGGGCAGACGAGCCGGTGGCATGATGGCGTCTTCCAGGCCGGAGCTGGTCTCGAGAGTACGGCGAATGATGTCGTGGAGGAAATCGGGGATATCTTGCCACTGGCCGGCGCGGGCAGCCATCAGCATGCGAGGAGGAAATAGGGCCTGCGGGACAACCGCATCTGCAGCGTCGGTTGTTGATGTGGGAATCCCGTTCGAGATGTACGGCAGCTCACCACTCTCGATGACGTTCTTCAGCCACTGCTCCCATTCCTCATCCAGAACCGTTGACATGTCTCCCGCCTCTCGCCGGGCTGCCCTTTCTCTCAGCCGCTGGTTCAAGGCCACTCCAACGCTCTCTAGCTCCTCTTCGCTCTCCTCGCCGTCCATGTCTTCGTCTCCAGATGCTGTTGCGTCGTCCGTCTCGACAGATCGTGATCGAGCGCTCCGGACCGGGGGAGTAGGGCGGTCTTCGGGCTCAACCCAGTCCGGGAATCCATCATTCGCCGTATCCCTGATAGTGATGCCCTGCTCCTTCTCATAGCGCTCTTTGGCCCATTTCGTGCCCTCCCATTTGGTCAAGCCCGAGATCTCGTTGGGGGTAAGACGAAGGTTGTCAAACGCTCGGAAAAGGCGACGGTGCCAAGTCCAGCGGCTCAGGCGAATGCGATGAATGGGATTGCAATAATCCAATCCCGGATATTTGGCTTCTTGTGTGTCGAGGTGGCCATAGAAGGAGTGGACCTCTTGACGAACCTCCAGGATGAGGCTGCGTTGCAAAAGGGCGTGGAAGTTCTGGGGGTCGCTGGCGCGAGGCTTGGGGAACATGTGCTCGTAAACGAGCTGATCGATGGGACGGCCCTTCATTTTCGAGACCGCAGTCAGATTTGAGAGCTCGTGGAGAGAGGCTCTTGGGACTGTTGCTAGACGCTAGGCGCAAGGCGTACACAGGGAGGGTGGGAGTTCGTAGCTGCCTGCGGCAAGGACGTAGATTGTTGGTGGCACAGCCTTTGTAACGGGGCCGCTGGTCCGTTGAGTTACTGCTTGTGATGGGCAGGTTGTAAGAAGTCGCAAGGTCAAGCCGCGCGGTTGAGAAAATGCTGTTTCCGAGTCGATAGAGAGTGGTGGGTGGAATGCCTTTGCAATCGGTCTTTCGGTGAAGCGTCAGGCTCAAGAGAAGAGGGGGTTCGGGATGGAGCTAGGGGCCGACGTGCCGCTGTATCGTCCGAAGTGGTGACTTTGGAAGGTAGGGCGGTCTGCACTTCCCCCCCCTTTCTTTTCTTTTCTTTCGATCTTTACCGTGGTCGTGTTTGTGTGGTGTAGGAATACTTCAAATAGGAGTAAGGAGGGTTGTCGGAGGGGAGAAGTCGTGAAATACGAGTACGAGGCTGGGGAGAAGTCGGCAGCCAGCGGCAAGAGATGGTGGAAGGAACGTCTTGTGTGGGTGTTGGTGAATTGCGACGGGGAATCCAGGCAGAGGGAATGGATATTGAATCGTGGGGCCTGTAGGTTGGTTGGGTGGAGCGGGAAGTACTCCTACCCAAGAGTTGGAGGTACTTTAGTGACTGAAGATCGGGAACTCGTGTTTGCGGGCTGTGGAGAGAGAGAGGGTGTGAGTGTGGCACACGTTGGAAAGGGGACTGGGATGAGGGAGGATTTGGGCAGAAGGGGGAATGAATGCTTTAGCTGACAAAAATAAAACAGCACCCACCCACCTCGTTCAGCAAAAACAAGCGGCCAGCACCTTCCATTCTGCGAAGGATTTGATCCCTCTTCCTCTCGATATTACTGGGCCGCACTAATTAGCTGGATGGTGCCTACCTCAGCGGCTACGCCTCGTTTCTTGGGCCGGGGCCTTCCATCCTGCAACCCACCTACCGAGGTACCTTGAGTTAGTACTCCAAGACGGTGCCTGAACGCACGTACTTTGTACTATTGTCGCTAGGTAGAATGGCGGCTCCTTTGATTGACTTTCCAGCGTACCATCAGGCTGGCAGCGTACCTACCTACCTACCTACCTACCTACCTAGGTATGTAAGCAAGCTGTGGTCACGGACGGGGGGTTGAAGCATCACGGACTCGAAGATAGCCCCGCACTCCCGTCCTCCCACTTCAATGCAGTGTGCTCGGTACTTGGACCCCTAAAGTACCTAGATAGGTACCTTCCAGTCCAAAGTCCCTCTGTGCCCTCCGCTGGGCAAGAAGACAGCTTTCTCATCCCGGCTCGAATGGCCAGAGTAAACCACCCTAATCCAGAATCAACCAATTACTGCAAAGCTCACAGGAGTTGAGTCCCTGGAATACGCGATCGTCGAGTTCGATTACGACCCTCGAGTTCCGGTGCATCACCTCTTCCCATCCCATTCAAAACCGCGCCTCCCAAGTTTCACAGCGTCGCTCTCGTCAAAGGTCAAGAAGGGTGTCAAAACAAGGCAAATGAGCCCGCCAGGCAAGGGCAAACCGAGTCAGTCCCATCACACGCTTCAACGGCAAAACTTGGCTTATGGCATCAGCCGTGCCAACTTCTCGCTAACCCCGACATGGCCATTACGGGCGGCTACAATGCATAGCACATTGTCATGGGAGCTCGCCGTGTCTCTCTCCACCATTGCCGTCTTCGTCAGCGCCTCTATTCGAGACGGTCTTCTTCCCACACGTCCCTAGCCGTACAGCGGCCAGAGGACCATGACTGAGACCTGTGAGACCTGAGACGACGGACGGCTAAAGGACAGCCAAGAACCCGAGCCAACGGCGCGCCTCCAAACTCCCGTCGCAAATATGGCCATTCAACAGGTGACAGCGCTTTTCGACGTGCACAAGCCGCCTTGCAAAGCCGCTGACTCCACGGCCAGAACCCACTCCGGCCATGGGCTCATCTGACCTCGACTGACCGCCTCGGCCAATTCAACCCTAAGCCGCCCTGCACCCCCGTACCTTGCCGTCTCAGAAACAGGGATGGCTTCCTCGGGCCAGTCAGATCACGAAAGCTGCCCATCCCTGCGGACATCCCGCCCTTCCCTGACTTTGGCTCCATGCACCGAATCCAAAATCGTCTCCGCTCCGTTCGCGGCCATCCGCAATCCCACAGGTTCCATTCTTCAACATTCCCGAGCCCCGGGCCTTGATCTGTTCCGTGCAGTCGAAAACACCACCGTGCTGCCATACTTAGACAATGTCAGAGTCAGTCTAGAACCACCATATCCCACATCGTGGGGTCGGTCTCAATTTCACTGCATGTCACGTCACTCCCGAGGGACGCATGACGCTACATCTGCGAGCAGGTTCCCGCTTCTCGGCGGAGATTCTTAACTCCGGTTCTGACAACACGGCAGTACAGCACAGTCTACATCTCATCTAGACCTCTTCACCGTCCGGTCAATTACATAGATACAACAACCTAATCGACCTGCAGACTTCTCACGGACCCAGTGTGATCATTATTTTCAGCAGCCTCCACCCTGTCGTTGGTTTGTTAGTCTTATACTTAACCTATGCACAGACTTCGGGGGGCAACGGAGCACAATGCCATGCCCTTTGGCAGATCTCTTCACCCAGGAAGCGTTCCTTCGATTGCAACCCACATGTTTTGTTGTGTGGCTTCATCGGATGCTCGTGGGTGGGCAGGAAGAAACGCCAGGAGTCGATACCCAATCACGCGTTGTGAAAGCCTTTTGATTGTCATGAGTGCCTATGCGCCCAACTTAACTACGCACGCTGCAAACCATAAGCCGCCCAATGCAAGTTTTGTCTCAGACAAGGCATCGCGATGATATGGCTTGCCTACACATGATCATACCGGTTCTTGAACTGTTCCTGACTCGCTTGCTGTACGCTGCGTATCACGGTCGGCTTAGTGGTCCGCCCAGAGCACCCGCTCACACCGGCCTCAAACATCTTGGGAACGTTGCTGGATCTGCTGCACTCAATGTATTTTTGTTCTCCATCTGTTCATGCGCAATCTTGGTGGTGTGTTCGTTCGGCTCGGTGACAGTCGCGACTCCGAGACGGAGCTAAAGCCGGAGTTTTGAGAAGTCATGCCGCCGCATCACAGACGGCAATGTTGCTGGCGAGATGAGGCACAACATCGATGATGCAGGATGATGCTTTCCCGGACTCGTCAGCCGGACCTGCTCATGTCCATTGTAATTACGATATACTTCGCCGGTGTAGCCATTCTGCTTGGGTGGGGGTTTTCTTCTTTTTTGTCTCTCTCTCTTTTTTTACCTTTCTCACGGAGCATGAAACCCAATGTCTTTGTCCACCGTCTGTGGGTTATCCCGACTTGACAACGCACAAAATAATTCAAGCTCGGTTTCGCTGGAGTATTTCATGGGTTTATGCGAGTATCAACCCGGTCGGTTCGGCGCACCCCTGATCTATTTCTGCACACGTAAGCTTTCGGGCGTTCTTGTCAGATGGGCGGGCTGTCGCCTCGAACGCGGCAACAGAGTTGCAATACGCATTGATAAAAGCTCTAGATATACAAGCTGCCTGCTCCCCTTCTCGCGCAGCCGAGAGCGTACGCGTACCTGGACCTGGTCCGTCGGCAAACCTTGGCGTGCCTGCCATGACCAGGGGCCCTCTCGGGTTTCTCCCAGGCGCGAAGAGTTGCAAGGCAACTCGTGTGCTTGAATCGAGAACCAACATCCTCGCACGGCCTCCGGGGCATCGCCGTTGAGTTCGTCATTCGGCTATCCTCGGCTGCACTTGCCTGCGAGCCACTCTATTAGCTCTGCCGCAACCGGCCCTGTCCCATGTTTGACAGGGTCGAGCATCGGTTCTCCAAACAGGCTGTTACGGGGCGATGTTTGAATGATTCCCGTCCCAAAAAGCGTGGAGGAGGGTAAACGTTTGGCTTTCGTTTCTCTTGCTGATGGAGAATGGGTACGTAATGGGAATATGCCGTACTCGATGACACTAAAGCTACACTGTACGATGATCTATAATGCTTCTTCTGTGCTACCCGCGTCAAAGTCGGCTTGCAGACCGGCATTCCTACAATGTCGAGAATTGACTAACACTGTTCAAAGGTCTAGGCTAGATTGATACGAGAAGGTACTGTGTGCCCATCTAACAAACCTCACTCCGTGTCTCTGAACAATATTCTACTCTAGTCGTCAGCCTTCAAAGGCTCCGAGTAACTCGTCATACCCCCCGGGTCTTCGTTGTCAACCAGCTGGATCCCCTTGAAACTCTCGTCGTCGCTGTCAGAATCATCCTCCTGGAATGGTACCGGGAAAGTCTTGGGTCTAACTGGTAACTCCGGTCGAGACTGGTGTGAGTCAAGAGCGCCCTCACTCTGGAACGAATGAACTGCGACTGGACGTGGAGGAAGTCCTGGGTTCTTTTGTTGGTCCCCATCCTTACGCATAACTTCAGAGCGGAAATACCCCTCGTCCTTTTGACCGAGAGAGCTTAGGTCGAGGGGATCATTGACCTTGGGGGCGCTCGGCTCCTGTTTTTCTGTAGGCGGAGAGCTCAGACTTAGGAGGTCTTCGTGGTGAGGCGAAGCCGGCTTGTGCTTGCCCTGACCTATAGAACCCAAGTTTAACGGATCGCTGCCCTTGGGACCCAGAGGATCAAAAGCCTGCGAGACGGAAGCCGCTCCACCTCTGGACACCTTGTTGCGATTCGTCACCTTCTTCCGCTGCGGCGGATCAGGATGCAATGGGTGACGCAGTTCGTTCGGGAACCTCGCGGTTTGCTTAGACCTGATCGGCTGCGGCTCTGCCTCTGGATCAGGCTGCGCATCCAGCTGTATAAGCTCGCCTACCTGCGAGCCCGCCTCCTCGTCGATGATCTTGATGTCTTCGTCCTTCTCTATGGCGCCCTCGCCGCCCTTGACGTTGGGGAAGCCGCATCTCGTCAGGATCTTAGCGATCAAGCTTGGATAGCGCAGATGTCCGCTGACTTCCGCGCTCAGGTTCAAGTTTTCAACTCTCTCGATATCCTTAACCTCCTGGAGTCCCGCGATGCCCATCTGAAATGAGGTAGTGCGATACATGAAGCCGAGGACGCAGTCCGCCTCCGAGTACACATTCACTATGCGGTCGGATACCACAGATCTCAGAACCTGCCAGTGCTCTCTGTTGGACGGCACAGGGGCACCGATGAATACCACGGTATCGACTAATCCGAATGCCTGGCGTTCGGCCAGAGAGCGCAGGCATGAGTAGATGACGCGTGCACCAAGCGAATAGCCGACCAACGTCACGGGCCGCTCTCCCTGCACCTTGGCAATGAGAGCATCGGCTAGCACTCGCCCAGCCTTGTCGGACCGGTTGCGAGCTAGGTTGAAGGGATTATCGATCTGCGAAGCAGCTTTGATGAGGTAGGCAGGCCAGAGTGCAGCCCATAGAGAAGCCAGTACGGTTCTCTTTAGAATTTCCACCTTGACAAAGCTCCAGGCGTACGATGAGACAAGGGAGTCCAGTTCTCGGCCCAGAGCGAGGAGGGACTTCATCTCATACCGTAAGGCAAAGACCTCTGACTCGTCACCCAAGCTGCGCCAGGGTTTCGTCACGTCGCCCTCCTCATTCAGCCACCCGTTGATACCAATCGTCACACGTAGCCGCGCCCCTTGCTTGCCGTCGGCGTCGGCTCGTTTGTAGTCCTGGCCCCATTCATCCTTGAGCGGGAGGAAGCGAAAGTCTTCGACTTCCTTGGCGTAGGTATCCATCATTTCTCCTGTCATCTTGGCACCGAAGGCACCAAAGAGTGTACCGACAAGAGCGCCGTTCATCCAGAAGACACCGAGAAAACTGGCGACGCCACCAAGCCCAACACTTCCCATGAGGCCACCGATCGCACCTGCAACGACTGGGGCTGCCAGGCCGCCCGTGATTCCGATCACAGCAGCACCGGCCACCGAAGCCAGACCAACCTTCCAGAAACGGCTCTTCTGATTCTCCTGGCGCCGTTTCGCAGCTTCTGCCTCAGCTGACATGCTAGCCTTTTGGTTCTCAGTCGAAGTCGAGGATTCAACCAGGGACTTGGCGATCTCGGTCTCTTCTGAAATGAGCGTTGACAGCGGGAGTCCAAAAGCAGAGGTGAGGTACAGAGCCAGGACTCTTGAGTGTGCAGAGTAGCTTCCGGTAGACAAGATGAGCACTAAAAGGCAGCTGAGCACCTCTTTTCTGTCTTCCCCTGGGATGGTGGTGAATCGATTCGGAATCGGATGGTAGTGCTCCTGCAGGATGGCCACCTCTTTGTCAACTTCGGTCGAGGCAGTCTTCGGTACGTCTCCGAAGTTGATCAGATCTTCGCCCACTTCTGGCGACTCATACTTCAGCTTCTCCATCTCATCAAATCGCTTCTTCCGGGCCTCGAGGATCTTGTCATCATCTCTAGCCGATGCGATCTCCTTGACCTTCTCCAAGATGTCCTTGCGCCACTCGTCAAAGTGTTTCAGCGCTGCTCTTCTTAGGGCACGGAGCTGGGCGTTGTGAACGCCGGAGCCTCCGCGATCTGGGTGGCTAGGGCTGCTGCTGCGACCGCCCTGGGCGGCGTCCGGGGCGAAGAGTGGGGCATTGCGGTCCTGCAGCGAAGACGAGGTCGGGTTGGTAGCCGGCGAGGTGGTTTGATCATCATCTTTGAGCTCGAGCTGGGAGCGCATATATCTCGTGATGTCGTATAAAAGGGTGTAGAACGCTTTGCGGCGGGCGTGGTTGAGCACCACTACGAGCTGGCGGGGATCTGCCGCAAGGGGGGCCATGGCTGCGATGGCTCACCACATCCAATGAGGTCTTGTGGGTAGTATGGTCGAGTCGTCAAGATGCGCCAATACCGAAACGCCGCGTTGTTGCGGAGGAAACGGAATGTTGGAAAAACGAGGACACATGAGGCCAAGTTGAAACGGGTGTTGGTCAGAGGTTGTCTAGGCAGACGTTTAACTGAAGGAGCACTAGCTAGGTAGTTACGAAGCAGGGACACTCAGCTGCCCCCTGTAAGCGCGTTCGCCAAATTATAATTGGGTGCTGGTGTAAGCAGCACCCTTGAATTGGTTCTCGGTCCGTGCCGACGTCTGTCTTCCTATTGCATCATAAATGGGTAAATGTGTCTTTCGTCTGAAAACGGCTTGACACAGGCGGTCATCTACACGCACAAAGACCAGTTGACCTACGATGCTGGCTTGGCAGAGACCTTGAAGGAGGAAAAACAAAACAAAAAAAAAACAGATGCTTACTTATCAAACGAAACTCCAGTTGTCATGCAGGACGACGCTTGGATTGAGGGCAAAATATTTCAGGATTATGTCGCAACAACCATGATATATACCTGAACACCAGCGTACTAGGGGGCGACGCCGTAAAAACACTTTTTTATATCTTGTTCGACTCTCTAAAGCCGCACAAGTCTACTCTTCGTCGTCTTCCATATCCTCCTCGTCTTCATCGTCGTCTTCCTCCTCCACCTCGTCTGCCTCGTCATCCATCAACTCGTCGGCGTATTCCTCCTCAGAGTCGTCCTCCACATTCGCGGCAAGAGCATCCTTCTCCTCCTCCTTGCGCTTCTTCTCATCCTCTTTCCTCGCCTCCTCGAGTGCCTTGGCCTTCTGGTCCCTAATCTTGCGCTGCACAACGACGAAGGCGCCGAGAGGCGTCTTCTCCCAGTCAAAATCGCGCAGGAACGCGTCCACCTGCGCGCGGTCCTTAGGAGCGAACTCTACCTTGGCACGCTTCTCCTCGATGAACTTGGCGTTGGCCTCGAGCTTCTGCACGAGCAGCACGATCTGCGAGATGACCTTGTTGTTCTTGTTGCCCGTGCTGGTCTTGCGCGCTTGTTTGAGCCAACGCTTCAGCTGGATAAGGACCGGCAGCGCAAACTCGGGGAACGCGATGTTCTTGGCCCATATGGTGAAGTACTCGCTGAGGAGCTCGACGACCTGCTCACCAACGCCATCCTGGTAGACGCGGGTGCGGAGGTACGACTTGGGCGCCTTGTACGCAACTTTGAAGTCAAGCGGCTTGATGGACGAGGCCTTGGGGAAACGTCTCATGTCGGCCGACTCAAGAACCTCAATGAGGGCGGATGCAAGTGGGATGTAGGTGTTGGTCGCGCGTGACAGACGGAGGATGGAGCGGATCAGGTGGAAGCGGAGAGGGAAGAATGTGGGCGAGGGGATGAGACGCATTGCGCCCAACGTGACTTGCACGAGAGGGTAGATCAGAAGCTTCAGCTGACCTTCCTTACCCGTCTCCGCCTCCTTCAGGGGACTGCAGTGCTCAGCAAGTACACATGACCAGAAATCGAGCGAGTGGGTGTACTGCCAGTTGTAGACAATCTTGTGGGCATCCTTCTCCTTCTTGACGATGCTGTTTCTCAGGTGAATGGCGAGTTGACGGATGAAGGTGAATGCGGTCGTATAGCCGACGTTTTGGTCGATGCCCCACAGTTCTGCGGCCGAGTTCTTCATCAGGTTGATGCCCTGGATAGTGTTGATGTTTGTTGCTCTGCAGCCAGAAACCAGTCCCTGGTACACAGCCTTGAGAACTGTCTCGCGGATACCCTTGTCGCCGATGACGACGAGCTTCCGCAGGACGAGAAAAGAGGTGATCTTGGTGGTTTCTGAGCTGGCCGGTCTAGCCCAGTAATTGACCACTGTCTTGATGAGGGCCTTGAGAAGCTTTCTGAAGGACAAGAGGTAGGGAACCAGGGGCTCCAATGAGCCAATGGTGAGCTTTAGGGTCGCGTCGTCGGACAGGGTGCCGAGAAGATGGATGATGGACGCAGTAAAAGTCTTAATCATCATGGAGAGCGTGTGGAACTTCTTCGAGTCGGTAGGCACGTAGATCTTGCCGGACGCAGACTCCTTTATGGGCAGGTGGTGCGAGATGACTTCAGGAATCTGCTTTAGAGCGACGATCAAGATGTCGTGGAAGACCTCAGGGTTGGAGATGGTATATCTCTGCGTCTTTTCATCGTCCGCGTCGTCCTCGTTGAGGTGGGCCGCACAGCGGAAGGCCAGGACGACCTGTCTCGCGGCGCGCAAGCTCTGCTTCTCCTCGATCAACTTCTTCCACTTGGCCACCATCTCGCGCGTCAGCTCGTTATCGTCAAGGACCTCCTCCTCGACGGCGGCAGCCTTCTTGGAGCCCTTCTTGCGCTTCTTCTTCGGTTGCTTGTCGTCGTCTGAGTGATCGCTGCCGGCACTGAGCTCGTCCACCTCGGCAAGATCGGCGTTCTCGTCAAAGTCAAGGGCTTCCGGGTCGTTCTCCTTGAGGAACTTGTAGAATTCGGGGTCGTTCTCGGCGAGCTTTTCCATGGCTTCTTTGGTCATGCCTAGGTTCTCGTCATCGTCCTCGCTGCCGGCGTCCTCGCTATCGCTTGCGACAGGCTGCTCCTCGGCGGAGAAGTCTTCCGAGTCGGAGTCGGATCCCTCTTCCACAGGCGCATCGCGTTTCCGCTTGCCGAGCTTCTTTGACGCCTTCTTGTCCTTCTTTTCGATGATATCCTCGAAGCCGCCCTGGAAGAAGTCGTCAACGCTCATGGCGCTGACCTTGGCGTCCTTCCGGTGGCCATTAGCCTTGGCCTTTGCAGCAGCCTCATCATTCTTGAAGAATTCGGAGTCCTTGGTCTTCTTTGTCTGCTTCTTGGCCTTGACCTGGATGCGCTGCTTAATCTTTGCGGATTCCTTCCTTTTGTCCAAAACACCCTTGAGGTGATTCTTTTCGAACTTCTTCGTCGCCTTGAGGTTCTTCTTTTGAGAACCCATGGTGACCGGTAGGGAGGGAAAAGTTCCGTTCTGCCTGGGGGGGGGGGGGGGGGGGGGGGGTCTCCTGCGGTGGATGATGGTAAAGGAAGTTTTGGCTGCAGGGACCGTAGACGGTGGACGCGGGAAACTTTCTTCAGACCTTCTTCTCTCAATGGCAGAGAACGGTTCGCTCTTGCCCAAAAATTTTCGGGCTTATCGGGACTTATCGATGCGTACGCTAATCCTCTTTTGGAATGGCTTTTGGGAGACATTGCCCCACGTCTTAGCGGTCTGACTGTCTGAACCTCTGAGAAATGGACCATGTCACGCCTGGTGCCTGATGTCTGACGACGTCCTTGGCTCTGCGACGCGCACGTAGCGGCAGCTCAGTAGCTCCCCAAGCTGCTGATCGATCGACTATGAAGCCGGCCGCGATTCCAACACAGCCGCGAAGATGATGCCCCGGCAGCCCTATGCACCAACACCGCATAGCTACATCCCAAACACGACACTCTCAGCTACCATCAACCTCGATGAGGTTCGTCATTCACAACCTTCAGCCTTCCAGAGGGCGCTGCACACTCCCCTCCCCCTCCTCCAGCTGCCCCGCCCCCGCAAAGACGACTCCGGTCCCAGCTAACCAAACGATGCACCTCGACAGGAGGTCAAGTTAGCCGACACACGCGCCGAGCGCGATCTCCAGGACTCGCTCGCTGAGATATTCAGCATCATTGTCACCCTTGACGAGCTCGAAAAGGCCTTTCTTAAAGATGCGATCCCCGAAGCCGACTATACCGAGATCTGCGAGCGGTCCCTGAAGCAGTACAAGTCCATCCTGGCAGACGAGACCGTGTCTATGGCCTTTCGGGGCCTGGAAGAGTTCAAGGCGGAGTGGGATGTGAGCCGTCTCCCCTTTTCTTTTCGTGACCATCCTCCTTCTGCTCTAAAGCTGACCCCTATCGCCCCAAACAGCTCGAGGTCCCCCGCGCAACGGAGCGCATCCGCGTTGGCATGCCTTCGACAACTGTGACCGCCTCATCAAGCGCCGCCCCGGCGCCGTCGGCCGCCGGTAACACAAGCGGAACGCTGATCCTGGAGGCGACGCAGGAGTTCATCACCTTCCTTGACGCTGTGAAGCTGGGCCTGCTCTCCAAGGACCAGCTGCATCCCCTGCTGTCCGACGTCATCCAGTCGGTCAACAAAGTGACGGACCGCGACTTCGACAACAGGGGCAAGATTGTGCAGTGGCTTATCACTCTGAACCAGATGAAGGCCACAGACGAGCTGAGCGAGCAGCAGGCCCGCGAGCTCGAGATGGACATCCAGCAGGCTTACCAGGGGTTCAAGAGTACTCTGACGTAGCCATCACGCAGGTAGCGTTGTTTTGGTGTTTTCGGAGATAGATACCAATGAAGAACGGAGCTATAGCAGATCTTGTGTATTCGCCTGCCCTTGAAATCCCCAATAACTATGCTTTTCATGTCCTCGTAAAGAATACAGGAGGGGACTCAGAAGCCCCCTCAGACCAAGAACGTCCAGAAGCTGGGATACACAAACTCGTTCTCGAATATCCTCCTCACCTGCTCCAGCACGAACCTCTCCACCTTGCCCACGTTCTTCAGGCTCTGCTTCCCGCCGTCGCGGAGCCCGATCTCGCTTTCCACCTGGATCTCCTGCAGCAGCCCGCCAAACCTCTTTCCGGGCTCGCTGGGGCCCGCGTCATCCGCGCCCACCGCCGTGACGGCGTCCTCGGGGCTCAGAAAGCAGAAGTGCACTCTCTTGCGGATGTGCGCCATCACCCCGACCCCGTCAAAGGTCAGCCCAGTGACGCTCAGCTGCACGGGAATCCCCACGAAGCTCGGCATCGGATAGTCCAGCAGAATCTCCGCCGTCAGCCGCAGCCTCACATCGCCTGCGTACCGGATCCGAAACACGGCCTGCAAGTCCTCTGGCCTCGGCTCCCTGAACCGCGGCTCGTCCCCTTCCCCGCCTTGCTCCGGCCCCTCCTCGTCCTCCTCCTGGATCGCCGACCCGGCCAGGTGCGCATCCCGCGTCGGCGGCCTCGAGGCTCCCGCCGAGGTCGGCGCCAGTGTCGACACGCTCGACTTCTCGCGCAGCTGCGCCAGCGTCGGGTTGAAGTCGCTCACAGAGATGGAGCTCTGCGAGGGGTTGCGGCTGTGGCCCATCCGAGGCGAACCCACGGGTGACCGGGTGGCCGACGAGTCAAGCCTGCTGCCCATGTGCGCGCCGGCCACCGCCGCGAGAGGCGTCTGCGTCCCCGACCACCCGTTCCCCAAGTGCGATTGGAAATAGTGCAAGTTGGACGTGCCGCCCAAGATCCCCGGCGTTGAGACGCCCAGGAACGGGCTTGGGAAGTCTCCGGACTGGCCCCTGAGTGCGTGCATGCTGAGCCTTGGCGGCATAGACGCCCCCTCGCGCTGCCTCCTCCTCTCGCCAGCGCTCAGCTCGCTCTTGGGGAAGTGCTGCAGCTGCGGCGGGTCATCGAGGGCCTTCTCCTCCTCCTCGTCATCCTCAATTTCCGGGTTGTCCTCATAAAAATCTGGCAAGGGGTCGGTGATATCCTTGAGCTCCAGCTCCGGGGCGATGGCGCCGAATTCAAAGTCGTGTACTTTGACCGACTTGATGAAGCGCGGCAATGGTACGGCCTGGAACTTGGTGTGGATGAAGTCGCGGATGCGGAGGGCCAGGGCCTCCCCGTCGGGGCCCGTTGTGAGCGTCTCCCAGTTGAGGTCTATTGACATTACAACCGTTGTTTGTGAGTGAAGAAATGCGAGATGAAGATGGTATCAGTTGATACAGCCAAGGTGTTAGACAGGGTTGCCGTCTGCAACCTGACGGGGGACTTTGATGCCTAGCTAAAGGCCGTGTCGGAGACCTGAGAGGTAGGTACTAAACCCCCAGTTTCTAGTGGACCATTAGTCACTGGGTATTTAGCGGTACAGTGGCTGCGCTTTCTACACCCGGTGTCGGTGCCGCGACAACATCCTGAGCCAATTCTTATGCTTAGCTTTCACAAGAAGTGTTGTCATGGGTATATCGAATTCTTCAGCGGTCATCTATTTCATTACCGGGTATCTGAAATTCAAGGCCGTTACTCGTCAACGCCGTAATGCTAAGATACTTTGTTCTGGTGATGCTCAAGGTGCCAACCGTTGCTAAAACTGGACCGACTCCATGCTCATATACGCTTCCATCCATCCGTCAATCCGTTCACATTGTTTTGGGGAGAGGGGAACGCCGACAGTACGATTCAATTCTCATCCCCTTGTCGAACACAACGACTGATCCCGTCAGACTTGAACGTGTGCCGTACCATTTGATGCCGATGTATGCTGATATTGTTACTCAGGCTTGGTATCGAAGTCGAATCGTGGCCTCATGCTGTTGGTGATTTGAGGCACGCCGAACTGATGCCAGCAATTTGGCGCCTGGAGGATGTATCTGGCATCATGTGAGCAACTGATGAGATTCCAAAAACTAGGAGGGGATCCGTGGGTACATACCTGGCCATCGCCTCCCGGAAACGAGATTTGTATTCCTTCGGACTCGTCACGGTGGGACGGTTTCTGCCACCGCCCGCGAAACCACGATCCTTGATCCAACTCTCGAGTTTCTTGTCCCATGTGTACGTCCGGATACAGTCAATGATGCCCACAACGAGCTCCTTTCTGGCTTCGTCTACGGCAATCATCAATGAGTAATCCATCACGTTCTGCCTTGCGAGGAACAAAGTATCGTTCCAGACCTGGACAAGTGTCAGCGTTTTGCTTTGTCACATTTGATGCTGTCAACTTACGGATGCTCTCAGAAGCTTCTTGGAGTGCTCGCGTGCAAACAACGGCGATTCGTAAATGAACTCCACCATGTTCTCGTCCAGAAGAACCTCGTTCTGCTCGCCAGTAGACTGGATTTTGCGGTTGCGCATGGAACCCTTGAGGTCGAAAAGCCGAGTCGGACTGCGATCGTAAAAGAGATTCTCCATGAGCAGCAGGTCTAACTTGATCTCGACGCCTGTGACCGGGTTCTTGATGATCAGCTGGAAGAACCCTAGCATCTTTGCGATGACAGATGGCAAGTCATGGAACAGAGCCTCGGCCATGATGCCAAAATAAGCTGGCGCAAATCTCAGGAAAGCCGACGTCTCAATGGGCGATAGGCCCTGTGTCAACTGTTAGCCATCGATTCCATTTCGGGGAGAGTGGATGGGTGTCGTCAAACAAGCAACAAGGGAAAGAACTCACCTTTAAGACCAAGCGGTCGTCGAGAGTCTTGAGAAAGACCGACTTTGTCTTGCCGCCCTTGGAGTCCCACTTCAAGCAGCGGGAGAGCGATTCGACGATGCGATCTGCAACGCCGCATTTGCGACGCAGCGCATCAAACTGCTCAGCGTAGAAAATTTTGCAGAGCATGGTTGCAGACCCCTCCTTGAACTGGTATTTCAGATGCGTGCCCGTTGCTCTGAGAAGACTCTTCTCCAGCTCGCCCTCTTCCATCATCAACTCGCCGCCAGTATCAGACAGTCCTGACGACTTGGCATCGAAGTTGGCTTCATAATCATTGTGTATCGCCATTCGCTCCTGGCGGCGAATATCAGCCAGTTTTGTGCGGTAGTCGTCAGAACTCAGGGCAAATGCAATAACAGAACTGGGTTCGTCCTCCCTCACGATTACATCGGAATCGAGGAATATATGATCGCTTGCGTTGACTGGATAGTCCAGTTGAGGCCACCCACTGGCAGATCGTTCAGCCCAAAAGTTAGTGAGCATCTTCATAAGGCTAGTTTTCTGATGCTTCGGCAGTTCCAGTGGAATCTCCGTGCTGGGTTCAAGAGAGTCAGCCAGCTCCTTGACGTCAGGCAGCAGATCGTCCAGTATGGACTGTTCAGTGTCGCTCTGCCCTTCGTCATCGGATCCGCCGTGGCTAGCTGTAACTGTCGCAGTGTCGTCCGTCTCCCCACCAACTTGGTGCTCTTCAGTGGGGGGAGCAGCTTCTGGTGCAAGATCCGACTCTCCTCTCGGTGGACTGTCGGGTTCTGTTTGCACAGTTCCGGGAGGTGCTGGGTTGACTGGCGCCGGCTTGGGTTCGAGAATCTTGATCTCGTTATGCTCTGTGTTCGACGGCCCAGCTTCTTGTACGGCATTGTCAATGTTGTGGTAGACTTCCACAATAGCTTTGGTGGCAGAACGTGGCAAACCTGCACGAGGCTGATGGCCCTTGGCGAGGCGCTTCCTGCGGTCTTCTCGTTGTCTTTCCTTCTCGAACTCACGGCTCAACTGTTCAAAGTGCCGGGCAATTCTAGAAACCTGGGACGCCACATGAGTATCTTTCTTCTTGGTGATGAGCCGAGGTATTGAAGAGGGACCAGCTTTTCTATGGCTTTTCATTCCCAATGCCAGTCGATCGAACGTTTTCTTATCCACTTTAAATGATGTCTCACCCAGAGTCTCGGCTCCCATGGCGTCCTTCGGCACAATTGATTTGGCAAAGCTCGACTGGGACCTCGGTAGCGTTTGGGCGGGCTGCGACAGGGTTCTAACCATCGGGGCCCTACGAGCCAAACCTCGTTCCTGGTTTGTTTTGGGTGCTTCAGATGCATCACCGGTTTGTGATGTTTCGGCACCCATAACCTGTTGTTCACGACGAAGCTGCTCAACTTTCTCAGAGAGGGAAATATTAGTTGATGTCGTAGTAAGCGGAGGCCTGGCCACGAGGGGGTATGTCGACTCGGCATTGCCAGGCATTGCTGAAATCTGCCCGGCTTCATTAATAGGAGCAAACGAGACAAGCCCTTTGGCTTTCGGCGAGCCCGGGGTGGCTAAGTCCAGGGATTCCACTCTTTCAAGTGCAGTATCAGCTGGAGCATCAATCTTGTCAGCTTCCTCTGGTGCTTCTCGGCCAACAACCCCATCCTTTGTTGTTTCGGCTTGTTCTGGTTCCTTCTGAGGCTCTGACAATGTGGAAGGCTCCTCTGCTTCTTCTTCTTCTTTCGATCCCTCCTGCTCGAGCTCTTCCTGTTTCTCTTGCTCGTCCTCGACTGACCCCACGACCCCATCCTGATGCGGTTCGGTCGGGTCCGTGGGTTGGGTGGAAACCTTCTCGTCTACATCAGAGAAGGTTTGAGACGGAGGCTCCCCGGACTCAACGGTTGAGTTGCCATCTGTCGAGGGAAGGGACTCCCTCGATTCGTTGTCGGTGAAAATCTTTTTGAGTTGGATCATTGTCAATTGGCGCAGGTCCTTGTCGGGAAGGAAGTCGGTCTCGAACTTTGTGAACGAGGTGTCCCAGTCGCCGGCCTTTTCCAACATCTCCCTGACAATAGCATTGAACGGAATAACCTCATAATACTTGGAGTTGACATAGGTTTCCTGAAGTCTGCGTATCAAAGCAACTTGATCGTCCTGTGCCTTTTTGGCAAGCCTGTCGACTTCGGCTTTACACGCATCGGCCTTTTCGGGTAAGACGCTGTCGATGCGTATGCTCTTGAGTCTGAGCTTGACAGAGTTGATGAAACGAGCCCAACGTTCCTCAATCTTGTTGAAAATCTCGTTCTTGAGCTTGAGATCGTTCTCAACCTTCCACGTGATCCGGGCTCTTGGGACAATGATCTCGAGGAGATCGATAGGGTCATAATGTATCCTCACCCAGGTATCGCGATAGTGAAAGTAGCGGATGTGGTCACGGTGGTGGTCATGAGGGCAGCCAGTAATCTCATGGAGCCGCAGGCCCCTGCTCCAAAAAAGCAGCTCAAGGTACTTGCCGAAAGAGTATTTCCAGGTGCTGTCGGACATGCCCATCTCGGGAGAGTCCTTTTTGCACGTTTTGCAATAGCTCCACATGGTGATGCCGTCCAAGTTACGCCTTTTAGCTGCTGGCTCAACGAATATGGTGACTCGTGACTCGTCGTGTACGTAGGTGCGATGATGCTCCGTCATCTTTCGGTCGCATCCGTTGGAAGTACAGATGGAGTCCTTACTGATGCACAGATCTTCGATATACTGGCCGAGAGTACAGTCTGGGTCCATACTGCCGCTTTCGTCAACGTGCTCGTCGTAGAATGCGATTGCGATCAACCCTGGCTCGGAACAAGGAATCTTCGTCTCGGTGCAGATGACCGAGTACAAGACGACAATGTTCTGATGAGAATAGGGATCGAATAGGTCGAGGTTGCCCTGGATATAATTCTCCCACTGCCTCGTCTGCGTCTGGTAATTGTACAGAGCCTTGTCGTATTCGGCATCGTGGACGGCGTGCAAAATTTCCATAACCTGCCGTGGTGCCTTCTGTCCGATGGCGTGAACCATTTCAGGCTTGATGAGCTGGAACTTTTGCGACTTGGACTTTTCGGGGTCGATTTGTTCTTCTACTACGTCCTGATCCCGTAGGCGCTTCAGGTAAACGAGTCTCCGCTCCTGCTCTCGTGCCTTCATAAGCAGGTAGGGCTGAGCGAACTTGACGAATGGAGACGCCGACAAAATCTTCGTCTCGTATCTCGCCACCATGTCGCTGTAGTATGTCGGCATCGGCACATCTTCTGGCACTTGCGAATCGGGAGACGTGGGCGGCACATGAACATGAGTCGCATGAAGAGATACCAAAGGGGGCCGTTCCTCTGTGGCCGGTTCCTCAGTTTGGTCGGATGACAGAGTGCTTTCAGCCGTGACCAAAGATGTACCATCGCTTGTTTGAGAGGGGAGCTCAGTGTCGGTGGGCGAGGTTTTGGTGACTTGCGGCTCATTCTTCCCTATTTCAGTCGACGCGGTAAGGGAACGAGGCGCGTCCTCTGGGTTCTGGCGAACAGACGATCCCAGCAATGAGGATTCCTCAGGCTCAGCGGGTAACTGGATGTACTCATCCCTCATCAAGCACGTTTCTAACTTCAAGTTGTAGACAACGTAAACCATGAACTCTGTGATCTTCTTCATCTTCGACAGGACTTCAGTCGAGTCCCCACGCAAAGCGATGGTGCACCCAAGTTTCTCGGAACATCCGGACAGGAAGATATATGTCTTCTTCTTCCCAGGATAGTTCTTGTTGACATAGGTCTTGACTTCAAAGCCTCCCGACCTACCAACCTGAACTTGGAGGGCCAGCATGTCAAGAGAAGATATGATATCGGTCTCAGCACACCGCGATACCGCTTCGATGACTGAAGGCTTAACGTTGTAGGCAACAGCAATGTTGGCCTCTGACAGATATTGCAACGCAACTCCCGAAACAGACTTCTCGCAGAGCAAAATTTGGGGGCGCAGATTGATGATTCGGTTTACGACGATTCGTAAAAACTCTTTCTCTTGTTCGATGACTGGCTGAAGGCTCATAAAGTGTTGTTGGTGCCGCTGGTATTCGATCGGGAAGGAGACAATGACTATGCGGGGGCTAAGGATGCGACGAGGCATGCTCTTGAGGGCGAGATTCTTAGTGAAAATAACACCCGAAACGTAGCTAGTATCTCCCGGCTTGCCTCCCGGAATTTTCTTGAGCTTGACGTAGTGCCGTATATCCATGTCGTCCCCTGCCCTGATGTCAGGGGTAACGTCGTCAGTGCACTGGAGCAAGATTGGAATCAAAGCCTTTTCCCACGCAGGCACGTTAGGTATGCCCGAATCCTCGAGGAGCTGGTGCAATAGTCTCTTGACATGCAGCATGCTCGATGAGTTGAGCTCCACCTGTGGCTGTTTGTCGGCTTGCATCGAGTCGCTTCTCGTCAGCTTCGTGGCCTCGATCACAGGATTGTCGGTGGCGAACATGTTTTCGTTTGACGCTGACGGGCCCTTGAAAATGCCGGACTTGGGGCGCGGGGAACGCATTTGATGGCTGACGTTGCTCAGGTTGCGCCTTCTTCCTGGACGGCCGTGGCCAATAAGGCTTCCGGAACCAGCATTGTCGTCGATTCCACGGCTTGTAAAACTCAAACCACTGATGCTCTTTTCACCACGGCCAAGGCGATGTCTTCTTCCTGTACTGAGGAACGGACCAAAACTGGACTTCTCGTGATCGTAGCTAGACGGCTGCAGATCGGCATTTGACATGGTGGCGAATATGCTCATCTGCTCGTCGTCACTGGACTCGTCTGACATGTAGGCAGCCAACTCAGGGTCAATAATATTGTCGTCGTGAAACGCAGGATACTTTGGCTTCTTAGCCATCTCCTCAGTGATGCCCTTACGGAACGGGGCCCTGTCATCCGGCATTGGCTTAAATCTTGACATGTAATTGTTGTGATGTTTCGAATGATGCCGCCTGTGACCCGATGACTGCGGGCGGTTCGCGGACGTCAGAGATTTCAAGGAGCGAGAGGAGCTCGGGCGGCTGAGTTGCGGTGCGTCGATCTCCAAAATGGCCGAATTTCTGTTGGAATCGTTGATCCTCCGGGTTGCAGGGATCGCCATCATGGGTGTCTGAACAGACCTCGAGTCGCCCAAATCCTCCATTCGGTCAGCAAAGCTGGGCTCCTCAGGTTCGGCCTCAACCTGCGTGACCTTTGGGGTTGCCTTGGTCTGACGAAAAATGGCAGGTAGAAATGAGTCGTCTCCGGAGTCGTCAGAGGCGCTTCCTTCGTAGAGTCGCTGATTTATGACCTTTAAGCAAGTCTTGCAAACCCTCAGAGTCCCAGTCATCCCGAACTTCGAGGCTGGGATGATCGAAGTGCATTTGGAGTCGAAAATACAGCCGCAGGTTCGGCAATGATGTTTTCTTCTGAACGCTGAAAATGGCTGGCCACAGATGAAACATTCTTTGCACGTTTCGTCAGCCATCCAAAACTCTTTGCTCAGCACTTGCCGGCGCATTCTGTCAAGCCTGGCGTTAACTTGATCAGGAGCGCCCTCGTTGGTCGTCGTGCCTGGTATTCGCAGAGCGCCAGTTCTTCCATGCTTGGGCTGGGAATCATGTGCGAAAGAATCGTGATAGACAGAGTCGTGGGCGGTCGTGCTGATGGGACTTGGCTCAGCGGTGACATGCTCCATGGAGGAGGACCTTGACGGAGCGAAACCTGGCGATCTGGAACGACTAATGCGGTCAATAACAGCCGGTCTCTTAGGTACGAGCATCATCGACGCGGTCGAAGATGCCGGAGAACGCGGGTCTGCTGTTTGCAAGCTGGGCAACTGAGGTATATTGGTCTTGATCGGACTCAGGGGCTTATCCGAGGGCCCATCAACGGCGACGTCTTCGCGCCTCGTCCGGATGCTCGTATGGCCCTGATCAGCGCCTCCGCCGTGTTTGGGCTCCAGTACGTCAAACTTGTGTGAACTCTCGGAACCGATAACTAGCGGCCGGGGATCAGGCTGCTTGCTGATGCTTCTCCTCCCAGATGAGCGGACGGGTCCATCCTCGATTCGCGCCACGTTTCTCGGTGCCGTAGCAGGGGCAACCTCGGGATTGATAGCCGTCACCGCAGAGGCCTTGGCCACACTGGGCAAACTTTGTCGGCTGGAGGTGCTGGACTTGGAAGCTGTCATGGCGGAAATGGAAGTGGCCTTGGAGGATTGGGGCGGATGCGACTGGCTGTCGGAAGTGACGGTGTTAATTCCCGACGAGGACGTGGCTGCCATGGGTCCGTCGTGAGTCGCGCCCGAGTTGAAGGACGAGCTCGTCGTTGCGGTTTCGGCACGAGCGAGCGAGGCGATGGGTATTTTCGGGGTTGTAGCCGCTGTGCTGTTGCTGCGCTTGGAGGCGGCGTCGAAGCTGTCGCCGTCGTCCACGTCCTGCTGCCTTGTGCCAACGGCGCCAACAGCCTCCTTCAGACGGCTATAGAGCCCGCTGAGCCCATTCTGAACCAACTCCCCTGTCAAGACCTTTGTTTCCGTCGCAGGGAGGGATGTAGGTGGAGGAGCGAAGTCGTTGAATGTCGTCAAGCAATCCGACTGGCTTGCTGACGTATGGATCCTGTTGAGGGTATGGGCCAACTGATCCTTGTCGACCTGGGAAGCCGTGGATATAGAGTTGATAGAGTCATGGCGACTCCTAAAGCTCGGGGGCGTCGAGAGAACTGCTGGCGAGTTGGGTTTTGATGTGTTGTTGCTAGCCATCTTGCGTAAGCGCATATGCGACGGCTAGGCGATGAAGAGGCTCGTGAAGTTCCTATATCGTATACAGCGGTGACATCTTCTGGTGTCAGGATGACATGGCGTGTGTAAATTGTAGGGATTCCGTTAGGCACATCCGAGCCAGACCTTCTCCTCTTCCTCGGGCCCTTGCCAACGGTCAGATCCAGTCGAATGTGTGTATCTCGCGGTTCGTAGCAGAGAGGGGTATGGGATCGCCGGGGAGGGAGGTTCTTGGTCGGCAGTGGTTTGAGAGGTCGGACGTCGTATGTGGATATCGGCGGCTTTTCGACAGGGGCACAGGCAAGCTCAAGGGTTCGAGAGGGATCCAGGTGACGGAAGAAGAGAAACGACGTGGCAAAGGCCAGGCTTGGGTATGCGCGTTCGTATGTGCATATATGCGTGTGCGTATGAGGTGTTTGGGGTCTTGGGGTCCTAAGCGTTGTCTGCGCTGGTGCAGGGCGAGCTAGTGTCTTTCAAGACGGCCCCGGACGCCCTTTTTTAAGAGGTGGACTATCCGCAGACTACTACGAGGCGGGCAGCGCTATCCCTTGAAGGTTTAGGCGCGCGTGGTCTGGGGATTTGCAAGCTGGTGCAGTCGTCAAACGAGGTGAGATGACGCAGCGACAGCGATGCTGGGCTGAGTTGGCGGTTGGCAAGCCCTGGCCACCTTTGCTCCGACAAGTCTCCAACACTTTCTGCAAGGCGGATGGCTGCTGCTGCGTTAGTGTCTCTACAATACCTTTTGGAAGGGCTGGTTCTGGAAACGGTCCCGGAAGCCGTTGGCAGCGGTCTACCGGGTACCTTGGTCCTCCTGTCTGTTACGGATACAGCTGCTACAATGCATGTGGAAGTACAGATAGGTTTAGGTAGGCATGCTAGGTACTTTACCAGGTACATACCAGTTTCCGTTCCGACACCATACCTAGGTAGGTACCTAGTTCAGACGGCGGCAGACCAGTCCGCCACCTTAGATTTCGAAGCTTGGACCAGCTCCCCCCTCTAGTCGGTCAGTCAATCAGCCAGCCAGTTAATATAAACCACTCTCGGCTTGAAGAGAGAGAACAGAACCCCGCAATTGCTGCCACTTTACTCGGATAGGACCCCAGCAGCACCACCCCCAAGAAAAAAAAAACGCGTCCAAGCCTCCCTCGGTATCTAGCTAGGTACCTACCTGACCGCGTCGCTATAATCAGCATTCCAACATTTGGATAATTCTCAAATTCACAGCAAACATTGCGACTGCTTGACTCTGTTGCGACCTTACTTGTCCTCCGATTGGAAAGCTCGCCTAGTGCTGCTGTGGGTTTCCTCATTATACCTTTATCTCTTGACCCTTTCAACGCCTGGTCACTCAACCCAGATTCAACACCTACTCCCATTTCCCGTTACACCGTCTACCAACCTTTGAATGCAGGATTTCACAAAACCACCTCACCGCCGCAACCCCTGTCATGGCCGTTATCGCTAGTCCAACAAGCCGTTCAGATGCGTCTGACTCTTCGACTCCCTTTGGTATTCTCAAAGATGCCCCCATCCCCCAGAAGTTCACGGTAATACCAAAGAACCAGAACGCACTCCTCGAGCGTAAGGATTCTTGGATTTCAGCCCTGAACAACGACTCTCAAAAGGGAGCAGTCAATGTTCCACCAAATGTCCTTGAGACCGTCAAATACTTCCACACTTCCCGCACACTTCCGCCTGCTGCTCAAAAGCCGAATGTGGAAGGCTCTAGTGGACCGCTTCAAATGGAAGCAGAGCTGGCAGTTCCATCAGCACCATCCCAAGAGCAAGAAGATGGAGTTAGCCTAAACTCCAGCCCAGGAATTCCCGTCAGCTCCTGGCCAGAGTCTCTCCCTCCATCTCCCCATACCTCAAGACAACACCTCACACCGTCTCCGGCACCGTCTATCAAATCGCAGATTGTAACAGAACGCCAGTCTGGCCCGTTGAGTGTTGCTCCTGAATCTCCTCCGCCAGACCGACCGAGCAGTCCTCAAATCGCGTCTTCGCCGCCCATGCAGCCAGCCCCTAAGCGGCACATAGCGCCCTTGGCTGGGTCTAAACGTCGCCCGCTGGAAGCTTTCCCGTCAAGCAGCGCTGGTCTGGAAGACGAGTTAGAAACAGCCATCCCTGATGCCCTTGTTGAAGCAACGCCTCCTATCAATCGAATGGCCGCACGCGTGGCGACGGCGTCACAGGCTGTTACAAGTCCACCTTGTGGTCAGGGAAGCATGGTTCCATCCACTTATAGGGACGTTAAGAGCCCCGAAGAGAAGGCGCAAGCTCCCAATAAGAGGCGCTGTCAGGGTATGAAAGTCATCGTGTTTAGTTCAACCCCCGAAGATCAGCCAAAAGGGAGCAGCAATTGCGGCAAGACTCCTGCTCGACCTGCGATACCACTTGCAGCTCCTCTACAGGAACCTTCATCGCTATCTTCAGCATTCCCAATCGCGTCGGCGCTTCCCAAGACTGACACGCAGTCCTCTTTGAGAACATCTCGGAATGTCGAGGCTACCAATGGCCAACAAGCCGGCGCCACCCCACGCCCAGTTCCGCCCGCTCCAGGACCGGCTCACGATTCCGAAGATCATGTTATGACAGGGACCAACACTGTCCCGGAAGCGCGTCGAGCGATGCCGAATGATGGCAGCTTCGACCAGCCGGCACAAAGCTCACGTTGTCAAGACATAATCTCATATCTAGACCACGAGTGGAACGCAGAGAACCTTGACTGGCTTCCGCCAAAGTTGAAACATTTCCGGTCGGCTCTTACAGCTCGCAGCCTCGAAAACTTGCAGAAAATCACCAGCTTGGCCATCAAAAACGGCACCAGGCTTTCACGACTGTGGTCCGAACCTGATGGTCTTCTCTATCGCTCGGCTCAGCAGCAAACAAATGGGAAACTCAATTTCCCTGAAGAACTAGTTCATATGACACTTGATCTCTACGGGACGGAGATGGCAGGAATAGAGGGTCACCCGGCAAGGGCCCCAGAGGAAGTCCTTAAGGGGCCCTCTCGGCAGACCAGTCGACACGAAGTAGCAACTCAGACGAGAACCACAAACCCCTCACCCCCCACGTCACCGACTGTTGTTCAAGCTCCACGGGATGCCCCCTCCAGCCCTCAAGTCACCAACAAGCACGAAAGACCCATAGAGACGCCACCACGGCCACCACGAGAGGTGGTTGCCAAGACTTTTGCACGGGATCCCTTGGAAGCTTTCCGCAACGCCTACCCTTCCTATTCAGGGAGTACTGGCGACTTTGTCAAAGCATGTCTGACTATCAAAGACCTTCGTCGAAAGCTCCTGCTCCCTAAGTGGCTCTATGACGACTTCATCCGAGCCTTTGTGGATGGCTTCATCCCCTATATTGAAACCCTGGACGACGACGAAGCTCCACTTTCGGCTTATCAGTGGTATGTTGAGTATGTGGACAGCCCAGCCTTCCAAGGTGGCGTTGTGACGCGTGAGAACCTCCATCAAGTTTTCAGGGTGTATCACAGCGCATATATGTCGGCAAGGGGTTCTCTTTCAGGTAAAACATCTACGCATCCGGGAGTTGGACTGGAGCCTTCGACCGAGACGACCGGGGTTGATATTGAGAGGGGCCCCCAAACCAGAATTCCTCAGGTAGTCGAACCCAGGCCACGGGTTCGACCAAAAGAACCTCATAATTCGAGCGCAACATCTGCCGACCTGTCATTTTTGCCGGACCAGCCATCACCCGCTGTCGCGCAAGAGACAACGAAGGGTCTCATGAACGGCCGACAATCCAGCATTGAAGCCAAGGATGACGACCTCTTGCCCATCGGGTCGCATGTGCCCCTCACCAAAGTAGACAAGGGCAAACAACGGATGTCAGTCAAGGAGGACCAGGTCATGCGGGACGCTCCGGCATCAGCACCGGCCATTCAGCGCCACAAGAACGTCTTCTCGGGGGACCGAGAAGTCACGCATGTTTCGAGCACCCCGCGGCCTCGAACGGCAAACCCAAATGATGCCGGTTCCTCCAAAGATGAAAGCCGCAGTCACAATGGCCGTAGTGTCAGCAATATTACCCCCACCAGCCAGACAACCACCCGCAACTCGGTGCTGTCCGAAGGGAAGCGTGTCTCTGCAGTGAAACTCTGGCAGAACGAGTTTATTGCGGAAACGCCCCCTCGAAATTTGGCGGCTCCTGCCAAGACCGCGACACAGCACCCCGCGGTACGTCGGAGCCTGCCCGTCTCATTCGACTCCGCTACGCCCCTGGCTTCCATGCCGAGCATGGAAGCACAGCGGAGTGGCACGCCGAGAAGCACGCTCTCGGCTTCGACGCAGGCCCACCGGGTCAAGAAGCCCAGGTACGAAACGGAGGAGGAGAGAAAAAAGCGCAAGATGATGGCCAA
The DNA here is from genome assembly GCF_000149035.1 of Colletotrichum graminicola M1.001. Taxonomy (NCBI): domain Eukaryota; kingdom Fungi; phylum Ascomycota; class Sordariomycetes; order Glomerellales; family Glomerellaceae; genus Colletotrichum; species Colletotrichum graminicola. The sequence goes on from NW_007361006.1 coordinate 363,816, forward strand.
ACTCGAGAAAATGGCAAAGGAGGGACGGCTGGCGCCGCCGCTAAGCTCCATGCCTCGAAAGTCGTAGACTTGCATCGTGAGGGAGGAGGGGGGGACAGAAATTGACGAATCGTCTAATGGAGCGCCGCTAGAGCGCGTAACATGGACAAGGTCGCAGCATCCGCCGCTTTAGCACAATATTCTTTATAGGTCTGTTTCGAGTTGTATGTAATGTGCTGGGAGAGGTTTTTTTCTGTTTGTTTTTTTTCATCCTTTTTCTTTCATTTCTCTCTTCCGAGGCTTCGTATGATACCCCCTTTACCTGTCGGCAATAGATATACAGAGTGTTTGCTATACCAGCCTACCCAAGTCTGCATGTGTGAAGGACCCATAGGACGCATCAATGCCTAATGGAGATGCCGAGAACAGCAGGTCCAAGATGAGAATCGGCAAAAGAACGGGAAACAGTCTAAGCAGCGAGCATAATCAATCAAAACTTTGTTTGGAGTGGATCTAATTATGCTCTTCTTTTTCATGACCGGCTCTCTGGAGAGGCTTAAAAAGTATCTATTGTCCCCTTAGAAAAACATGGTGCCATATTCAACGATGGCTTTCCGTCGTATCCGAAGTCGTAAATGAGATGTTCAAGACGGTAAGGTTCGGTTTTCCGTAGCACAACAGCAAAAGCATAGCCCGACTCCGGTATAATGACACAAACACCCTTCCTCTCTCTCTCTCAAAAGTTCTCCTGTGGTTGCCCTGTCGGTTTCCTAGTATTCCGTCATGTCTTATTTTTCCTACTGGAAAGGTCGTATGTCTCATATCGTGATTTGCTCCGAGGGGTTGTACCCTCTTCGGGGGATTTGGTTGGGTATATCGGTCATGGTATTCTGTTGTCCAGTTTTTTTTCTTCCGTTTTGTTCTTCTTTTTCAAGCCGAGTCTTCAGAGGACTGGGCCTCGGCCGCCTTCTTGGCATTTTGTCGCTCCTCCTCCTCGGGGGTGAGGGTCTTGAGCTGAAGGGCGTGGATGCCGCCCTCGCGGGCCATCTCCTCGCGGAGGAGGGCGTAGACCATACGGTGGCGGGCGGATTGCATCTTTGATCTAAAAGACTCCGAAGTGATAACAAGTCTGCGCAGCGGTGGTGTTAGCCAACGATTCCAGAGCCAATTGTAGACGGAACGGGCAGTTGATTTGGGGTAATCTCGTACCTGAAGTGGGTTTCCTTGGAGGTGCTGCCAGCCATGGCCTTATGGTGGCTGTGGAGGTGGGAGTCGTTGTAGATTTCGAGGGTAGTGGGGGAGAAGGCAGCGGTCACCTGAGGGAAATTGAGTTAGCAAGCCGGCCTTGGGGTCGTCGTATACCTCGAGGGGCATCATACCTTGGAACGGATGGCGTCCTCGACGGGCGTGGCGGACGACATGGTTCCGAGGGGTCTAGCGGCACCGGCCGAGAAGCCGAGGGCGTATCTTCGCAACATTGGTGAGTGTGCTTGGGTTATTCCTCCGGTCAAACTACTCCCAATCCTGCCAACGAAGGGGCGGAATGTGTTCATAGGGGGTAAGGAAAGGGGAGGAGAGAGAAAAGAAGGCGAAGGGGGGAGGAGCAAGTAGAAGTAGGTACGCGGCGGCTTGCGGGCTGCAATGCGGTGCGGCGGTAAAGGAGTTTGGGATGGAGGACGGTGTAGAAAAGCCGGACAGGGGAAGAATAAGAAAAGCTGACCTTGCTTCTGCTGCGTGATTGCGTGGTGTGGTATGGATTTTGCCAGCCCAACAACTTTTTTCGGTTTAGGTAGAGAAGGGGGAGCTGCTGCGGGTGCATGAAAGGTACGGTGTGCGAAGTGTGACCCTGGAACTTGGGACCTGAGAGCGGAGCATGGATGATGTGGGATCGGGGGGAGGTGGATGGGTGGGTGGGAGGATGCAGGATGAGGAAGCAAGCAGACAGGCAGGCAGACAGGCAAATGACAAGCCGAGCAGCAGATTTTCCCACGGGCAAAGAACGTTCGGTGTATCGGTGAGGAAATGAAGAGAGCGGACATGCGGGACCGGCTTGGCAGGCAGCATGGCACATGTGGCCCCCGGCCAATCAGCAGGCCGCCGACCTTGTCTCTATCCTTCCGGTTGGGTAACCGGGTGGAACCCCACCACCGGGGGGAGAAGTTCCAGCAGTGCAGTCCCAGCAGCGTGTATTACCTACCTGCAGTGTAGCTACTTATATTTACAGGGTATTTAGATGCCGTAGGTAAGGTCTGCGACATGCACCTTGGCTTTTGTTCGGCGCACTCTTTAGTTTTGTCTTTTTCTTTTTTTTTTTCTTTTTTTTTGCCACTGGTTGCAAAAGTCTGTCTTCCGCCCCGCCTCGTGTAAGCAAGAGCGAGACGGAGATGAATATTACACTCCTCACTCATCTGCCGGCCAAGTTAGGTTTGCTTTTGCAGTATTGGAAAAGGAGCTACGCCCACCGCCCTTCTTGCTTCTTATTCTTCTTCCTCTACTCCGTATGTGAGTTCAGAACCCAGAAACCTCTTCGACCCCATGTATTGGCCGTCCGTTAGCGCCGCATTAGGCATGGCGGGCCAACTGGAACACCTAGAAGAACTGGAGAACCCACGTACCACCAAACAACAACAATCAACAACGCATGGGCAAGCCCGACACGCACCTCACGTTGTTTCGATGACTCTTCCGCCTAGCCCCCCCCCCCCCCCCCCCTTGCCCATTTCTGCTCACCGCGTGTTTCCCCCCAACCCCCCGTCACCGCGCATCGCAAAGAGGAGCAAACACACGAGCGACACAGCAAAAAAAGGCTCCGCTTTGACCTCCTCTCAGTTTCGCGCAAGGCACCATTAGATACCCGATCACAAGACACCCCCATTCCAGAACATCAAGCTGTTCACTCGCAATGTCGCCAATGCATGCGGGCGGGGAAGATGAAGGACTCCCAGGCACCTTGCAAGGGGCACTTAGATGCGGTGACGTGTGGTATGGTAACATCAACATTCGGCAGCGGCAAAGGAGGAGGGTGCAGCAGAAGCACCATCACCAGCATCTTATGACCAAGATACCCAGGTACTTCTCCCTTCTGCGTGAGGTACCCAGGCGCTTTGCAATGGAGGGGCGGATAGATAAACTAGGTAGGCAGAGGTGCCTCGTGGGAAATATTGGCCGCTTCCGAGCGGTCCCCGCCGCTAGCCAAAAGGCTAGGTAGATTGGGACGCGGACCAACACAGCAACCGATGGGCATCCATTCCGCGCCACGATGCTGCTGGATCCCAAACGCACCGAAGATTCACCATCCAGTTTTCAACCGAGGCGCACACACCACACCCAGATCTCCTGCCTGCCAGTACGGATAGCGCCATAATAGGTACTCAAGCCTCGTCTAGACTACCTAATTAGGTACTGCGGCCCGGACAAGCCACACCCACGACCCAAGTTTTCCGTCCGGTCTTCGGCAAAATCCTCCCCGTGGCCCTGCAGGGAGAAGTCCGACCCACGACCTGGTAGCAATCAACAAAAAGAAATTACGACACAGTTCACTCGCACACCCAACGCTGCTGCACTACATACACCTGCCCGCCACTATCAAGATCCGAGAGTTACCATCGAAGCCCGGGGTCCGTCCCCTCCCCAATATCCACTCCGTCCATCAACTCCGTGTTCCGATCCGTTGGATAATAACGCCATTGATAACGTCGCATATCAAGCCCCCCCTCTCCCCCACACTTCATGTTGGCCTCCGGTTTGCGGAATGTAGCTAGACGGCCCGGCTGCTGTTGGTGTTGCCGAATATCCCCATTCTCAGCCGCTCCCGCCATCCTCGTAGCTGCCGACGTCGCCTGTACAACTGCTCTCGCAAGCTCCCGTTCCGCATCACGATTCCTTGCTACTGCCCGCGCATTGCGAACCGCAAGAATGGCTTCCACTGCCTCGCTCCCAAAACTCCCCCTCTTCGAGGCCATCTCCCGGCACGACCCCGAGTCCACGGCCGTGGTCCACTCGCTATCCGGCCGCCGCTTCAAGTATGGTGAGCTCCTGGGCGACGTGCGCCGCGCGCGAGACAAGCTCCTGGACTCGGCGGGCAAGCAAGACCTCAATGGCGAGCGCATCGCCTTCTTGGTAGAGAACAGCTACGACTATGTAGGTAAGCCAAGTCGCAAGCCCCCCGCAATAGCCTCTGGAGCGTCCCCCCTTCCCCTGGGCTATTACAATGATGTGATACGTCGCGGTCCTGACATACGCTTGCCTCCCAGTGACTCTCCTCGCTGCATTCGCTGCTCGCTCCATCGCGGTTCCTCTGTCCCCGGCCTTCCCCGCGCCCGAGCTCCAGTACATCCTAGACCAGAGTGAGGCGTCGCTGCTCGTGTCCTCGGCAAAGTTCGCAACCAAGGCGAAGGAAGTGCTCTCAGCAAAGCTCGCCTCGAACCCTACGCAAGTCGAGCTGCAGAAGCACCACGGCGGCAGCGCGCATGAGCAAGTCGAGCTTGAGGACGCCGACGTGGGCGCCGCGGGCATGATGCTGTATACCTCGGGCACCACAAACAGACCGGTTCGTTACCCCACCAGACCTCCGTTCGCCGCCCCTGAGCGACGCTGATAACTTCCAAGAAAGGCGTCTTGCTCCCCCAGTCCGTCCTGACGGCGCAGTCCAAGTCTCTGATCGAGGCGTGGAACTACTCCCCCAAAGACCACCTCCTTCACGTCCTCCCCCTACACCACATCCACGGCACCGTCAACGCCGTCCTTACCCCCCTCCTCGCCGGGTCCACGATCGAGTTCATGTTTCCTTTCAACGCCGACGCCGTCTGGAAGCGCCTCGCCGCGCCCTTCATCGCTAGCAACGGCGTCAACGACACCAATGGCGCTAACGGCACGCACGCCCTCCCCAAGGAGAAGATCACATTCTTTACCGTCGTCCCGACGGTCTACTCCCGCCTCCTCGTGACCCACAAGGGTCTGCCCCTCGACCCCGCCGAGCCGACCCGCGAGGCCGTCTCCCCGCGCCACATGCGCCTCGCCATCTCCGGCTCCGCCGCCCTGCCGACGCCCATCAAAGAGTCCTGGAAGACCCTCTCCAAGGGCAACGTCCTTCTCGAGCGCTACGGCATGACCGAGGTCGGCATGGCCCTCTCCTGCGGCCTCGACTTCGCCGACCGCGTCGACGGCAGCGTTGGCTGGCCCCTCCCCGGCGTCGAGGCCCGCCTCGTCGACATGGACACGGGCGCCGTCATCCCCCCGGGTCAAGACGTCGACCCGGAAACCGGCCGCGAGCGCCCCGGCGAGATCCAGCTCCGCGGCCCCACGGTCTTCAAGGAGTACTGGCGCAACCCTGAGGCCACGGCCAAGGAGTTCGTTGAGGGGGAGGACGGCAAGGGCAGGTGGTTTAAGACGGGCGACATCGCCGTCCGCAGGCCCGTCCCGAACGCAGGCCTCAATGCGGCGCAGTCGTCCTGGGCCAAGGGCGACATGTACTTCATCCAGGGCCGCAAGAGCGCCGACATCATCAAGACGGGCGGCGAAAAGGTCAGCGCCCTCGAGGTCGAGCGCGAGCTGCTCTCGCTACCCGAGGTCGCCGAGGCCGCCGTCGTCGCCGTCCCCTCGGGCAAGTGGGGTTCCAAGGTCGGCGCCGTCGTCATCCTCAACATGGACGTCGTCCCCCACTGGTCCCCAATGGCCATGCGGAGGGCCCTTCGCGACCGCCTCGTCAACTACAAGATCCCCCAGGTCCTCAAGGTCGTCGACCACATCCCGCGCAACGCCATGGGCAAGATCAACAAGAAGCAGCTGGTCCAGGCCGTTTTCGAAGACCAGTTCAGCGGCGACGAGATGTAACAACAGCGATGCAGGAGAAGAATCCGCTGCAGCATTATGCGGCGATGCTTTGTTTGAATAAGGGGACTTGCTTGTTGGAAGGTCTGAGGCAGACGGAAAAAAAACACTAGATGAAATGTAATAGAGATACCCCTTCATCTTCGGAAAGGCACGGGCAGGGTAATTTGGCCTAAACCTAGGTATCTATTCCGGATATTCGTATCCGCCTATGTACTATCGATCATGACCGTCTAGAAGTTTCAAAAAAACCCCATTGATCTAATTTTTTTTTTCTTCTCTTCTCAGCAACGCCTTCGTCAAGAGCTCCTAAGACTATCATGAGAGAACCTTTTCCGCCCCAGAGATGCGTTATCATTGATGCGTTAGCACTGCCCCGTTTTGATCCTCCGCTGGCATCAGGCAACCTAAAAAAAAGAAGAAAAGAAAAGGTCGGCTGAAAAATGCGACGAGTGATATCATGCGAACGCGAGTCGGCCTCCTCAACGAATGAGGGGTCAAACAGGCCCGATATAATGCATTGGTATGCCTGGTATTGTGTGTTTTGTTCCCGAGGTTCAAATGCGTCTCTTAGACGGTGTGCTTGGCCTTCGCACGGCTGCTTCCGCTGTGCGCACTGTCGGTGTGGCCAGAGAACTCGACGACCTCATTGGGCGGTAGGTTCAGGATGTCCTTGAAGCGCTTGCCGATGTTCAAAAGAATGTCACGGCCCTTATCCTGAGAGCGGCCCTTGCCACCAGCCACATCACCGTCACCACGACCAGGAATGCTCTTTCCGATGGTACGAGTCCAGACACCAATACGGAAGAAAGCCTTGCGAACGTTGACAACGACGCCCATGACCTCTCCGTCATCCTCGCCCTCGAGAGTTTCGCCGATAGCAGCCAACATGACGTGAAGCCAGAGATCATCAATGGGGACGCTGCGCTTCTCCTTGAACTGGTAGGACCATTTGCCACCATGCTTGTTCTGGGCATCCTCCCACTCAGGGCGAACGCCAGCCTTGAAGAGGTGGTAGTCGGACTTGAGCGCCAGCTCGGAGACAGGAGCGATGTTGTTCTGGAGGCCAATCAGTAAATGGAAAGAGAGATCGAGTGGAGGGGGGGCGAGGTGTGCGTACATATACGCCCCAGAACTCCTCAACAGAGTTGAAAGTGATAACCTCCTTGAGGAGGTCGTTCCAGTTATCACCCTGCGCCAAGTTAGTATACAGCTCCTCACATGCCCGCGACTGGGCCAACTAACCTTGCCACTGGGGGGCTTGGTGAACCAGAGAGTCCACTTGTTCTGCAGAGGGTGCTTGACATTGAAGTTCTCCTTGTCGTGGAAGACGGTAACGGGCTTCTCGGCGTCGGTCTCCTTGATCTCGGACTTGTCGCCACCATCGGGGGAGATGGGGATGGTGGAGAGGTCGACCTGCTGGTCGGCGTTCGTGGGTGTTTGCACAGAGGTCGCCATCGTGAGGGGCTTGTTGTGGTGTTGGAGATGTAGGGCTGATTACGGATCGGAGCGATGAGGGGTAGAATTGGTAGAGGCGCTGGTAGGAGCAGACTCTAGAGAGAAGACGTTTGTCGATGTGATACGGGCAGCCCAAGGGGAAAGATTGCCGATCGCGGTTGTAGGGTGGAAGAGGTGGAGCGCAGGAGGGTTCCGCTCGAAAGTGGCTGGATACTGTAGGTTGTGACGACGGTTGCTCGCTTCACTGTCGAGAAAGTGCTGGGGGGGGGCGGCGATTGCTTCCTTCCAGAGATTCGATTGTGGGGGGAGATTCCGACGTTGCGCCAGGCAAAGTCAGCGAAGATCGGAAAGGGCGGGTTAGAGGAAGGCAAGAACAGGCGGTGGAGTTCTTTTCTTAGGCAGAACTGACGACGAGGTCGAGATGGGAAGTTGCGATGAGTTTGCACTTTTTGCGGAGGGTTGCGCTCAGCAGCAGAAAGCCAGAAGAGAGAGCGTGCACCCACCAAGAGGGCGTTGCTGGTCGCAAAAAAATGCCCAAGCGGACGGCCCTCGATCCGCCCAACAGAAGACGCCGGAAAAGTGGGGGTCAGGTTGGACTGAGGTGAGGTGAGGTGAAGCCATTTTTTTCGGGCAGGTACAACCTTGGCTCAGCACTTAAAGAGGCTAACCAGGTACCGCCTCCTTACTCAGTGAAGTCCTCCCGGGATATGGTTAGGGCGAAAGAAGCCCTCGATGAAAACAGCCCCGGATCCGGGCGACAGGTGAGGCAAGAACGGAGGCGAGTCCAGCCTGACAGCACCACCGTGGTCACCTTGACAGAGAAAGAAAGCGAAAGACAGGGTTTGCGGGAGTTTACTACCTACATAAACAACCCCAGTGGAGGTCTCGTGCTAGTGCTCGAATAACTGCGCATACCGACTGACAAACCTTGTAGACTGGGATGCTGTTTGTTGTAGGTACCTGCTTTGGGAAGTCAGTTATACAGTTAGTACCTACTTTGAACGCTGAGTCTTTTTGTTTACATCCTTTTGGGTTCTCTACTAGCTGTGTTTGTGCACTCGGTCTTGGATACCATCTGTTTGGTTTGGCCGTTTCCTCGACTGATCACCATTGCCTTTTACGATGCTATGTTCATAACTGCACGAAGACGGGAAAACGGAGAGGGAAGCTTTGTGTTGCCCCAGATGGGCTTACATCTCAAAGGGCGGTTTGCCTGCCTGCTATAGATCTTTACCCAATAAAGCTCATGTCATCCGGGTAGTTTCTTGCTTGTTTCCTCCCGTCTTAATTTTCCCAACTTTTTTTACCATCCCTCTCTCTCCCTCTCCGACCTCCACCCTTCCCCCATCGCCCGAAGTATTCTCGGCCTGAACCAAGCGTCTTCTCCTGACCCCTTCCCCTGCCCCTTCCTACACCAGAAGCTACATCCCTGTTTCGAGATCACGCCTTTTTCAGCCTCTGATGACACGACGTGAGAGTGTTTTGAGGTTTAATGTTAGAGGACTTGTCCGATAGGCTATCGGGTATGCAATCGACACGAAATACTCCTTTCTTCAGTCCCATATCCCTTACGGCCTACACCTAGTCGCGAGTCAAACAACACGCAATCCCAGAGTTACTCAACACCCTCTTCTTCTGCACTTGCAAAGTCAACTGAGTCGAGGTCAGCCTTGGGTGAATGTTACTTGGTGACCTCCTCTGGGCCAAGCGACCCTGCTGGTTTCAGCCTGTACACCCTCGGCGCATCCACATCGCCAGGGGTTATGTTGACCTCGTCCGAATGGGGTGGCTGATTTTGTATCAATGGTGCTTTGTTGCTGTTGACTTGTACCACATGTGTTGTATTACATGGTCTTGCCCTTCCGAGTTTCTTTTAGTTTGATGTCAAAAGCAGGCTGAAAGCGCAGGGAGAAAGACCAGCCAGTGTCAATGGGAATTTGCCAATGCCCGTACTTCCCCAAGCACGCATCAGGACTATTGTTTACCTCGTATGAAAATTCAAGCGACCTAAGTCCGTTGGTGCTAAATGGTACCCCATGAATGAACTCCACGCCTTTCTCTATGGCACGGAAAGGCGAAGATTGTTGGCTATCACTTGTTTTTGGAAGACTACGACAAAGCAATGGATAGGCTATTGTTGAGAGCGTCAGCATAACTCGCTTCAACAAGTTATTGACCAGGTCTAAAAACTTTCATAAGGCAGAACATGTGCCGAACAAACAATGATGGCAAGACCCCAAGGCTGTTAATAGCGAAGATCAGAGGACCAAACAGCCCCCCCCAATCTGTTAACACATGATAGTCATCTTACAAAAATGCGGCTTTTGTCATAATCCCTCGACAACATTTCGCAGAGATCCATACTATTCAGCATGTCGTTCATCAGACAACGTGGGCAAAGCCCAGCCCACGCCAGCCAACAATCAGGAACCTCGGCAACCAGGCCAATGTCAGCGAAAGTGCTCATGGCCAAAGACTTGAAGGACCTGGAAGGCTTCTGCCCCACTCGTCTTCCTCTTGAATGGGATCTCTCTGACCACGAGCTCACCGACAAATTCTTTGCAGATCATTACGCCGCTATCGTGTCGAATGTGAAGCTTCACGTTGACGACATGTTCAGGGTCGGTGGCCTTCCGCTCCAAGGGTCCGTCTGGACCATTTATACTGAACGCAAGAACCGCGACTTGGAGCATATCATCCGAGCGATTGCCCGGCCAAACCCCTCAGACCCGAACCCCTGGGATGAGTTGATGGTGTGCAACGAGAAGCGCATGGCAGTGATGCGGGCGGTCTTCATGAAGATCTACTCAGAACAATTGTTCTCCATGCAGCTCTTCGGAGCAGACGATACGCAAAGGCAAACACTCGTGCGCCAGGATGAAGAGTTTATTGGGCATGAAGGTGAGTATGCATTCGGCTTGAGGAGCACGCCGAGAGTACCGAACTTAATTTTCTTCCAGGCTTCCGCCGATCGAAATTGAGAGCCGCGACGGTTAGAATGATACTTGCTGAGACCCACGGTCTTCCGCCGCTATTCTGGGCTCAAGTAGATCAATTTGCCTGCAGGGTTTTCAAGCTCCTCCATCCCTTTCTGACTTGGGTCAGAATGACATGGCCTGAAAACGGAACCAAACCTTCGATCCGCTCAATCTTCCAGATGATACACAAGGACACGGCTTATGCAGCATGGCTCGCTGTCAATGTGCGAATGTCCCCCACTATCCTCAATTTCGACTGGAAACTCCCGGGCGAACGCTACCTCCCAAACCAGGTCGAGGTCTATCCGGAAGTGTACACGAAGCACCGAATCGAGATGACAGAACGCGAGTCGAGCAAAGGATCTCGTTATGGGATGGCTCACCCGGGATGTAAGAATCCCAAACCACCAACGAGAACTGCCAGAGTCATGATATCGGTGGTGCCTCTTGTGCAGAGAATCAGTCTTGTCGCCAGCAATAATAGCGAGGAACCACTTGGTTTCCAAAAGGCAACTCTGATCGCACCCAGGGTTGTCTATTATCACGGGCTCAACAACGACCAAGACGACGCGGCCCAGTTCAAAGAAGGCCCCCCTAGATACTCAACCAGTAGTTTCTTGGTGCGAGCAGTCTGCGTCTACTCCGGTTTCTGTGTTGTGATATTGGTCATTGGCTCGCTAATCCGGCTGCCCTACTCCGAGAACCTCAGGAACTTGCTCAAATGAACGCGTGTCGAGTCGCCTCGGTACTGAGAGGTATTCCACTGAGCTAATCGTTCACTACACCTACCTAACAACAAACTGTTGACAATGGCGTAGTGGGGGTTTGCCCAGCAGTTCTGCACCGGCTCAAAGCACCAGGAGCTAGGTTGGAAAGGATCATTAGCGTCAACATGTTATTCAGTATGTGGAAAGTAGCGTCCAAATGGGTAGATTATAAAAACTGTAACAGCACAATTCCCATAGCCAGAGATGCGTACGTATCTGACAGGACTTTGCTGGACTGCGATATACTTGGGATATTGTACCGCGTAACGTAAAGTAACGCTGTGCGAAGGTGAAGCGTAACAGCAAGGCAGTAAGCAAGGCAAGCAATAACAAGGAACAGAACGATGTCAAAAGGACAGCATAGTATCAGGTTAAAGGTATATTCTTAGTTGGCCTTCTCCTTAGGGGAGAAGGCTCAGCGCAGCAGTCTATATACCCTGTGGGCACGCAAATATTCACGTGCTTCTGAGTGTAGACTGTCTACTGCGACGACCTATCTACCTGTCTAGGTGGCTGTCCTGTGACAGGTGTATCTAATTGCGACTCATCTAACAGACAAAAGGCGGTACTAAAGTCGTTAAGTAATAGCCTTGTCTCCTTTAAGGGGGTTTTGTTGCTTGCTATTTTAAGCTATACAGCAGGAATCGCGTATAAAGGAATCCTAGCTGCTAGAGAGGTTTAGTTTTTGTTAGGACGGACAGGCTCTGGCTCTGAAGTTCTGACTTTAGTATATAACTAATCTACAAAGAGATTATCAAAGGAAGGAGGCAGCCGAGTGAACAAGAGAAATAGCTATAGCAAGCTGGGCTGCCAGAGACTAAGTAGCACTAAGCTGAAATAGTCTTGAATCTGACGCTTCTTTTGCATCTTGTTGGAGCTGTTATACAATGAAGATGAGTCCTGTTGGGGCCATCAAGACTAAAGCGATCAATGACTGTAGGTATTATTGACGTCTTATGTGTGGCGTAGCTGTAATCTGTAACTCCTGTAGTAAGCTAAGATAGAATCTCTATCTCTTGTGTGTTAGCATCTGCAATGCTAACTTTGACGGCGACGTAATTCGACGTCCGCTCGTCAAGAGTGAGCCAGACTGTTGAAAACGTGCTGTAACCAAGCTTATGCAATATGTGGTATTGCTTGTGTAGACGATTGTCGACAGTAGATGAGGGAGAAGCAGTTCACGTAGCTGATGGCAGCGATGTCAGACTTGTCGGTAGGGACTACTTTTGCTTGAGTGATATTGCTGAGCACAGTAGTAGTAGGCGGAAGCAAAAGTAATGCATGCGCCGAGGGGGAATCGAACCCCCGGCTCCCCGACGCTGCTTGATGGCAACGGAGAATTTTACCACTAAACCATCGGCGCTGGTAGAAGGATTCGAAGATCCAAGCCCTGTGGTGAGATGGTGGCAAGTTGAAAGTGAGGAGGTTATATTCCGAAGCAGTGTGGTTGTGCGCTGTTGGAGGTGGGGGGATAAGGGCTCAAGGGTCTCGCGAGTTGTTCCCAGGACAACAATCTTAAGCGGCGAGGCACCGGCGGCTTTGTCAAAGCGCCTGCAACCCCACTTGCCGACTTTCGATGTCATGTAAGACTCCGTACACTAGGGCAATATGACATTCCTGTATCCGTAGGCAAAGGCAGATCCGCCTCTGAATGTCATGCTCCCTCAAGCCCACTCTCTGCCGACCATGTCGGAGAGGTACTTCAGCGGTGTTGGCCATTCATCTGAAGGAGGAAGAGGGTATGATAGCGAGCCAATCGTTTGGCGGACATTGACCAGTTGGGAAGGACCCCTTCAAAAGACGAGACTACCTGCCTGAGAGGGGTAATCGCTGATACACGTGCATGGGGACTGGGAGAGCCAGGAAATAGCCAGCTGTGGAGATACTCTTTGTGGCGACCTACACTACCTACGTAGTTAGCAGCAGACTTCGGGGGGCCCGACATATCTGCATGAAAGCCTTCGGGCTGAACAGCCCCGGACAACGCAAACAAGATGGGACCGACCGGTTGAATGCTGGGAAGGAAGGGTCTGCCTCCTTTGGTATTGCCACTGAGGGTCGGGAGTCCACTGCCAGGCATCTATCTGTCTGGGTTGCTTGATTACGTCGAGTCAGGCGGTGAGAGAAGCACATTCAGAGGCGTTAAGCGCCGGCAGCGAGCAAGCGCGTCAGATTTAGGAACAAGTCAAGTAGCAACATGACAAGGGAACCGGAAAGACAAAGAGGAGACAGACCTCCCGGATACGATGCCCAAGTAGGAAGTCTGGCGTTGATGACGATTTACATTTGTCTGCCTCAGCAAACCATTGCTAGACTCCGAGGTCGCCGGAGCTACATGCCTGGTCAAGATACATACCAAAGACGACTGACTGTGTCCTTGGACACAGCAAAATCGGCCAACATGCCTTTCCAGCTGCCATAGGATCCTCAGCAGCGAATGCACGTACAAAAACATGAATCCGAAGGCCAATTGCAGTACTAATACCTTACGTACCCAGTGGTAAACCAGCAGCGTACTCTTCGTTACCCACTTTCTCTCAAAGGCGAAGCGAGAGAGTAGCGAGCCGGGGTCCGATAAGATAGAACCCGCCGGCGACAAGGGGGGTTTAGGCGGGGGCCACAGCGGGAAAGGGCAAAAAATTGCATTCGCCGCCCTCGAATCTCGAATTTTTGTGGCATGGTGGCATGGCGCTAACCCCGTCTCAGCGCTGGAGGGGGGGTTGGTGGGTCTAGGGGAGAGACCCAGAAAAAAAAAGTCGAAATTGATTTTTTTTTTGCGGCCTTCACAAAAAAATCCTGTGTTGAGACCCGGAGCGAGAGAAATTCTTGAAAGGACCCCACGTCGCCCGCCCGCCCTCCTCCTTCACATATCTTTCTCCTCCGCGCAAACCTCCCAATCTTCTTTCCTCCCCTCCCCCATTCACACAGGTCTTTTTTTTGTCTTGTGCAATCCAAATCTTTCAAAATGGCGGACGAGGTTTACGATGGTGCCATTGGCATTGACTTGGGTATGTTTTGATTCCCCTCGTTCCGGATGGTTGATGTATTTGGCTTTGTCTTGGTGGTTGTGATGGTGGTCACTCGAGGTTTCCCCTCTTTGGCATCACGATAGTCACCACCACCAAACCACAGAGGCAAACCATCATCAACCATCATTTGTGCCTAACGATGGATCGAGGACAACGGACCGTACTCGGATAGGAGCATGAAGCTGACCGGGCCTCTTCTTTCCAGGAACCACCTACTCTTGCGTTGCGACGTACGAGGGTACCAATGTCGAGATCATTGCCAACGAGCAGGGTTCTTTCACCACCCCTTCTTTCGTTTCTTTCACCGACAAGGAGCGTCTGATCGGTGAGGCTGCCAAGAACCAGGCTGCTATGAACCCCGTCAACACCGTCTTCGATGTCAAGTGAGTAATCGCCCTGCCTACCCGTCTCACCTATCCCGCAATACCTATCGCTTCCTCGTGGATGGTGAGATTTTTTTTCCCCGCCCGAGGAGGGGTAATCCGGTGCTGAGGCCGAGAAGGGAAAATTTCAACTCTACATACAGGTTGCTGACCACGCATCTGCTTACAGGCGTCTCATCGGTCGCCGCTTCGATGACCCTACCGTCAAGAAGGACATCGAGTCCTGGCCCTTCAAGGTTGTCGACGAGGGCGGCAACCCCAAGGTCCAGGTCGAGTACCTCGGCGAGACCAAGACCTTCTCCCCCCAAGAGGTCTCCTCCATGGTCCTCCTCAAGGTACGTTTTTCCATGGCAGCGCCACCGGAAATTACCCGCCGGCCAAGCCACGATACATGCGCGAAGTGTTCAACATGCTGACCCCATCAACAGATGAAGGAGATTGCCGAGGTCAAGATCGGCAAGAAGGTTGAGAAGGCTGTCATCACCGTCCCCGCCTACTTCAACGACAACCAGCGTCAGGCCACCAAGGATGCTGGTGCCATCGCTGGCCTCAACGTCCTCCGTATCATCAACGAGCCCACCGCTGCCGCCATTGCCTACGGTCTTGGTGCCGGCAAGTCTGGCAAGGAGCGCAACGTCCTTATCTACGACTTGGGTGGTGGTACTTTCGATGTTTCCCTCCTCAACATCCAGGGTGGTGTCTTCACCGTCAAGGCTACTGCTGGTGACACCCACTTGGGTGGTCAGGACTTCGACACCAACCTCTTGGACCACTGCAAGAAGGACTTCCAGCGCAAGACCAAGAAGGACCTCTCTGGCGACCCCCGTGCCCTCCGTCGCCTTCGCACTGCTTGCGAGCGCGCCAAGCGTACTCTCTCCAGCGGTGCCCAGACCACCATTGAGATCGACTCTCTCTTCGATGGTGAGGACTACACCACTCAGCTCACCCGTGCCCGTTTCGAGGACTTGAACGCCAAGGCCTTCAACGGCACCCTCGAGCCTGTTGCCCAGGTTCTCAAGGACGCTGCCATTGAGAAGAGCGGCGTTGACGAGATTGTCCTCGTCGGTGGCTCTACTCGTATCCCCCGCATCCAGAAGCTCTTGTCCGAGTTCTTCGACGGCAAGAAGCTCGAGAAGAGCATCAACCCCGATGAGGCCGTCGCCTACGGTGCCGCCGTCCAGGCCGGTATCCTCTCCGGCAAGGCCACCTCCGCCGAGACCGCCGACCTTCTCCTGCTCGACGTCTGCCCCCTGTCCCTCGGTGTCGCCATGGAGGGCAACATCTTCGCCCCCGTCGTTCCTCGCGGCCACACAGTTCCTTGCCTCCGCAAACGGTAAGGTCTCCATTTCCTTGGATTACGCATAATGTTTTCGCTTCAACAAGCAGTTTCCTTGGCCCAAACTAACAGTTAGTAGTACATTCACCACTGTTGCCGACAACCAGCAGACCGTCCAGTTCCCTGTTTACCAGGGTGAGCGTGTCAACTGCGAGGACAACACCTCTCTGGGTGAATTCACTCTTGCTCCTATCCCCCCCATGAGGGCTGGTGAGGCCGTCCTCGAGGTCGTCTTCGAGGTCGACGTCAACGGTATCCTCAAGGTCACCGCCACTGAGAAGACCTCTGGCCGCTCCGCCAACATCACCATCTCCAACTCCGTTGGCAAGCTCTCTTCCCACGAGATTGAGAGCATGATCTCTGGTATGTCTTATCATGTTCCCTGGATGATGCCCTCAAGCCACTAACAGATCGTCAGACGCCGAGAAGTTCAAGTCCAACGACGAGGCCTTCAGCAAGCGCTTCGAGGCCAAGCAGCAGCTCGAGTCTTACATCGGTCGCGTTGAGGAGATCATCTCCGACCCTACCCTGTCCCTCAAGCTCAAGCGTGGCCAGAAGGACAAGATCGAGCAGCAGGTCTCCGAGGCCATGGCTGCCCTTGAGATCACCGACGCTGGTGCCGACGACCTCAAGAAGCAGGAGCTCGCCCTCAAGCGTCTTGTGACCAAGGCCATGTCCTCCCGTTAAATGCTCAACATATACCAAGGAATTTTCTTGTATTTTGTTGTCGCGCGGAGGATGTTTACGGCTTTGACGAGGCCGCTTCATTGCGGTGTATCTGGTTCAACTTTCTTGCGTTTGGGTGGCCCAACAGATTACGGCCAGGCAGGATGCGAATAATTTGGGTCAGGTGATATCAAAAAGGCACTTAAAAGTTCCTCCTTTCTTCCAGCCGCCTTCCCCCTATCATATACCTCCATAACCTCTCACACACACGACACGACTCTGGCATGACTCTCAGGCGAGTAGGAATGCCTTCCGGGTGCCGTCTTCTACGGCTTTCATAGATACTGTAGAAAGGATTAGGGCGACATGAAATGAAATTACGTCTACTTCAAGCTTCTTCACTTCATACACTGCAATGACGAACTATTTGTGATATTCATACATGCACCTAGCTCGGCCAAGATGGCCGAGCTACGGTCGGGGTTAAGAAGAGTTCGCATTGGGCAATCAGCTCTCTGTATTCGCTGGTCAAACTCGTGGAGGCCGATTTGAGGACGCATATATTCCCAGCTAACCTAGGAACCAGTCTTCCGCCGGTCTTTTCTACCTCATTTTGTTTGGGCCGGGCCTGGTTCTATCTCGAGATATCCAAGTGGGTGAAGTGGCTGAATTGCGAAGTTCCGGCTTCCCTGTCAGCCAGCATCTGCCTCATCTTGGATCCATTGCTACCGCCAGGGCCAATGCCATAGATGGTCTCGCCCAGCATCCGAAGTTGCATAGGGAAGTAGTCGTCCCTGTAGTGCTGGATTAGGTCGCCCTTGCTGACCTTGTTCTTGAGGCTATACCACTTGTGTTCGGCCTTGTGGCCGAGCGTCTCGCACTCCGTTTGCTTCTCGCCATCCCACCACGCCGGCAGCAGTGATCGCACACGGCCAACGCGGGCCAAGAACTCCCGAAAGCCCTCGGTGGCATCCGTCACTCCGTTGCAGTACAGGGACTTGGGGATTGCGGCATGGTCCATGTTGAAGCTGTCCTCCATGCGCAGGCGGTAGGTGTCAATGAGGACGCGGTAGACGTCGACTTCGGGGCGGTCGTGTAAGAAGGTGCCTTGGCCGAGCTTGGTGAAGGCGCCGAGAATGGGTTGGTTGAGGCCGCGGCTGGGCGTAGGCTCGCTCGGCGACCACGCGGTTCCGCCGCTGCCACTGCCTCGGGGGGTGGCCTGTGGCACTGGTCGGTCGTTCCGGTTCTTGGCGCATGCCTTCTTGTGGTTCTTCCAGTGGAGATTCAGGCAGCTCTTGGAGCAGTACTTGACGTCGCAGCGGTCGCACTCTGTCCAGTCCGCCTCCGAAACCTCCTTCTGGCACTTCTTACAGGTCGACATAGTGTTGGTATCGGCCATTGCGTTGGGATATCTGTTTCTTGCTGTGGGATCACGAGTGACTGCAAAATAAGAAGTTAGCATCGAAGTAATTCGTTTATCGCGATCTGGCTCACTATGTTTATTGTGTATCTGGTCTTGCTCGTACTGCAAACCAATTTCCCAGGTCTTCCTAAGCACAATAATTAGAGGACGATAATTATGAAAAACGCCTTGTCGTAGGATAGAACTTACATCGGCAAGAGGGCGGCGTGGACTCGCGATCAGAAGTGGGGTCAAAGCGACGGGTCGACCAATTGTGTAGCCGGATACACCACCCACTCTTTTGATCCCATTGTAGCCGTCACTCTCTGCTTCCTTCTCACTCATCCGATCCTCGCCAGCTTCCTCATTATGCTCAGTCGAAGCTGAGTATACTTGATAGTAGCTCTGAAGCTAGACTGTAAGCAAAAAAACCAAAAAAAAAAACCTGCTGAGGCCGTGGTATCCGGGCGTCGATTCCGCAACATCTCGCCGTAATGGCCAATCGCACTTTTGACAAGTTCTTTGACCTCCCCGTCGAGATCCGAGACCAAATCATCTCGTACCTCTGCCTGCTCCCGAACCCGATCCAAATCGGCCCCACCGAGACCTCGGAGATCCCCTTCCCGCACGACCTGCTGCTCTCCCACCCGTTTCTCTACGCCGCCGGCTCCGCCGTCTTCTACGAGCAGAACCGCTTCGTCCTCAACCTCCAGACCGGGGCCCGTGCCGCCGTCGAGCGCGCCATCTGCGACGGCAGCGTGCCATGGCTCCTGGGCAATGTCCGGGCCCGCCGTCGCCTCCGGCACCTCGAGCTCTCGCCGGGCCGCCTGGGCAACGTCTTCCAGACCCACGTCTCGCCGGCCGTGGCGGATATGATCCTCAACGGCGCCCTGCGCCACCTGAGGCTCGTGCTGTACCCGACGAGCGCCGACAAGGTGGTCTTCAACCAGGCCGCCGCCGACGCTCAGTCGAGGAGGGCCGCCATCACGCGGCGCGACGACGCCTTTGCCCATTCCCAGCCGTTCAAGGCGCTGTTGCGGTTGCTGGCTGATCCCGACCTAGAGACAGCCGAGCTTTACGTCGACCCCATCCACCGCGACTTTTGGTGTGAGTTCCACGAGGGCGTGGCGTGTTGCAAGGGGCATCGGAAGGGGCCCTGGCAGCTCATACCCATCGACTGGAGGAGGCTGGCTGCCACTTACGCTCAGGATCATGAGCTCAGTATTGTCCGGGTGGGCTGCTGAGTCCTCGGTGGGATCGGGCACGGTGCCTTGGATTGACACGCCGCAGGCATGACTCCATGTTGCTGATGAAAATGGCTTCAGAAGCAATTGGAAGCCATTGGCATACCGACGATTAGCCCCTCTCGACGGATTCTCGTCTCTCCCTGCAGAGTCCGAGAGGACACTTCTCGAGCCTAGGATACGATGAACATCGAGGGAGCAGCCAGAGGCTTGTCGTCCTGGCTTTGACGTAGCGTGGCAACTCACTCAAAACCTCCGACGATAAGTACCGGCCTTTGAGACGTTGGAGTTTTCGAGGCGATCCGCAGCGCGAACCTTTGGGGTTCTATGATGATCTGGTGTAACGGGTCTTGCCCATCTGTTTTGGATGTGTCAAACTGGGAACCAACGCCTAGACACTCAACTACTCCTCGGCTCTATCCACAGCGACTTGGTTCAGCTTTTATCAATACTTACCAAGTTATCTGAGCCAACTCTAATTTCCTTGCATCTTTTTTTCCCAACAGATGCGACGTCGTTCATTGATACTATACTTGCGAGCGCCCATCGCGCTTTATGATTACTCCAAAGAGAAAAGGCCGCCTCTCGAAGCATGGAACTGCGACCTAAGGAGAACGACCAGACAAGGCGTCCATTATCTCGGCTACCGATATACTGGGCTCGGTCTTTTTCCATACGCTCGCATGAGCCAGGCCTGGCTATATCTTGTGCATGGATGCCATTCCGTCATTCGAAGCTGGACTACAACAGTTGCTGCAGGGCTCGCAGATGGTATTCTGACCATTTCCAACCATATGATGGAGAAAATTGTACCGCCGAGAAGTCCAAAAAAGGTCTCAATGCGGTCCCCAACGAGACAGAGCCGGACCCCCTCCCGGAGTTCGGTATAGAAGGCTTTGTGTAGAAGTTGCCACAGCCCTGCTGCGGGGCATAGGCATCTCCTACGCCATCAACTTCACCCGATTTCTGTTTACCTATGCAGACAAGCTTGATTGGTTCTCGGAGAGCCGCATAACACTGTTGCCCACGTCGGTTATTTTCAACAACTGGGATCAACCCCCCCGCAGGCAGGCCGATGTCTATTTTCCCTCCCGCTGCGTCGGTCACTTTTCGACCGAATCTTTCAACCACGGCTCTATGGTTTTCAGAGGGCTGTATACACGCGTGCGTGTTTGACTTATCCGGACACGAAGATGCAAGCCTTTAAGATCACCTGCCAGGTCAGAGACGCACGGAATGATCTCCGCAGAGACATGGGAATCGGTTCGGTTCAGGCCCGCCGTCTGGTCAATGCGAGTAATCTGGATTCGTATGAGGGCAAGATTTACTAGTAGCAGGTCATGGCTCGGATGGTGAACCTGATGTCTCTGAAGCAGATCCGAAGAGGGGGGAATTGATATTTTTATCAGTAGATGCATCTCCCGCTCGAATTGGAATCTTGCAGAGTCGGAGTCAGGACTTCCGGATCTATGCAACTCCATGGCTCTGGCTGAGCAGTTTTCAAACAGCACCAGAAAACGTGGGAGACGTGATGATTGCCACGCTGGTTGTGCCAAGACTGGCGGATGTGTGACACGACAAGCCAATGCTAACCATCTACACGGCAAGTGCAACGCTTCATCACCCAAACGGCGTCCCTAATCGGCTCCCCTCCCTGCAATAGGCCTATCATCGCTCTACACTCCCGGCCTGAAGTGAGCCTGACGAACGGCGGCCCCACAGCTCGCTCTTATCACCGTGTCCGAGTGGGGCCGTGATCGACCTTGGGGGGCCACCGCTCCATATCTGTCAAACATCAACCCTCCTCCCCCTCCTCGTTACCCCTTTTGCCCCTACCCCGTTTCTCACAACTCTCCTTTTTGACGCTGCGCTAAGAATGGCACGCCCGAAACGGCCATCGAGACTTACACCGGGGACTAGATACCATGTCGCCAAGAGCTCCAGCCTCTCCCCCCTGATACGGGAAGATCTTTACATAGAAACAAAAAACCCCAACCCCCCCCCTGCCCCGCTCAAGAGACCTTTATAGTCGAGCATAACAAAACCGCCAAGAAGATAAGATGCTTCAAAGTTTACATGGGTAATAAACGAGATGGCCCCCACGGATTTGTTTTCTGCGGCGATTTAGAGCGTTTGGGCCTTCTCTCTCTCTCCCGGGGAAGGGAGGCCTCGCCCAAGCTCCGTCGTCTTTCCTCTCGTCCTCGAACAGTAGTCGAGCTTGGCGCGGGACCCTCACGAATCGGCTTCTCTCCCGGACTCATACGGTATCGACCCTCTGTCACTCCGAGCTAAGGACGAGCGCGGATACCGTGCGGCTCAGGCGTACACGTATAAACGCCTGCTGCTATTTGGGCACTTCTGAGTGACCGCTCTTTTCGACCAGGGAGCTCAAAAGACTTGAGATGACAAGAGGCGCCATTGCACATCCTCATGCCGTCCAATCTTGGCGCGTGTCGGAAGGTCGGGCCCGGCCCGCTGCCCGAGCTTTTTTTGTGCTTGGGCTTGTGCCTGTTCGCCTCCACTGATGCTGCGGCTGCGGCTGCGGCTGCAGACAAGTCTCGGGGGGCGGGCGCCCTCCGTTGGTTGAGGACAAGCCACCAGACAACAACAACAACCGGACACACGCCAAGGCTGCCAGCACAAACACAGCTCAACGAGTCCCTCAATGCCGTGACGTCGACACGGATCGGGGATTGTATCATCGGCACAGCTTTCTGTGGGGACCATTCGCCGCCAGCTCCGTCTTTTGCATCCTGGTCTAGGTATGGGAATTGTATCGAATGCGCGAATGGAGCACGAAGACGTTCCAAATTGGGTAATTGCAGGGCAGGCAGTGCTCGGTGCGCCAGGTGCTCTCTGCCGGCATAGCGGTCGGTCACATGCCAGATTCGGCCCCGTCGATCTCTGCCCGCGTCCCTCACCTCTCATCTGCCAAGAGACCAGCGGCCGGGAATTTACATAGTTGCAGCAGGGAAGAGGCTAGCAACCTGTGGTTGATGCAGGAGCGATCCCCAGTGACTCCTTCCTAAGCTGTCTCGCAGCTAACAAGGTCGACTCGCAGGCCTGTACCTCTCTGCAACCCGCAGCTGATACGACAGAACTTTAGATTAAAGAAAAACATGGTTTTTTGACCAAACCCGACAACTGAGATTTTAACTCCAGCTACTTTACAAGAGACTCGGGACAAACTATCAAGCGCACGTCACAAAACACTCACACTCACGACAACCCGCCGTCCCCCCCGGGGGTAGGTAAACGGTCTACAGCCAAAGAAAGAACGAGACAAAAATCAATCTTGATAGACGGAAACTAGTTGAAACTATCGAAACCCGCCAGCCTCGGCACTGGAAGGGCCCCCCTGTCGCCATGTCCAATCTCTACCCCACGTGTCTCAATGAATCGCGGTCTTCCTTCCCCGGCCCAATCTGCCCTCAGTAGTGTAGCCCCTCCATTCCAGCTCACGCGTCGTCACAACCGGCGCAGTGCGCACAGAGAAGAAAACATGAAGAGGTGGGGGAGGGGGGGAACAGCAGGTGCAGAAGTGGCAGCGAACGACCGCCAAACACGCAATCAAAGCAAGGCGGCTCACTCCAATCGACCTCGTCACCCCACACCATCAGGTTTCGCACAATTGGAAGGGAGAGAGGGGGGGGTTGGTGAGCTGTCTTGCCGTCCACCACCAGCTCTCAGACTGCGGTAGCACACGATCAACAACGCAGAAAGAATGAGAGACAGAAAAACTCACAGTCATCAAACGCGCCAGGCCCAGATTGGTCAGACGAGCCCGGACAGAGAGAGAGAGTGTGTGTGTGTGTGTACTCCGTAAGAGATGAAGGTCGCTGATGCCGTGCAAGCCCCCCCATGCCGCTTGGCCAGCGGGGGTCATATGTCAGATCGGTGCATGAATGGTCCACCGGATGGAAGCTTGGTGTTCCATTCTTCAACCTCTATCTACCCTTTTGCGGGCGGGTTGGGCAATAGCGAGCATGTTGATAAGCAGCCATGCGCGCGGAAAGAAGCTTCCTCCAGTTGCCATCGCCCACTCGCTGCTTCCACCCCCACCTTTTTGGTCTTTTGACACATGCATTCCTGACTCTCCATCCGCCCTTGCCTTCCCTTGATCCGCGCGAGCCCGGCTATGTGACCGTATGGCCGACCAAAGTGAGAACGCAGCACAGCCGACGGTATCCTCAACACCCACCGCCCGTTCCCATGACGACTTTGCATTCTGTGCCCCTCCCTTTCCCCCTCTCTGTTTGTCTGTCTGTCTGTCTGCCTTCAACTAGCATTTCGTCTCGTTGGTAAATTACAGGACCGTGGGGACGATACAGGGCTCACAGCTGAATGATGCACGGAGGAATTTCTGCCCGCCAAAAGACCAGGTTTATATCAGAATCTCGTTGATCCCCCCACTTGGTATTCCATTTATTTATTTTCTGGTAACGTGGCCTTCTGCCGTTTCCCTTTCCCTTTCCCAGCGAATCTGCCAGTGGTCCCGTTTCCCTCCAGGCCTCTGTATCTTCGAGACAGTCTTGCCCAGTTTTCTTCATGTCTGTCTGTATTTGAAAACCTGCTCGTGTCCATGATTTGATGCTGCGCCCGCGTGATATAAAAAAGGACAAAATAATCAAGCCGAGAGGATGCCTGCGCCAAAAAGTTTCCCGTGGGTTCTCCCACACAAATCCCAATCGCTTGCCTCATAACGGACTTTCTTCGGTTTCCTGCACCTCGAAGAAATGGCTTTGACACAGAAAATCATAACCGCTCTCTCTCTCTCTCTCTCTCTCTCTCCGGAGCATGCCTGTGGTGAATAACAGTCTCAGCCCAGGAGGGCCGGGTGCCAGTCAGACTGGTGCTCGTCAGGGTGCTCGCCGTAGTGGACGGGGCCGAGCTTGAGGAAGCGCAGCCCGCCGGCGGCACCGTTCTTGCTGGCGTCGCTGCTGACGCTCGAGGTGCGGCGCTTGAGGGGGGCCGGCTCGGTGACGGCGGCGGTGGCGGCGGCGGCGGTCGGCTGGGCCCTGAAAGGGTACGAAGACGAGGTGGTAGGGGCGAGGGAGAGGAAGACGGAGCTGTCAACGGGGGAAGACATATTGGCTTGTGGCGGTAGGTGGATAGCACTGGATTTGGCTGTTGTGTTGTGGAGGGGTATGAGACGGCGCAAGGAACAGATCAACTGCCTGGAGGTTTGGGGAAGATTGAGATGGTTTGTTTGATAAAGGTTGAGAGCGTTGTTGAGAGTGAGAATTACAGCCGGGAAGGAGGGAGGAAGTCTGTCCGACTTTATATGTTGTGTGCATGCGTGTGTGTGCGTTCCGGACAATGTGGAGGATGCTAGCTGATCTGATAATGCCCCTCCCCTTCCTCCGTCCTCCTCGTCCTTGGTCGCCACCCCCGGCACACAGCCAAGTCAAGGGAAGGTGACAAGGTGCCGGCTACACGGTGCCGTTTCAAGCCGGGGTGCTGATAATAGTGTAGAATAATATAAAAAAAGAGCATACGCAGTAATACGGGGTGGCAGGGTGGTGGCCGACTCGTAAGAACACCCGTTTTGCCCGAGAGTACTTTGCGAATGGTGCGCGTCGTACCTTAGTGCATGCTCATGCTGTCCTCGAGGCGCGCAAGCCGACGGCGCCATCATTTTTTATTTGTTTTTATTTATTCCGCCCATAACAGCTTATTTTACGCGTGCTACTGCGGTGATACCCAATCGGCTACCGTATGGAGGTGGCAAGGGCAAGCCATAGCAGAAGGTAAAAGCTGTGCCGGGATGTGCTCTGTTGTGCTGGCCTTGCATCTGTCCATATCTGTCTCGGGCCCCTCTCTCCATCGATACACGAGCAAATGATGTGCTACTAACCTGCCGTGCGAGGAGCGCTTGTCTCGACTCTCCCACTCTCGCATCTACTACGGGGGCGGGTGGCCATCGCGGCCAGGATGGGGATTGTCGTACTGTGATCCGAAACAGGACATATCCAAGAGGTTCTAAATTTTGATATGACACCCTTCGCCGCTCTCTGTCTCTGTTTGCGCGGCGCTCTCGCCTCCCCCCGTGTTTTGCACGACTGGATACCGGGGCGTTTCAATCAAGGGCAATGCAACTTTGCTCATGCGCCCATATATAGAAGCTAAACCTGCCAAGAAAGCCATAGAGTCCAGATACCGGTAAAGCGAAATTGGTACAAGACGGAGAAAAGACAAACCACGGGCCCCCGCCATGGGCGCTCTTGAAACCCTTATCAACAGCCAATCCATTTGGGGTTTGCTGCGACTCTTCAAGACCTGGCCCAGTCTATTCATGGCTCAGCTCCAGCTCCAGTTCCCAGGAGGGGGGACGTGTGCACGTGGATCTATAACTGGCCGAGCCTGTTTCGGACGACGGTTGTTGAGAAGGGGTAGTACAAAATGGTTGGGTGGAAATAAATAAGTAAAAAACGAAAAGAAGAAAGCAAGAGAGACGGTGGGTTCGAGATAGTCCGAGAATTGAGCCAGTGCGTTAGGAAAAGGGGAAGGCGTAGGAGTCTCTGCCTCTTTACCCGCAGCTGGCATTGGGGTTGGTGCGCTTGAAAGGGGAGACGAGACGCCCGGCGGGAAGGATGAAAAATAAAATAATAAAACAAAAAACAAAATAAAAATAATAACAGATAAACAAGAACAACAGGGGTGGTGAAGGGTGGGCGACGCTGAGTGGACGAGGTGAGGGGCAGCAAAAATGGGTGCTGCAATCGATGCATGCTTAGGGCTTGCCGCAAAGCAGAATCGTGAAGTTCGTCGCATCGCCAGATTTGATATCACGACAGCAGTCCGGGAGTGAAAATGTGGAGCACTGGTCGGGCTTTGAGGCTCTTTGAAAGTCAAACCCCAAGCAGAGCAGAACCCAGACGGCCGAAGGACGACTCCAAGGTGCCGGGCGCCGGTCCGCGGGCAACGTCTCATTGGACGCTTCCGGGAGCCGAAGAGGATTTCCCGGAAGGACGAGAACCGGCACTGCTGGGTCCCTCCATGGCACGCCGCGCTGGGATAAACCATTTCCACCGTTCGCGCCGTCGCCGGCCAGCCAGCTGGCGGCCGGCTTTGCGGTGGAGCAGTGTAAACGGCGACTAGGCGGCCACCGGTGCTACTAGACGCCGTGATCTTCCTCGCCGTTCCGCACCTCCGTGAACCTTCCGTCGTCACCACACAAACCCTGATTCTGCATCGGCTCATCGTCGCTCCACCTGGTTCAGCCGAAAAGCACTAGCCTGTCGTCACGCCACAGGTCGGTTTGGTGGGTTGGTGATTCCTGGCTGCCTGCTTTGCCTGCGCGGGACTAATGCCATGCCATGGGACGGCACGTTTCCTTCCTCCTCCTCCCTTCCTTCCTTCGCCATGTGGTGCATTCCGTAGGATTCGGGAACCCTTTCTGATCTCTTGTACTTGCATGGAATCCTTTGCGGGGTGGGATGTGAAGTGTTGGCGAGCTGTCCTTCCCTAGGTGGGAACTACCGGGTTCCCGGATGCGTTTATCGAGTTTAAAACACCAGTGAACGAGTCCCCCATCCAGCAGAAACTCGTATGCTGTCAAGGACGGTCTTAATACCTGCCTCTCGTTTGGGCGAGACGGGAGCAATCGGATCGACATGCCGTTTTTGCACTTCCATTTCAGTTGACATCGAGATATCACCTGTGAACCAAGCACAGCAACCCCCTACCTGCATTCTCGTACTCTTCCAACGCTGGGAGGGGTAAACTTGAGGTGTGTCAAACGCGTATCCGATTACCTCTCAGTTTCTCGGGCCAAATGTGAATGTCATACCTCTCAAGGCTGAATAGAGACTGGCCTTTGGCTGCAGTCTCGGTAACAGTCGGGGTAACCGGTGCCCCCCCCCTATTCAACGAACAGCCCCCCTTTGCCCACTTTCGGTGAGCAGTCTCTCACGGCTTCCAACTCGCAACGGAAATCGCTTCCCAATGGGCCCACTCCATCACGATGCTGCAATCTCGGAGATGAGTCTTCAAATCGTATGCCGTCCAGGGTGCGCGTGATGGCAACAACCAACTGCTGAGATACTTTCCGCCTATCAAGCCTAACACGCATTTGCCGAACCATTTCTCGAGAAGGTGGTGATCCCGTGTTCTATGTGACCCACGGGCCGTCCGCAGACTTATCGTAAGCCTCGCTTGTATCCTCCGCGGCATCTTGGGTAGTAGCACAGCATGGCTATGTGTGCAAGGGGCGCTGAAATGATCTGGAAGAGTGCCATCACCAACACGAGAAGCTCTGTAACATGGTTCCCCCCCAAGCCTCGTCATAAATTACGACGCAGCTTTGGTGACTGGGACTGCATTAGTGCGGGAGTTGTTTGTGGATGGCACAAGTACTGTACGAAAAGAGACTTCGAAGAGATCATACCAAGAAATGGATGGCTGCCTGACCTTGCCTCACACTCTACAGGTGCGCAAAGTGTGATATCACGCCAGGGAGGGGGGGCGGAGGAGACGTCAGTCCATCAACGACTGCATTGTGCACCTTCTTCCAGGTTAGCTCCATGTCGATGCAGTCTTGGTACGGATAGGGGGGGCATCGCAGACCAGGTAATTCCCACAAAAGGCCGACGGGATCATGGGTTCCAAGGAGACATTGACCACCAGTGACCCCACGACCCGACTGTCGCGGAATGGTCGGTCCGTATACGGCCCTTTGACATCAGCCCCCTGATGCCTGAGAGGTGCGGTGCTGTTGGTGATAGGCAACGAGCAGCTGCAGATATTGTCAAGGCCATCTGTATGCCT
Organism: Colletotrichum graminicola M1.001; assembly: GCF_000149035.1. Classification (NCBI taxonomy): domain Eukaryota; kingdom Fungi; phylum Ascomycota; class Sordariomycetes; order Glomerellales; family Glomerellaceae; genus Colletotrichum; species Colletotrichum graminicola. The sequence goes on from NW_007361006.1 coordinate 391,656, forward strand.
AGTCAACAATGACGAGGTCTTGCACCCTACCTGATTCTTCTTCCGCCTATGTAGTCGATCCACTCTCCATCTCGGCATCCTTGTCTGATGACCACTCCCGGAGCAGACAGAACGACGGTTCAATACCGCGAGAAGGAATGACGGTCTGCAGACTTGGCTGACGGACATTTGTGAAAATGCCGAACGCCACGAGATCCCCCCATGCAGTCAAAGTCGTACAAGTCGTGCCTAACTCATTGAAATTTGAGTCGACGTCCTGGGCGGCTACCGGAAGTATGAGTGGTCGTCGGTATAATAGGGTCAGTTCGGAGGTCCAACGAGGCGCTTATAGCAGCGAAACACAGCTTCTGATTGGCTGACAGCACCGCGCAATGCGACTCAATCACACCTCGCCTGCTTAGACGAGGACATTCCAACAATCAACGTCTGCAGCATGCTCGGTTTTGTTGGGTGCTCTGCTTATTTTCCCGCGATTACCTTTCCCCTAGGTCGACAAGGGCGCCTGATGGCGGCCTTGAGCTTCCCTGCCGCGATACTCGCCAAATCAGGTGTAAGTGATAGCACCCATAATCCTGGGCGGTGCTTGTGACCAGCCGCCATCCGCCATCCGCCATGCATAACGCGCTCCCCCATTTAGGCGAGGGTATTGGCGCGGCTTGCCACCACTCGGCTTGATACAAGTCTTGGACGGGTGCGAATAGGAAACGCGCAGATGGGCTACAATTTCAAATCAACCCCTGTCAACGCTGTCCAAGTCCCAAAGAAGCTGCGAAGGCCGACTGCGAAGTGATGAGATGGTCCCATCCCCTTTCCTATTGTAGCCAGGGATGCATATGGAACCATCGGCCTTCTTGACGGGTTATTACGACGGTCTGACTTCAATGCTAGTATTGAGAGACGCATACCCCTCATCGGTAAGAACGCAGGCCAAGAGTCTTCGTATTGATTGTAAGATTGGTTCGTCGAGACACCGGGATATGGCCCAAAGGGCCCACAGCCAAAGTTGAACCAGAGCCTATTGTCCACATACATTCGGGATCGGTTCAGGCAAGGACTGGATCCAGACATCTGCTCAACATTGGACTTGGCTTATGATGCGACGGCAGCTGCTGGACACCGGAGACTCAACCCCATGTACCGGTATACCGGCCGAAGGGGGAGAAGAAAGGGGGAAGGTGCAGCCTCGAGGCTGGTTGAGGTGCTGAAGAATCTCGCCAGGCTCTTCTCAAGCAGCCCTGATGACACCAACACCGCATGTACTCCTTTCCATGTGGGAGGCAGATGATATCCATAAAACGCCGATGGAGAGTGAGGTGGCCAGGGTCCAGGGGCCACGGCACCCCATCATTCGGGATGGTTGGCCGACCAGCTGGCCATGTGAGATGGGCTGCAGGCAGAAGATGTGTTGGGGCGTTCGAAGAAGCTTGCCTGGGAAAGACTGCCGGCAAGGATAGGCCGCACACGAGGCCGCATGCGGGCGATGCGGTGTGTTGGATGCCAGTACGGCCTGATGGCAGGGTCTTTGGCCTAAAAGCCAGTACCAGAACCAACCCGACCCGACATTCAGGGGCCAGGCGGCGATGCGGTGACCAGGCTTTCTTGGGCGGCGGTCAGTAGAACCTGTATCGAGAATACATGACGTCCACGAGTTTGCTGCTCTTCTTGATTAGCTGACTGGCCTAGGGGCCCGCCCCCTTTTACCACGTAGAGTACTAGGTGCTCAGGCGTACCCCTCACCTCGGTCTGTCCGCAATGCAGGAGCAAGCATTAATGGTTCGATTTACGAGGTCTTAGGTGTGGCTGAGGGCACTATGATAGCTCGGAATCGAACTTGGGAGGTGCCACCGTTGTGACTGAGTGGGCGCCGTTAACGATGAGGGTCCGAGGCGTCGGTACGCCACGCCGATAAAGAACTTTGGGTCTTCTGTGACGCATTGGAGACGAGTGAAGTGGTGTGGACGTTTTGGGTAAGCCGTGCTAGAGGGTATGGAGCCGTTGGCATTGGAAACGCAGCAGGAAAACAGCCAAAAGAGCCCGGCAGGTGTATAGTGGGCGCCCTTTAATTAGTTTATTAGCTTGAATAGTGGACGATGTATCGACGGCCGTAACCAGTCGCTAGCTAAAGCCTCGCAGCATAGCATCTGATCGGACTTGGGGATAAGCTCGAGATTTAAGGGTAAGGCATGCAGGTGACTTGTCTAGCATACGGACGTAAGGCATTGAAAACAACAACGTAGCGCGCCTCTAGTGCGCCTGACTAGTATTCTTGATGGCTCGAAGAACGTGAAGAAGCGGGAAAGTAGCGTCTAGCTCAGGTGGGTAAAGTGCCTCAAACACCTTCTTTATTTGACGATGGCTTTTGTCCATTTCTCAGAAAAGTCATCTTGCCATGAGCTAGAAAAGCAAGAGTGCGCTACGTACCGATTTGTCTAAGTTGACGACAACATAGATGTTGCGAGAGGGCACAAGGGATATAGCATTGCGGTTCGTTACGATCAGATATTCTGAGAATGAGAGATGTCGACATGTTGGCGATTTGAGCAGTAGGGGAATCGTTGAAGGGGTGAGGCCTGTTGAGAGAGATGGTTAGAGTGAGACACAAGCAGGGGGGGAGGAAGAAAATGGAAAACAAATGATACGAAAACAAACCAAACAAAACGCAGTTGCCCAGAGTTGGTTGGCATCGCCTCATTCCAAGATTGTATGCCTGGATACTCACTCATACTGTGTGATACCTAACACACCATACACTCATGCACAGTACACATTTACGCATTGGGACGGCATCTCCTTCTCCAGTTCCATCGTACCTGCTTCTCATATCCCATACAGACGAATACCTCAACCAACCATCCCGCCCTTCCCCCTCTTGTTCTTTCCCGTCACATCCTGTTCCAATCCAACCATGGTCTTAGGGCATGGGGCGTCTCTTTTCCTCCACAGACCAACCGGGCCCCTTTGGCACATTACTGCTGACCACATTGATAGCTTGATTCCATTGACTGAGCTTCCCCATGTGCGCAGGCTAACGCAGACACGGGTAACGTGCAGTGTGCATTTTCTCTTGCACAACATCTGTTGCTCTCTTGGCCTCCCCACCGGTCCTGGCCTCGTTCGATCACACCCTCCTCTTCTTCATCTTCGCAAACCCGGACTCTCTGCCCCTGTACTTACACAAGAATAGGGGATAACACCAACGGACACGGATGGGCAACCCCAAACGCGCCAGGCTTTCTTTCGCTTGTGCTTCCATCTGTGCTAACTTCAGCCGACCCATTCTCCAACCTCGTTGGGCTGCCTACGTCTTGGCTAGAGACTGATGCAGCCCGCCAATCTCGCCGCCATGCGCAAAAGCATCAAGAAAAAGATACTCCTATAGGGACGTGGCGACCTGTCTCCCTTGCGAAATCCGTCACAGAGCCACTGGTAGTCGTCGACTCCACTCTTGAGGGAAACCCCCCCCCCCCCCCCCCCGGTCGATGATGTCGCTTCCCGACTGCCACCAGCTAATATGTACAACGCCCGCTGTGCTCCGGGGTCTTGCAGTGCTTTCACATTGCGGAGAGCCCCATACTGTCGAACTCCTGTAAGCATGAGGAAGTATACCGGGGCCGTTCATCGATGGCGTCTCAATGGGATGGACAGTGCCGCGACACACCAAACCTTTTTCTACTCCATGCTGGCTAGGCCCAGCCCAACCAACCCTGCCCCGGGACCCGGATGTTGTTGGCCTGGGCCTGGAACTTGAACTGGGTTCGGCCAAGGCAGGGATGGTACTCTGGCCAGGGACATTGTTGTGGGTGTCGATGAAGGCATGGACCGACCAGCCGATCGACCGTCTACTTGACTGGTTCGGTCTCTTGTTTGGTCCAATTTTGACCTGGGGACTGACTTGGGGAGATGGAACACACTCGAACACACTGTATAGAAGTGGCCGTTGCTCTGTCGGATGTCACAGGCACAGACAAATCATTGACCAAGTTGCTCGTCCGAGCTCCCTACGAAGTTGGAAACACAGCAAAGCATTGACGGCCATAGATGGGAGATAGTCCTTGGACAGATACAAAGGATATCAAGCAACGGCCTTGCCCAAAAGAGACTAACAAACCGGGCTTGACGCGGATCCCCTGTACGACATCGTTGGGCGACCCGCTCGACAAGGCGGCCCATCTCGACGCTTGAGTCTTGACAGTCGGCCTGAGATGCACTAGGACCAGCCCACGAGGGGTTTCTCGACGCCATCCGGCCATGTACAACCATGGCCGAGGTCGGGGCATGGGTCGCCCCTTCTCTGCGTCCTCTAGCTACCTACCTACCTACCTGCCTATACACCTTGCATCACGCTGGAAGAGCTCAGAGCTGGTCGCACTGCACAACATGGCTCTGCTCTGCACTGCACGACGTCCTTGCTAGGTGCCCACGCCAAGATATCCCCGGCCAGAATGACTTTCGGTTTGTGTTCCCGTGTTCCCATGTCCACCGGGTGCCATGCCATGCGGCAATGGAAACACATGAGAGGTGCACCGACCTTACCTACCGGCCCTACCTGCCCTGCCCGACTACCCGTCACCAGTGCTTGAAGCGGGTGGGGCGGCTGTTCGTCTTCACCTTCCACTACCCTACCTTCCTTCTACGTTTTCTTCTTCCTGTTCTTATCCCTTCCCTTCATATTCTTATTCATATTCTTCGTCCTTCAATTCTCCTACTTCTTCCTCCAACGGCCTCGGGAGTCAACTCTACAAGGTTCGCTTCCCCTCGGCAACCCACCCCTGCTGGAGACTTACGGAAATCTCGTCCAACGTTGGGCCCCCGTGCCGATAAAACCAACCCTTTGGGTCACGCGTCGCCCATACAGTCTTCATTACGGAACACCAGAGAACAAGGCATTGCGTCAACAGGCCCGCCCGTATACGCCCCCGAGGTGCATATTTGGGGGCCCTTCATTTTCGGTGGATATCACGTCCAACAGCCATCGTTCTCCAAGGTCTCCTGCGAGAAACCCTGGTCGCTCACCAACACAACGAGACAGAACCCAGCCATTACGTCTCTTTCTGAGCTAGCGTACAGTCTGTCGAGAATACAGGCACGAGGTTTTGTACACGCAGGCCAACCGTTTCCAGTTGTGACCTGAAGGCACACGGTTGACCGTTGGCCCTGGGCAGGGGACAGAGCCAACGACCTGGGCTGAGTCGGACTAGGCTTCTTTCTCCACGGCCGCCAAATTCATCTCCACAACCCAGGCAGCTTGTCGACCCTCCCCTCATGCAAAGGGGCGGATCGAACAACCCATCTGCCCGGTCCGCACCCGCAGCCAGCATCTCTCGCAGGTACATTGACTTACCAGGTACAAGTGATTGCCATGACCCGTTGCGTCTTCTATATTGTATCCCTCCACCAAGTCACAGCCCTTCCTGCGGCAACTTCTACATTGCAAGACGCCGGACGCACCAACGCCTCTCGACTTGGACCTACCGAACGCAAGAAACGCGGATAGATTGGCAAACAACCAACAGCCAAGCTGTTATTTTCCATTTGACATCACCGGTGTGATAGCTCTCTTGTTGGACCTCCATTTTTCCTTTTTTTTTTTCTTTTCTTTCGCTTCGGTTGGCAGGTCTGACGATGGCAAACAAGTCAGCCCACTCCCGACAGTTCATTACAAGCCAATAACCAGAGTCTCGGATTCGTGTTACGAAGAGATATAAGACGGACGTACTCTCCCGCCTCTCAGCTCTTGGAAAGAAACACTCTTCATCCAGCCAGAACAACCACAGCAACAGCAACAACTACTATCACAGCACGCACCAGACTCTTTCTATCTTGCGACCTATACTGAAACACTACGATCTCAGTCTCAACAACGCGCACGTTCATCGCGAAAGCCTTCACAGTTACCTCTCCCTTTATCCCTCTCTTTCAACGAAAGCTCCTTTCAATCAATATGTGCAGCAGACCCATCATCACCTACGCGTGCGGCCACGTTGAGGTGGGAGCGTCGTGGGCTTGCGCCAGCGCCAAGACGTCGAGCAAATGCGCAGGGGTAGTCGACAAGCCCGAATACAAGTCTATGCCGTGCTATACATGCCAGGCGAACGGACAATCGTAGGTCAGTTACAAGACCCAGCCTCCATGATGTGCCGACTGACGGAAACGCTTCATCATAGGTTCGATGGCCCGCGCAAAGTAGACTGGGAGCCAAGGCAAAGGTTGTGAATAACTTTCGCCGGGGCTTCTTTGGATCATGAGGCTCACGCCTCCGACTTCGCTTCTCTTCTTCTTTACAGCAACACGATGCCGACGACTTCAGCAGGATATAGCTTTTTAGAAACAAATCCTGGTTCCCATCGTTTTTTCGTCAGCATGCTGGTTTTTGTTTTTGTTTTTTCCCTTGCATTTTTCTCTCCTTGTTTGCTTTGCGACATCGGAGGACGAGGGATATCAAACACGGGGTTTCTTTAGAATTCTCAAGGTAGTCATCAAGTTTGCCGGTTGACACACAGCCCAGACAAACGCCTTTTCTACCTAGTTCTTTGTTTCGTGGGAACAATTCAATCATTCAAAACCGAAGCCTCTTCCATTGGTGTTCCTGCAAGTGACCTCTGGTAGACAGGCCCAATGATGACCGAATAAGCCGCACATAGCCTTGTCAGGTGCATACAAGGCGCGCATGTGACGGCAGGCAGTGTGACCCTTCATCACCGCCACTGCGAAAGCCCCAGTCGGGCTGCCTGCATTTCTTGTCGGGCCGCGTCCAGTGGCTCGAGCTTTCATACCCCAAGAGGCGTCGGTTTCGAAATGGGGGCGGCAGCCATGAGAATGCGGCCGAAGCGGCGACCTGTTGGACTGTCATAAATTTCGAAAGGTGGCACGGCAGTAAACACACGGGAACGGTCCGCCTGCAGAAGCATGCCGCCTCGTCCAACGGCTAACGGCATGTCGCGTGGAAACAGACGGTGTTTTTTTTCATTTCTTTAACTCCTCAGCAGAGTCGTACATACCCCCTGTCGATATCCGAGAAAAGGCGATTATGCAGATCACAAGAGCTCGCAGGGGGGGGGTGGGAGCGGGCAGCTGAATTAAAGTATGTATTGCCTTGCGCGGTAGCAGATTAACAAAGTACGTGTGGGTATCGGCATCTTCGTCTTCACAAGTTCGCTAATTGCCTGACCTGTTTGGAGAATGTGTGAGGACGGTTGCATGTCCGATCAGCACTATTGTCAATGGGGATGTCCAGAACCATGCACCAATTGTTCGGTAGGGGTTGCTTGATGGAGACGAAGGACTGTGGGAAATTGATCTTCCGCTGTGGTACTCACCTTTTTTTTCTGTGCATTCTCACA
>NW_007361006.1:401248-610292 GCF_000149035.1 Colletotrichum graminicola M1.001
AGGTCTAACTGCAGGATCTGGAATGCGTCCCCTTACGACTTTCTCTTAAGGGTGGCTAAACGCCCCGACTTAGATTTGTTCCGAAACTACAGTCTCTCCAAACGCACATAAACGACGCCGGCAGGTTCAAGAATGCTTGGTGGCAGGGTTAGACATATACTGCTCACCTTTTCGACAGTAGTGGAGCCCGGAATTGTATTTGGAAGCCAACGATCACGCGATGCTCTGGGCCATGCCTGGATAAGCATAGCACTCAAATGGAATAGACCGTCCACTCGGCATGCGTGGACCCCTTTTTTCCCCCTTTTTTTCCCTTTTTTTGGGGAAATTTTTTTTTTTTTTCCCGGGGGGTTCCATTTTTCCCCTTTAGGGGCAAACCCCTTTTTTTTCCCCCCCCCCCCCCCCCCCCCCCCCCCCCCATCGGAGCAACAGGCCACGAATAGGACGCCCGCCATGAAATGCAAACGGCAGCGATTTTCGCCGCACGGCGCATAAGACTCCAATGACCCAGCATAGGGATTGCGTCATGTGATGGCAAGCGAGGCAGGTTCGTTTCGGGCCTTGGGCGCAAAATCATTGATGCGAGGGTGGCGCGCGCGACAAGCGGGAATGGAGTATACCTAGCCCACGGCACAAACTCGGCATGCTTTGCATGTCTCCAATGTCTTCTTTTCTCTCCGTCCCCCCCCCGTCTCTCTCTCTTCTCTCCCCGTTGATACGGATGTTTACAGGAAGAGGGGGTTGCTCGCCTTTCGTTTTTCTTACCGTTCCCCCCCCCTTCTTTTCCTAGTTTGACAACAACTTTCAGGAACCAATATTGAATGTACGCGATGAAGAGGGAAGAGGACAAGAGCCGCTCGAGACGGGCGACAACTTAAGCCAACCGAAGATGAAAGCTAGGCTAGAACTGTCATGCACCTGTCAGATGTCACATCTCTGTCTTCGTAGGGCGGACAAGGCAAGAGAACGAGCCACACTATGCCACTAACCTTTTCGACCGATGCTACGATAGGCACAGTAGTTTACCTACCTAGGTAGATTACGCTACGTTAGCGTAACGGCGGGGACTAAGAACATCCTTGCGGACCAAGAGACGCGGATGGGATCGGATGGGAAGTCTCCTGCTTCCTTTCTCTCGCACCCACCTCAGGTCATGGTGACAGCAAGAGTTGTCTGCGCATGTGTGTGTGTGTGTGTGTATATGCACTTACTTGTGCATTTGTAGTAGTGTACGTCCAACGAAACCCTGCAGAAAGACCAACTGGGCAGGCCGACGACCAATGCGATATGAGAAGGACTAGGATCAGCGGGCAGTTTAGGAAGACAGGCCAAAGGCAGTCACGGGCCATCGCAACATTGACGAAGCTGGCACGCGCGCTCTGGTCCGACTTTCTCTCCCTCTCGTTTTGTTATGCCCATGATCCCGGGTACGACAGGGCAGGGCAGGGCAGGACACGACGGGATAGGACACGCTCGCCGGAGGTAACCCGTCCTTTGAGTCCATGTCATCAAGAGAGCTACCCTAAAGAAGATGACGGTCGGCTGCGTGGGTACTTTTGGTGAGAGAAACCTCCCCACTCCCTCAAAAGGCAAGATGAGACGAGACGAAACGAGACGAGACAAGGTCATGTCAGGGAAGGGAAGGGAAGGGAAGGGCACGGCAAGAAGAATAGATAGGAGGACGATGAGGAAGATGGGACGAACGATGGAGATGACGCGAGCAGGAGCAATAGCTTGCGGGGACAGGACACGATTCCAGGGGAGCTCTACTAAGGTAAGGTACGTGCGTACACACCCCTGCCGGCCCTAGTCTGTCATGTGGGCCGGGAGATTGACAGGCCGACGGCACCGTAGCCCCCTGCTCCTGCTCTCTCTACCTAGCTCTATTGCTCGCTGTGCTGTTGTATTTTGCGTTATGTTGTGCTGCTGTATGCGGGGTGTGTAAGTCGGAAATTGCAACAACATGTACGGAAAAGCGGCAACGACATCGCACCTCCTCCCCCCTTCCTTCCCTTTGCCTGGCCCATCTTTCCCTCGTTCCGACGACGGACGCCCACCGTGACCATCCTCACCTTGGCTCACCCCCCGCCTTACCTGAAAGGGAACCCAAGGGAGCTACCCCCCTGACCTGGTCTTCTTTCGAATCTCGGTAGGGGAAAAGGGCAGGAATGGGCCAAAGCTCAGATGAAATCAAGTCCACCTCCCACCGGTGACCAGGGACAAGAGAGCGTCCTTGTGTTTGTTCAACTTGACCCCCCCCCCCAGCCCCTGCCATGCCATCGCTCCAGGTACCTGGCGTTAGGAGTACAGTGACCCGGTTTTTGGAAGGCTCATCTCGGGCTAGTCTGGACGACCTTTCCACCTTGTTCCCTTCCTTCTTACCGTACACCTGCGACCCGGACCCCGTCATTTCTTAGTGCCAGAGAGAGGAGTCCAGAGAGGCAGGACGGACGAGGGGAGATGCAAGACAAGACGAACGACGTGTGGCGGGCAGCCGACGACGACCCATCCCCCCGTCCGTGCGTGCCTTGCCTTGCCGCGTCTCTCTCATCTCAACGACAAGATAATGGCATGTCCCATACGCCAGAGAGACTGGGGTCTTTAAGGTAGGAATGTACCTAAGTCACGCATGCACGAACTCTACTTTATGCTTGTTTTCTAGTGCCACCATACGGATACCGTACGACACCGCATCATACCTACCTAGGTAAGCATCCGCGCCTGCTTGTCTAACTGACAACGTGCCGCACACTTCAACCGGACGTCAACTGGGCGAAAACATACGAAAACAATACACACTCACTCTATTACATGTAGTCTTGCGCCCGCCTGCCCGCCTGCGCGCGTACACGCACAAGCAAGCATACGACTGTCTCCTTTCGTCCGGAGACGTCGCCATGCTGCCTACGCAGTTCCGGACCTGCCGCATGGTCGTTCGTAAAGCCTAGGTTCTTTGCTGTCCATGGCCTTGTATAATCACTCATATCACCAAGAGAACACCTTCATGTGTGTCAAATGGTCTTATTCCCACGTCGTATTGGCACAGAGTCGCCATGTCGACGTTGAATTTCGGTATCTTCCCTCCCCGCCATGCAAGCACTGCTTCTTACCCGACACACATTTTACTGGCATTTGAACTTTGACCAGGAACCCAAGCAAGCTCGGTAAATTGGGGGCGGGACGGCTGCCTGCGATACGGAAACGTATGACCGTGATGCGAACGGGTTTCCCGATCCGCATCCTTCGCCAGCTCGGATCTCTGTGCCAAAAAGCGGATCACTTCACAGGTTGCTAAGCCAGCGGAAAAGAGAGGGGGGAGGGACAGACGAACAGACAGACGATATCTGATGAGCGGCAGCCACGACGGGAACCCTGACCCGTCCGCCTCGCACTGACCATCCCGCGGCCGGCACACACACAAAGGTGCCTAGGGTTTGGACATCTTAGAGCTCTACGCAGACGGGATGAGACAGCCGCAAAGTTTGCCCAACAACCCCGAAATAACCAAGCCGTAAGAATAGCAACCGATATGTTTGTGCCATTGTTTCACAGCGATTTTCCGTCCGAACACATTCTTCACTGACGTCTTCGGCCTGCCAGACCAGCCGGCGTGCCTACGAAGCATGAGCACAAACACCGTCACCTATGCCCTGTCCCATGCCTCAGTGACACACTACCACGGCTACAGGCAGACTGAGCAGCCAGGGGCTGTGTCCATCTTCAACGGCTTGGCCAGCGTTCTTTCCGCTCATTGCGGATCGTCGGCCGCCACCGGCACACCCTATTCCTCACCCCCACCCCCCCCATGTGCTTTGGGGGTCGCAAAGCAAGCATGTTGACAGGTCCATGACTGTCTGGTCGGCCGGCGGCTATGCACATCGCTTCAATCCTGCATAACACCAATCATTGACGTCGAAAAAGATCACAAACCTCCTTCATTGTGCCGCAGCACTACACTTTGGTCTGCATCTTCTGCTAATCACCGTCATGGCTGAACCACGCCGTCGACCTGCAGAAGGAGAGCCCGCGAAGCCGCTATACCTACCCTCCCCCTTCCATGTCTCTTGCAATCCTTGCTGTCAAAAAGTTAAGCAAGCCGAACCCCAGCACCGCTCTTCTTTCGCCAGACAGAGCCCAAATCAGCGATGGGAAGCGGATTTTAGTCCGCTACCCGGCTGCTGGCGGTTGAGCGAACAGCGAGGGTGGCACGGTGTGCCGTTGATCCCCGCCCCAAGCATATCTCGTCTGCCTCCTTCTCATGGGCCCATGCCCCGATGGTGGAAGGATGAGAACGGCAAGAAAGGGTGCGGATATTTGAAAGAAACCCCAGGCTGCGCGGCAATCCTCCGCCCCCATTCGCGAACCTCTCTTCTCGCCTCTTTGTCCCGTACTATATCAGGGGTAGGGTCTGCCCTTGTAGTGTACATGGTCGGTCTTTGCGGCCCACGGTTCGAGCGTTTGGCGCTTCGTCCGGTCTCGACAACAGCTTGCCCCCCTGTTGGTTTGACAGCGCGCAAAGACCGCCTCATAGTGGATCCGCGACGCTCAATGCCCTTTTCTGCCTATCCAAGTCCTCTCTTTCGAGCCGTTGTTACCCTCGCAAAGGCAAAGGCCTGTTTTCTTTGCACGTCTACTGGACCAGCTTTTCTGTTGGGGCCCCTGCTCGCCGGCTCCGGCTTCCTTGGCCCGCTGACCGGGTCCTTGTAAGACCCGAGACCAACGCGCATAACAATAGGCTGTACCTGGTTTACCGAGCCCACAATCGTTTCTAGGCAGTGGTCGGCAAAGGCGCCTTAGCTGAAAGTGTTCATCGTTAGGTCAAATCAAGAAAGGTGAGGAGGAAACTCCGGCGAGGAAATGACGCAGGATCGGCTGTGTCTGTCCATCGGCCACGGCTGTGGTTGGTGGTCTGGCCGGCCGGTTTAAGCAACCAGTCCAGCAGGGCTTTTATCCACTATACTTCACATCTCGTCGAGCCAACGCCCCACGTACCTGGTTATGGCATCTCATTTCTCCCTTGAACCCGCACTAGGACAAGCAGTGCCGCACGTCCATGCATGTGCGCATGTTGGGACCAACCACTTCCAAGAGGCGCGCTTTGGCGTCTTCACACGCCCAGCGCGAGGCAACGCGCGAATCAGACAGTGGTCCCTCGATGGCTTGTTGGCGCGGCCTTACAAGCGAGCGCCCATTCGCTTACCGTCATGGCCCTCATCATCACACATTTTGCCCACCCAAGGAACCTGCATGGGCTTTTTGCTTTTCCATTTCGTCGACACAACTGCGATGCTAGCCATGCAGATGCCAGAATCAAATTGTCGTACCTATTGCGGCGACGACCCATCCTATTTGAGTTGTGGCCGATGTGATGAGACTAGGGTTCACGAGATGGAGAGTGAAAAAGAAGAGGGGCCCTTCCGGAAGAGGAGTCCAGGAAGACGCGTCTCTCGGGCATACCCATGATACATACCCATGGACCACAATCCATCCATCTTGCAGATGTTGTATCCCTCCCCAATGTCTAGAAAGGGCCAATTTCCGTCTCCGCCTTTGCACCACTTGCTCCTCACCTGACGGACCACTCCCCTTCCCCCATCTTGGTCCAGAATGGGCCACATCCACTTGGCTGCCTTGCCTGGCCGCCTGTCCGCGCCGGAGGAAGGAGCAACAAGGCCTCACAACAAGACCGTAAATTGCTTGCATATGAAGAGACAACAAAGTAGGGGATGCAAGACGACAAATGAGCAAAAAGAAAAGAAAAGAAAAGAAGCAGATATCGACTTGATGCCCGCCCAAAGTGCGGGTGGCGCCGCTGTCGTCTGCGCCGCCAGCTTCCTAGACCCTCCCCCCCCCCCCCCCCCCCCTTCTTCACTTTCATGCCAAGCGCGCGTTGCCCTCCCCACCGTTGTTGCGTCTTGGCGTTTTTTTCCTTCCTTTTTAGAGTCCCCGGGCAAATGCGATTACCTTGTGACGTGGGCCCTTTGCTCGAGCAGATTTGGCAGAGCCGTTGTCTGACCCGTGGAATTGGACAACAAGCAGGAGGGTATCACCCGGTATCTAGGCGAAGTGAAGTGATTGATGGCCAAGGTCGCGGTGCCCAAGGCTCATCTCTCTCCAGCGTCACATCCGCCCTCCCTCGGTCTACGGACACATATCTGCATTGCAGGCACCGACTTTATGACTCTGCCAAGCGTACGCAGTCGGCATGCAAGGTTTCATCGAGATGGGGATCCAGGTCAAGGCAGCAGCAGCAGCAGCAGCGGCGGCGGCGGCGGCAGGTCCAAAGACCGGGACATCAACAGGCAGACAGACGACGGTAGCAGCAGGTATGTCTTCACAACCGGCAAAAAGTCACGACCACGGCCTAGAGTGGCGGCAAAACAGTCTAATCCATTTCAGAGGCGGCCAATCGGATATAGACGATTGGGGGGGATCAACTCTCCGTTTCATTGCGAGAAAAATTCCAATCTGTGCTTTGCTTCTTCATCCTCATCTCAAATAAAGAGGGTGCTGGTATGGGTTCCTGTCTCGTTGCCATTTTCCCTTTACACATCAAAACCGTGTCCAGAGGCCGGACAACACCCATGACCTCCCCTGCTTCTTCTCCTTCCGGACCGTCCACCCCTTCGCCTCAATCGCCTTATTGTACAAAAGTCAGCTTTTTACAGAAACCACCGCAAGCTTTTTTTGCTTCTTTTGAGTGAAACTTTTTTGATAGTGATGTTAGTTTTGTGTGTTAGTGTGAGGGTATGTTGCTGTCCGCCCTGCTTCCCCAGTGCCCAAGCCTCTAAAGCCATATGTTTGCGGCGTTTAGCAATCTTGTTGTGTGCTGTGTTGTCTCTGCGAGCACTTCTATGATGCGTATACCATGGCCTCCACACGAGCAAGAAAAAGTAAAGATGAAATCTCAGTGACAGCCTGCGTCTGTGATGAGATGCGATATTCCAATCAAAACAGAACCGGTTAAGCCGTATAATCATTAGTCGGCGTATTAGGAAAAGTGAGAAATAGTGGCGAAACGAGGACGCGCTTGGATGCATCATCGTGAGTCGACGCACCACTAGTTGCCAGAACCGCCTGGTCCGGGAGTTCGGGGAGACCAGGATGGCGACTGCAGCAGGTTAGACTTTGGATCAAATCGGCGAACACTCGGAAGACTTACTGTTGGCGAGTAGCTGGGGCTGGTCGGCGACTGCTGCGCTCCCGCAGTCTGTTGGAAGCTCGGGCTTGTGGGGGAGTACTGAGCCGGAGAAGTTGGAGACCACGTCGGTGACGCGGGCGAGTACGACGGCGACGTGGGACCAGCCCCGTGGAGGTTAGGGGATGCCGGGCTGTAGTTCGGACTGGCCGGCGAGTAGCTCGGGGAGGTGGGTGAAGCATACTGAGCTGGCGACGTCGGGGAGTAGTGCCTGGGCGAAGAGGGAGATGCCGGCGAGTAGCTTGGCGACGTTGGACTGTAGTTGGGGCTCGCAGGGCTGGTGGGCCGCAGCATAGGCGATGTCGGTGAGAACGACGGCGATGAAGGGCTAAACTGCGGCGAAGTGGCTCCGTAGCGGCCAGCGGCACCGTCCATGAGCGGCGATGTCGGGGAGTAACCAGCGTTGGGCGACGAAGGCGAGTACCCGCCGTATCCACTGCTGAAAGGCGATGTTGGTGACGTGCTGAAGGGGCTGGTCGGCCGTCCCGGGCTGGCACTCGAGTACGGGTTGACGGAGCCGATGCCACCGAAACCACTGCCGCCGTACTCAGTGCCGAAGCCAGTTGGAGAATCGGAGCCAGCACCAACAATGGGAGAGAAGTTACCGGCGGCGGGAGAGCTGAGAGACATGTACCCAGAGTCAGCCATGGGTGACCCAGAGTCGTACGGCGTGGCAGCGCCGCCAGCCTCGCCGCCCTTGACTGGCATGCCAGGCATGAGACCCATACGCGAGTTATCGCTGATAACAGTCTCGAGCATTTTGGGATCGAGGAGGACATCGAAGTGACCAGTACCCATGGGTGCCATCTGGCCAAGCATGACGTTCTCGGAAATGCCGCGGCAGTCGTCCAATTCGCCCACGGCTGCAGCCTCTAGGAGAATCTCGACAGTTTCTTCGAAAGAGCAACGCATGAGAGCACCAGTATCGGCACGGTTGATACCATGACGAGTGACGGCAGAGATGGTACCCCGGTACGTCATGACATCGCAAAGGAGAGCAAGATGTCTGTGGTTGACATAGGAACCGTCAAAGGCAAGCACCTGAGTCAACTCTCGGACCAGAGCCGCTCTTGCCGCCTCAATACCGAATACTTCAACGACCTGCCACAAGTGGTTGGTGTAGGTACGGTTCGAATCGACACCGTCTACCGCCAAGACCTGGCGGAGAGCAGTTCCGGAAGTGTCCAAGTACCACTCTGAGCAGCGCTCGTCAGCCTTGGCAGCCAACAGTGCTCCGTCCTCAGTCTCAATAAGCTTGGTCTCCTTGTTCAAGAAAGCTCTTTCGATACCCTTCACGCCACGGAGGGACAGAGTATCGAGCAGATGGGTCTCGAGTCTCTTGAGCATGACGTCATCTTCGATCTTCTTCTCGCCATCTTCGTCCTTGTTGTCGTTACCGGCGTGCATAGGGCGAATGCGAATGATTTGCTCTTCAGCGTTGTTGTCACTGAAAATGACAGCCAAGTCGTTGGGATACTCCTCCTTGATGCGCCTAGCAACGTCCTCGACGGTAAGCTCCTTGTCGAGAAGCTTCTGGCGGTCCAAGGTAAGACGTAGCAACCATCTGGACTGGTCTTCCGTTTTGTCATGAGACTCGTCGGGAATGAGGTAGTAAGACTCGACCATGTCAAGATCATCAGGGATGTTTGTCGAAGTAATCTCGGGATCGTAGTAGATTTCAGTGACTGCGGTCACTGAGCGCAACGTTGTGTGCTCAACGGTGCTGCGGAGAGCCTTGGCGGCTTCTTGACTCGCGTTGTCCT
The DNA here is from genome assembly GCF_000149035.1 of Colletotrichum graminicola M1.001. Classification (NCBI taxonomy): domain Eukaryota; kingdom Fungi; phylum Ascomycota; class Sordariomycetes; order Glomerellales; family Glomerellaceae; genus Colletotrichum; species Colletotrichum graminicola. Next base: position 410,210 of record NW_007361006.1, read on the forward strand.
CGCCGCTCAAGTAAACGACCATGGAAGGAGTCTTGATGTTCTGGGCCAAGTTGAGAATTTCCTTGAGACGAGGGACACCAAGCGTGACGTTCTTAGAAGAAACACCAGCGAAATGGAAAGTGTTCAGCGTCATCTGCGTAGCGGGCTCACCAATGGACTGAGCTGCAATAACGCCCACCATTTCACCAGGGCTGACGAAGGCACGGTCCCAACGGGCCTCCAACTCTCCCAGGACGTGCTCAAAGGCCATCTTGTTGAGCCGTTGATGGCAGGCAATGCGCTTGAAAGCAAGTCGTGAGCGAATTTGGGCCTTGAAGAGGATCGTGGCACTGTAGTCGGCTTCCTTGGAGATTTCATCATTGCCGCGGACGATAGTCATACGTTTGAGCATTGCCTGAACGGCCGGGATAACGTCTTGCGGCCGCAAATCGCTTCTCTGGAAATCCTCCACAGCGAAAAGCTTCTTGGAGGTTTCCATAAGACGAACAATGTTCAACGGAAGCTGCATTGTTTCATCATCCTTCCTCTTGAAGTTGATCTGGCGAACTTGCTTGCGATCGGCGAGGAGAGCGTCGAATTCCTCGTCCAAGAGCTGCTGAACCGACGGGTCGCCCGCTATTTCATTGCCGTACTCGAGCCACTCGAGCTCTTCGGGTCTGTTCTCATCCATGACATCCAGCCGGAAACGGTCAATGAACTTCTTGTCCGACATATTGAGGTGATCCATACGTTGCTTCTCGATGTAGATGGCATCCAGACCATCCTCACCGTACAGGAACTGTAGAATATCACCGAGAGAGTTTCTGACGGTGCCGTCGTATTTAGCGCTGACGTCCTCAAGCGCCTTGACGAGACGGCGCTGGATGTAACCAGTCTCGGCAGTCTTGACAGCAGTATCAATCAAACCCTCTCTACCAGCCATGGCATGGAAGAAGAATTCACTGGGCGTAAGACCACGAAGGTATGAATTCTCGACGAAGCCGCGAGCCTCAGGAGAGTAGTCGTCTTTGGTGAAATGCGGGAGAGTGCGATACTTGAAGCCGAAGGGGATACGCTTACCCTCGACAATCTGCTGTCCAACGAGAGCAGTCATCTGGGAAATGTTGATGGACGAACCCTTGGAACCCGACGAGGCCATAGTGACAGCGTTGTTCAAGTCCTTCAAACTCTTCTGGGTGGTGGTACCAGCCTTGTCACGGGCTGTGTTGAGAGCCTTAGAAACCTTGCTCTCGAAGGTCTCACGGATGTTCATACCGGGCAGAGGCTCCAGTTCGTTAGCGGTAGCTTGCCTTGTGTACTCCTCAACCTCGGCCTTGTGCTCGTCAATGTGGACCTGGACCTTCTCAATGGTGACCTTGTCGGGGATCGTGTCACCGATACCGATACTGAAACCGTTGTGCAGAAGCCAGTAGTTGACGACTTGCTGAACCCCGTTAAGGAACTTCATAGCCGCCTCAGGACCGTGCTCGTTATAGACGATGTGAACGATACCGCCACTAGCAGCACCAATGTTCTTCTTGGAAAGCAGACCGTACATGATCTGTCCAGACTGAATGAGGAGACCCTCGTCCTTAAGGGGGTTATCCTCCTTCGAATCCGGAGCGCTGTGCAAGCTGACAATATTAGGAACTGCCAAGCTCATTATCTGTTTGCCCGTCCACCTTGGTCTAGGCCGAACAATGGCGGGCGGAGGAATGATGCCGTCCCAGTTGGGAACCCAGAGCATGATGTTCATGACCTGCTCTTTGGAGAGAAATACATCACGACGACAGAGCTTGTAGGCACCGGCAAGAGTATCTTGCACAATACCCATCAAAGGACCGTTTCTCTGAGGGGAAACAATGTTGATGGGGACCAGGCAAAGCTCCTTGACCTCAGCCCTCGTCTCTTCACTTTGGGGGACGTGAAGATTCATCTCGTCACCGTCGAAATCGGCGTTGTATGGCGAGGTGACGGACAGGTTGAGACGGAAAGTCGAGTAAGGCATGACGCGGACTCTGTGACCCATCATAGACTCCTTGTGAAGAGACGGTTGACGGTTGAAAATGATATAATCGCCAGTAATCAAATGACGCTCGACCTTCCAGCCGTACTCGAGCGAAATTTGACCAGCGCGGCGGTGGTGACGAAGGTCAATTCTCGTACCATCGGTACGGATGACGTACTTGGCACCTGGATGCTCGTTGGGACCGTTCTGTACAAGCTCATGGAGTCTTCCAATGTTGTACGGAGTAACCGTCTCTGGATAGGTTAAGGTTCTTGCGATACTTCGGGGCACGCCGACTTCATCGAGAGAAAGGTTGGCATCGCCAGTGATAACAGTGCGCGCCGAGAAGTCGACACGCTTTCCCATCAGGTTGCCACGAAGACGGCCCTCCTTGCCCTTAAGACGTGCGCGAATGGCCTTGACGGGACGTCCACTCTTCTGTAGGGCGCGAGGCTGCCCGGCAATGTCGTTGTCCATGTAAGTGGCGACGTGGTACTGCAGCAACTGCTCGAAGTCTTGCGCGATATGAGCAGGCGAGCCTTCACGAATAGCTTGTTTGACGTTGCTGTTGGCTCGGATGATATCGCCAAGCTTGTAGGTTAAATCATCTTCGTTTCTCAGTCCTTGGCCAGTACCGTCCATGGAAATACTGGGACGCACAGGCGGAGGCGGAACAGGAAGAACAGTGACGATCATCCACTCTGGGCGGGCGTACTCTAGGTTGAGTCCCATGTCTCTCAAATCATCGTCGCTGATGCGACGCAGGATATTGTGGGCCATCTCCGGAGTGATGGGAGGCTCTTCCTTCTTCTTAACACCATCTTCGCCTTGGGCCTCGAACTTTGCAATCAGCTGCAAGGCCTTGTGTCGCACCCTAGGCTGAATGTTGCCACAACCGCCATGGTTAACGGGAGCCTGTTTCATGTTCAGGCCATACTCTCCATCGTCGGGCTTCTGTTCCTTGACCTCGTTTTCGCATCGAGTCTTCTTCTTGCAAATGTTCCAAACGCGGTTGAAGCGAACCTTGGGGTCTCTCGTGTTCACTGCTTGGAGAAATTCAGGGTCGCTCTGAAAAGCTAGGTTAGCACAATCGAGTCAAGGCGGCTGTCAAACATCGTAGAGTAGACTGACTCTATCGGCCAAGACCTTGCTGCAATTATGGCAGACAATCTCCAGAACCTTCTTGACTTTCTTGATGAAGCCAGGATGGTAGACAGGCTTGGCCAGCTCGATGTGGCCGAAATGGCCCGGGCATTCGCCCATCGCCTGAGAGCAGGTCTTGCACTTGAACTGCCGATCGATAGAACCGAGAAGAGGGTCATTCAGACCGCCATCACGAGGCTTGGTCCGCGTCTCGTCCATGGTCTCGGGGTATACACAGTGGCAGACGCTCATGTTCTTGATCTCCTCGGGAGCCATGAGGCCGAACTGAATCTCCTCAACCGTCTTGATCGGCGCACTCGAGTGCGTAAAATAAAGGTTCGCCATGTTGACGATGTTTCGGGGTCGTGTGATAAGGAAAGTGTCGAAGGGTGTTCACAAGGTAGGAGGTCGAGAAAAAGGGTAGCACCCGCCGATAATCGTTACGTGAAGTTGGGGCGTCGCAAACAAGGCGCAGAAAAGTCGGAGAGCAAGAATCTATTGCGCGAAACGCTTTTCGAGATGCAAAATGTCGGGGAAGGTCGTCCTACGATGGCGCTCTTGACCACGCCAGTCCCCGGCCAGCGGCCCAGGAGAAGGTTCCACTGATCCTCCCAATCGCCGCCACCTTCAGAGCGTCGATAAATCGAAAGGCGATGAAAATCGCGGTCGTAACTAGTCGTATATCGAGACGAAAATGAGTGTGCGGTCCAGGGGCGCGATTTCCGACGCGCGTGGTGATGGGCGATGCGTGGGTTGACGAAGTTGTAGATGTGAAGACCGTGGAGGCGAAAGTGAGGAGCGAGGTCAGAAACAAATCTTGCCTTGGGGCGGCTGGTGCAGCCTGAAAGAATACGCTAGCCGAATTCGGCAACCACCCTCCTTTACCTTCCTCAGGCCACGCGTGCTCCAGGTCGAGGTACCCATAATCCAATGAAACACACCAAAATCAATGCTGATCTCAAGTACCTTTCTTATGTCGTATCCTCGCATACCCGCCCAGGAGGAAGGGGGATTGCGCACGCCGCTGTCCACTCACCGCTGAACTCCTTTCGTTTCGAGGTACGGATACCAAAGGAGGAAATGTCACGGACCGCATCTCAGCTCATGAGTAGGGGGAGACTTCTCCCATGACTTATGCGACAGGGCAAAAAATACCAACAAGTAGGTAATTACCTAGGCACTGAGGCTCGTTACCTTTGACTACCTATTGCGTTGTGTGTACCAAGTAGAACTCGGAAAGGTACCAAGCAGCTTGGGAAGCTCTCGAGTCCTTTACACTACATACATCACATTCACTGTAAACTCCGTGGGCTGTCGCGCTAAATCCTTGACGGGTCCCCGCACACCACAACGCCATGTCACGCGTCTTGGGAACTCCCCCAAACCAAACCAAACGAAGCGCAATTGCGAGCTCATTGCAAAAAAACAACAAGGGTATTGGAATTTGGTCTATCGTCTTCTGCCCCCCCTACCCGACCGTCCCTTTCTCGAAGGCATTTTATCCTCTACGACTTCGCTGTCGGGTATCTCTCCGTCCACACCCGGACTTCTTCTCCGCATGGTCCCGGTCGACACAGCAATGAACTCCTCCTCGCTATCGCTCTCCCCAAGATCAAAGAGGATGGGCATGCGAAAATCCCCTGTTCCGCCAGAGTGCCCATTCACGATAGTCGAGGTAACAACATCAACATCCTCGTCCTCCGCGTCCAACCGCCTCTTCTGCAACTCCTCCTGGCCGTAGATATCGAACTCGTCCTCCATCTCCTCGTACTCCTGGTTCTCCTCGACCTGAGCAAAGTCGGGCGCAAGCCTGGACCATTTCTGTTCGGGTATGACGGACCATATGTATATCCTCCCGGTCTCGAGGCCGCACGTTGCGATGAAAGGTCGCTCAGGATGCCATTCCACAACCCCCTGCTCTTCTTTGGGGCCGTCCAGGATTCTGATGAGCCCTGTGCTGCCGATGCCTCTGTCCCAAACGTATATCTCGTGGTTGTTGTACGTTGACGCGGCAACGTACTCAGAGGCCGAGCTGAACGTAACATGGTTCCATGACAGCCTGTTGACTTGATCTGAAAACTTGTGTTCCTCCGTAAAGTGTACCGTGTCGAGGTCGAGGTCTTCGGCCGCAAGGTTCGGGAGGTGAAATGTTCGGACGATACGATCCTGCGCATTGATCAGAAGCACTCTTCCAGAGTTGTTCAGACGCAACGTTGTAATGACGCCGCTGCAAGGCTTCTCCGAGTATATCGTCTTTCTGGTCTTGACATCGATGACGTTAATCCATCCCTTATTTGTTCCCGCCAAAATATGCTCGCCCGTAGAGGTATAAATGGTGGAGGTTGTCATCTGCTTCGCGTCGTCCTTCAGCTGCTTCTCGGTGGGCTCTCCGTCTATGTCGGGTCGTTTCGGCACCGAGCTCAAGGGGTACTTGACATCGGTGACGTCTGATACATCGACGAGAATCGGCTGCTCCTCGAATATTGAGGCGACAAACTGGTGACTTGACGCGTTAGTGAGGCCTTCGTCGCTTGACGCAAAGGACATCATTGGCTCACTGGTTGAATGGGTTGAGCTCCGCGATGTACGCCGGAGCTCGAAAGCGGACTTCACGGTACCGCCTGCCGTCTTTTAAATCCCACAAAACGGCCTTCCACCCTTGACACGCCGACAATAGGTAGCGGCCGCATCTTGACCAGCTCAGAGACGTGATGCTCCTATGGTGGCCACGCATCTTCCTTGCCACGCCCATGGTTTCAATGTCCCAGATGACCACTGTGCCATCGACTCTACCAGAGGCCAGGAGGTCGCCTGATCGGTTGAAGCGCAAGCATGTTGAGTGGCCCGACCGGATCGTATTAGTGTTGTTGATGGCATTGATGGCTTCGACGGCGGCGATGGCCTCGTTCTCCTCGTTACTGAGAAGGAAGTTCATGGTCGCTGGTGTTTCCGAACCGGTGACTCGACTTTGGATAGAAGAAAACCTGGCCCGCGGATCGGGTGGGCTGGTTGGTTTTGTTTGCGCAGAACAGAACGCAAGCTCAAGGTTCGCGGAATGTCAGCCGTGCATGCGGGACAGACTTTCTTTTGGTCTGCAAGGCTGAGGTTCTACAGGGGTTGTGCCCGGAGTTTTAGGCGTTCAGGTAACAGCTTCAAGCCGCTGGGCCAACTGGGGTGGAAGGGGAGTTGGAGGTTGTTTGGAATATTACACAGTATAAATCAGGTCGAATGCACGCGCATTTCTTTTCTTACCTTCTACATAGGACGCCTGGATAAACCACGTTGACCCAGCCCAGGTGCACAGTTCCACAAACCAGAAAGCCCACAAGCAGGCTGGGTTCAGCACCGGCCACGAATGCTAACCAAGACACGGGTAGTTTTACCCCTCCCCCACCATCCCGCCTAATAGGCGAATTCTGTCTGAGAGTCACCCGCATCTGCCTCCCTGCTTTATACTGAGAAGGAAGCCAGTCTCATAGTATTTCATTATGGCCAACTCCAAGTACGATTCTGAACTTCTGTCACGAGCATCTACCATTTTCTAACTCTACTACAGATTCGAATACGTCAAAAACTTTGAACAACCTGACTTTCTACTACCAAATACTTGGATTGTTGTCCGCATAGATGGGAGAGGTTTCACAAAGTAAAGGCGCCTTCTAATTTGGATGCCAACGCGCACTTGACTGACCGTATTGTAGACTCTGCGCCAAATATGCATTCGAGAAGCCAAACGATAAGAGGGCGCTCGACCTCATGAACGCCGCTGCAAGAGTGGTCGTGACGGAGCTCCCGGACATCACCATCGCGTATGGTGTGAGCGACGAGTACAGCTTCGTGTTCCATAAGTCATGTACGCTGTTCGAGAGACGAGCGAGGTAAGACTCTCTTTTAGGTTGTGCAATCTTCCGGTTCTCGCGACTGACATGGCCCAGTAAAATCGTGAGCACGGTAGTGTCAACGTTTACGGCCAACTACATCCACCTGTGGTCATCATACTTCACCGACACCCCGCTTTCGCCGCCTCTCCCCAGCTTTGACGGCCGAGCGGTATGCTATCCCACGGTAACGAACCTAAGGGACTACATGAGCTGGCGGCAAGTTGATTGTACGTACCCGAGGCTGCGGCCTGCCCACTCGCTTTAATGCGCGGTCATTAGCTGACAAGCCAAGGTCACATTAACAACCTCTACAATACAACCTTCTGGGCTCTAATCCAGCTAGGTGGTCTTGACAACAGAGAGGCGGAGAAGCTTCTGGCCGTAAGACCATTTCGCTCTGGGACCCAGTCGGAACCTTATCTTACTTACTCTTTTGCAGGGCACTGTCTCCGGAGATAAGAATGAGATCCTCTTCTCAAAGTTCAAGATGAACTACAACAACGAGCCGGAAATGTACAAGAAAGGCAGCGTCATCTTTCGTGATGTGGGTCTCCCCTCACGTCTCCCTTCCATATCCCTCCTCTTCATCTTAGCCCTCATATCACCTCCCTTCCTTCCCCTGTGGCTCATAGCCAACCCACGAAATCCCCCCTGACCGCGCAACAGTACGAACTAGTCGAGCCGGGCACACACAACGCCGCCGAGGCCGCCGACGCCATGGCCGAGCCGGAGCAGCAGAGCAAGACCCAAGAGGAAAAGGACAAGAAGAAGAGGAGCAAGGCCAGGGTCGTCATCGAGCACCTTGATATCATCAAGGACGACTTTTGGGACCGGCGGCCGTGGCTCCTTTCCAACAAGCCTGGAAAGACGCCCAAGGAACCTTGAGCCGAAGCCGTCACGATGTGTAGTCCAGGGCCACCACATGAATGAAGACCCGGTCTGTTCGAATGTCGAAAGGCTCACCACTTAGCTTGGTATCCTGCGCAGGGCCCGAGGGGAGGCACCGCCGCATCGGGGGCCAGTTAAGATGGGGATGTTGGACTCATCCAGGTTGAATGCGTGTGAGGAGAATCAGGTTGAAACTGCCGCATGGCGTAAACGTGTCTGTTGTTATGGCTAGCAGGCCTGAAGCCGACGCCATGCCCTGAGCGTTTATCTATACCTCGGCTCTAAACCGCATGTTCCCAAGAGCCGCTAACATGGCGCCTTCGCCAATGCTTTCAAAGTCCTTCGCCAATGCTTTCAAAGTCCTTGCGCCGTAGAAAAAGTCTACTGCTGATGATGATGCTCTGTCGTCCTCGCCCGTGATTTTAAGACCCTCGAGGACCCGAATGCACGGCCGTTTTCTTAGCCGTGGGATGCTGGTGAAAGGTCGGCACGATATCGGCCCACCTCAGGTCCAAGCCGGTGGGTATCTGTAACCGGCCAATATGTCGAAAGATCAAGACGCTATCTCTCATCCAGAACCCCCCTTCTTCGCTTTCCTCGCCTCCCTCTTGGCCTTCTTCGCCTGCCTTCTCGCCCTCCTCTCCTCCTTGGACTCTTTGCGGTCCCGGTCCCCCGAAGAAGCCTTCGATGCCTTCTTTGCACCTCTAGCTTGCCTCCTCGCCTCCCTGGCCGCTTTCCTTGCCCTCTTCGCGGCCCTTCTCGCCCTTCTCTCTTCCTTCGTCTCACCCCTTTCCTTCTTCTCCTTGTTCTTCTTCGGACTTGCTTCCGCCTCGCTTTCCGAGCTTGTCGTGGTCTCCTCGCTTTCGGGTGTAGAGGCGCCGCTATGCTCCTCCAAAGCCTTTCTCTCGTGCTCTTGAATCGTCCCCTCCAGGAACCCGCCTCGTACAAAACTCGCGTACAGCATCCACTTCCCGCCGGAAACCTTTTCGATCTGGTTCAAACGGCCCTGCGTCACTGTTTGCATCACCTGGCCTTTCTTTGAGGTGTCCAAGCCCTGAAGCTGCTCGTCGAACGCATTCATCCACCACGTGTCGCTCGTGAAGTGTGCCTTGGTGCCCAGGCCTTTCGTGTTGTCCTTGCGGTTCAGTAGGAGCGGCTTCGCAAGCCCGATAGAGTCGTCCGTGGCATGAAGTGAGTGTCCTTTGCCGCGCCATCCTTGCGCCGAGAGGAGGGCGTGCGCGTCCATCTTGGGAGGGTTATTGCGTCAAGGCTCGTTTCGATCGACTTTTTGTTTCGGTGTCTTCGTGGAGAAACAGCAATTCTCGAAGTCTATGAAGCGATGGTCTGTCGGCTCTGAAATGTCATGAGCGCGTGCATAGAAGTGTCATGGCCGAAGATCGTTTTGGCTCCTCTTCTTGCTGGGTGACGGTCGGGTGGAGGGAGGATTGTTTGCGACAGGGTCCCTGAGCAAAAAGTGGTCGGTGGACTGGATTTTTCTTTTGTGCTTATCTTATCTTTACTCAGTCACTCACCCAACCCCGCCAACGCTGAAAAGTGAGGACCAGATACAATCAGATTACTCCGCGGCCAAGTGGATTGACTTGTACAGTGTCTCAATGGGAACTCGAATCACCGAAGACCTAGGTCTTGTCTGAGTCGTCTTATCACCATTGCTTAACATAAGTGCATATATCCTCGCAACCCAGCGCGAAAAGAAAACAGACCTTAACCATGCCCTGGAGACAGCAGATATGAATAACTAACGCCAAATCAAGTTTGAACGTTTCTTCGTTGATGAGGTATCTGAACTAAACACTTTTGTAGCTCTTCCCTCTATGGTTGTACAAGCAGATGCCCCGACTTTTACTTTGGTGTCCCAATACACATCCTGAAAACATTATTTACGCCTTGACCTTCTTAGCAGCGGGCTCCTCAGCGGCTTGGTCCAAGGCACGCTTCTCCGGCTCGCCAGCAAGTTCCCTCTCCGCCTTCTCAAACTTGGCCTGCTCCTCGGCAGTCATGTTCGGCAGCAGCGGCTTCTCTTCACCCTCCGTGATGTTCAAGTGGAAGGTACGAATAATCGAGTCTGCATCGTCGATGGCAATCGGCCTGACGTCTGCTAGAGCCTTGATCTTCTGAGTGACGACTTTGATCTGAGCGTCGGTCATGGTCAAGCCAAGCTGCTCAACACGGCTCTTGATAGCGTTCCATCCCGTCAACCTTGAGGCGAAGTGGACGTATCTGCTCATGCCGAAGTCGGCAGGGTTGATGATCTCTGTAAGTCACATTAGATCCCCCTCTTTGACAACACAGCGTTCAGTATTGAAGCGACGTACCATATGTGCTAGGGTTGTTAAGGATAGCCTTGGCGTGGATACCGGCCTTGTGAGTGAAGGCGCAGAAGCCAGTGATGTAGTTGTTGAAGGGGATGTTGATCTCAACAGCCTCGGCAACAAGATCTTCCAGCTCCTTGAGCTTGTGCAACTTGTACTTAGACTTGGTATACTCGGGGGCGGCGACGATCATGCGAGCCATGAGACCTCCAAGAGGGGTGATACCGTTGCGCTCACCGATGCCGATGACAGAGGTGTCGACTGGGAACACGGCCGTCAGCAACAAGGTTCGTAGATTACTCAATAAATAACTCACTGTGGGTAGCACCGGCCTCGAGAGCGCAGTAGGCGTTGGCAATGGCGCATCCAGTATCGTTGTGAAACTATGTCATGTTTTAGCAGACTTCCTCGTCGCCCGAATGTAGACGTGACTTACATGAGTCTCGATGTCGCAGCTGACGACGCCTCTCAGGGTGCGGACAAGGTCGTAGACCTGTCTGGGGCTGGCGCAGCCGACGGTGTCGGCAATACCGACTCTGTGCACGCCAACCTTGTCGACGGCGCTATAAACGGAAAGCAGATCGACGAGGTCGGAACGGAAGGAGTCTTCGGATGAAAAGCGGATCTCGAGACCCTTGGACTTGACGAACTCGATGACCTCAATGGCGGTGTTGATGATGTATGTCATGTCCTTGCCGTGGGAGTGCTCGCGGAGGTAGGAGGAGGTGCCAATAACGACATCGACGCCGTCAACACCGGTCTCGACAGCGAGGCGTGCATCATCCATCTGCCCCAGTTAGTTTTCGCCCATGCTAGCGCGTTCAAGAGGCTTCGTACGTGGCAGCGGACGTGCGTGAGAATCTTGGCCTTGAGACCAAGCTTGCAGATGGCCTCGCAGTCCTTACGGGACTGCTCAGAGGCAGCGGGCGATGTGAGCTCGATGTAGTCAACACCGAAGTCGTCGAGGGCCTTGGCGATCTTAATCTTAGTCTCGGTGTCGAAGAAAGCGTTGGCAAACTGCTCGCCCTCTCTCAGAGTAGACTCGACTGCACGTCACACGTCAGTAGGTGACTCAGAAAAGCTGAATGGCTTTACATACTGATCTTGTATCGGTCAACGTTGCTCAGGAAATCGCCAACCGGCTGGTAGGGGTTGCTGTGCTTCTGCTTGGTCTATGCCGTCGAGTGTCAGAAAAATTCGTCACCGTCGAAGCGGTTTTCGGAGGCAATTGGTTCTTACGGGAATAGCAGTGTAACCGGGGTGATCTGGACGCCAAAGAGTCAGTCTCGTCGACACCAGAATCGCACACAAGCTTGCGATACGCACCAGCCTTGTCTCCATTGGCAGCGCCATTGGCAGCGCCATTAGAGCCGTTTGCGTGGCCATTGGAGGCCGGTACGTCAGGAGTAGGGCACATTTTATATGATCATGTACGAGATGCTGTGTAGGCGAGTTCGTTCCTTGGAGAGTGCGTATTCAAACGTTGGTTGGCACCAGAAAATTATAATTGAATTTCAGAAGGCCCGTTGAGTCACAAAGTCAAAAAGGTGACTCAAAGGGTGGAAGATCGACCTAGATATACAAGGAGAGACGGGAAAGTAAAAAGGAGAAAAAAATAGCACGCCGGGCGAAGCGAGGCGAGGCGGTACGCAACAAGGTGTGGATTGGGCGGGATGGCCTGTGATGACCGAGGACGGCGTTCGCTGCTCCCAAGAGCAACCAGTCGCTGTGCGAAGAAAAGAAATTTTCCCACTCTTTAGCCCCGCTCAAGGCACATCCCTGGCCAAGCTGCCGCACCTGCGCAGCGTGTGCCATTGACTACCGGTACCTACACTATTTCCAGGGCAAGTGTCATGTCTGTAGGTACCTCTGTACCCCGCTCGATGCCACCTGAAGTGGGCCGCGTTAGACAACCATTATTGGTTAGACATGTCTCCATGTATCGCACCAGCCAATCAGCCCCCCGTTATTGGAAGATCGATCCCCCCATACATCAAATGCTAGACTATCCGTACCTATATGCGGTAATTCCACATGCTGCAGCTTGCCCAGATTCCGGACCGTGCACGCTGCCGTATCGGCCCATCTTGATTCCTGCCGCTTGCTGATGGTCTTGCAGCAATGCAGGCCCATATTGAAAGACACCGCCTTTCGCCCATCCCATGATGTCTGTTTGGTCTACCTCTGTCGACAAGGTCCTTGGAAACACAGTGTTAATCAATTAGCGAAGCGTCGCCGGCGTCCTGTAGCAACGGGCCGTGTACTTGCACTGTCATGTTATACTTGTATCCTGTTGCCTGAACCCTTACCCGACGAGAAATGTTACATTGATTTATCCCGCAGATGGAAACTTGGGAAGAGGTTCGGTAGAGTTGAGCCGGTACCCTGGCTCTGCTGGCCATCTCAGACGACCTCCGAGCAGACGGAGTAGGTAGTTGAAAGTGTGAAGGCCAACATCTCCCACACGTCAGCCCAGCTGATACTAGTGATGCGACTCACCGCGCTTCATTGGGACCCCAGCCAGCAAGAAAAAAATAAATCCGACAGGCGTACCTAGCTGCATTACCAACGCCCTTTTCAACACATTTGTATTCCGGTTGCTGGGGTAGACGTTGCTCCATCCCCAAAGGGTCCACATTTCAATGATGGATACCCAGACGACGTCATGCAAGCACGGATAACCAACGCTAACCCGCGTCTTTTTCACATCGCTAAGAGACCAAAAAGAAGACGTCGCCTTTTTTTTTTCCAACACAAAGAGACAAACCCCAATGTGTTCCAATCACTAGGCGGCTTGTAACCCTGTGTATGCTGTTTGTGGTAGAGGCTGTTACAGCATCACCGATAAAAATATCGACTTCTTCCGATGGTTCATTTCTTTTCTATATACTGGTCGGTTGACTCAACAACATGAATCCTGCGGCTATACCCTGTTGGCCTCAACGCCATCTCATGCACAGATACAAAATTGTATACCTAGATAGGATCCTGATGGCGCACGGAGCCTAAATGGACATATAGACGAGAACTTAATTATGACTGACGACTCCTTCGTGTCTCCGCCACATCCTCCTGCTCAGGTGATATCACGATGTTGCAAGCAGGTGTAAAGACCTGCGGTATGCGCACTGCAAACGCATCGGAATCCCTCTCAGCCACTGTATTTGCAATCATCCTTCGCCTCATTGTCTTCAGATTCCTTCAGCTGGGTTGTCAAGACAGAGACTACCCGGCCGAACGGCTCAAAGCCGCTGAGAGGCCCAACATTCAGCAACATAGCACCCGTCTAAACAGCAACACAGCACCCGTCTAAACGTAACCCTGTCTCTCTGCCGCATTGTGTATTCCGTGAGAATTATTATTCTCGGTACCCTTGCCGTGTTGCTGAAAAGGGCTTTTTGAGTCCACAGTGAAGACGACTCTGTGATTGCATGCGCTGGCCGGACTGAGACCTGTAATGCTTGCCCATTTCCGCGAACTGGATCGGTTCGCGCGGCTGATCACCTAGAAGCGCCATGTTGCTCATACCGGCTACCTGCGGCTGCAAATCTTCACACCCATGCTGTTGCGAATGGTAATGCTGCGGTGCCGCTAGGAAGCCAGACCACACGCCTGTGTTTGATCCGCTCTGCTCGGTAAGTCGAACCCGTTGTTGAGCAGCCTTAACCCGCAATCGAATCTCGGAAGACATAAGAATATCTCGGACGAGCAGTGAGGCCGTGTTGTGTAGGTTCATCTGCTCATACCCTGGAAACTGGAAATCATTGAAAAGCACGACTTGGGGTGGTGGACTGAACTGAGGCAAGCTGTTTCCATGTCGAACTTGCAGATGTTCTGGATGAGAACGCAAGCGATGTCTCGGTTGAGTCAAGGGTTCCCAGTAGTCGGCAGACGGAAAGTCGACCGAGGGAGACTGATATTCTTTGGAAAGCTCCGTTACCGCAGTTGGCTGATTGGAAGCGACTAGTAATTCCTCGTCGATATAGGTCGGTGGGACCAGGTGTGGGTCGATTGGCGGGTAGATAGTTAGGATCCCCTCATTCGTGAAATACATATGCGACTGGTTAAATGGGTGCATCGGCCGTGACTGGAGCGCTCTTCTGAATTCAGCTTGGTCCCAAACATCTTGCAAGGTCGCTGGAGGATCACCTACAGCCAAGCCGGACGTATCACCGTTGACCTGATTGTCCCCCCAGTGCGCTTCGTCAACGACTTGGGCGCCTGACCAACTCCCATCAGCTTCACTAATATTTGGCAAGTTGTGAATTGTGGCAGACTGATTAGTAGTGGCGAAAGGCTCCTAGTTCTTAGCCACGTGAGCAAGCACCGTCATCTGCTCCACCTCGAAATCTGCACCGCTAGGCAACTTTTGACCCTTAGGCAGAGCGGCCGCAACGGATACTTCAATGTTATTGACAGCTCCAGCCTGAAGCTGAGCCTCAAAGATTCTAGCGCCGAGGGGCAGTACCTGTCCGGGAACAGGATGAGCCTGGTGAGCGATCTGACGGTTAACCAACACGAACAGTTTCCACTGACGTCCCTCTTTCTCCAAGGACGATGGAACGACCAGAACGATCTGGACTCTCAACTGACCGGGCGGCATGTGGACCGTCACGGACTGTTGTGCCTCTTTTTCCAGAGGCAAAAGAGTTATCTCGAAACGGCGCTCGGCATTGATCATTGGGTGCGTCTGGATTTTGAGGCTGGTGATAAGTGCATCTGCAGCTCCTGCGGGCCTTGTCAGCTACATCGCGGGCTCTGCTTCATGTGGAACGTACCTTTGCCCGGGGCACGTCTTGCCTGGTCCCATAGAGGC
The DNA here is from genome assembly GCF_000149035.1 of Colletotrichum graminicola M1.001. Classification (NCBI taxonomy): domain Eukaryota; kingdom Fungi; phylum Ascomycota; class Sordariomycetes; order Glomerellales; family Glomerellaceae; genus Colletotrichum; species Colletotrichum graminicola. The sequence continues at coordinate 425,258 of NW_007361006.1, forward strand.
TTCGGCTGATGCGGTATACCATTCGTCTGCGGCTGGGGCTGCGCAACCCCGATAGGCTGAAAAATCGCGCTGGATAGGCTCGTAGCTTGACCACCAGTAGGTGGCGGAAAGGCAGAAGGCGTACCAGCGTGACCGGGTGTCCCTGCCGGGGAAGGGCGGGCGGCGTCCTCTCGTTTGATGTTGTTGACCACGGAGGGACTTGGGGAAGCGACGGAGACGCTGCGGAGTCTGTCCATCCCAGCCGGAATAGCTGGAAGCCCACCCTGGCGCGTGGCACCATTGGCGATTGGTGTCTGGTCGCCGACATATGAACCAGCCGAATGGGAAGCTGGAGGTGCAGGAGACTCTCCCGAGTCGCTCTTGCCACCGACGTGAATCGTAATCTTCTTGGAGGTCGCAGGTTGCTCGGATGCCGGTTGCTGGACCTTGAGCTTGATCTTTGGCTGCGCAGGCTCTTGAACGACCGCCTTAGCCTTCTTCAACTCATCCTTGAAGAACTCCTGTACAACGATCAGCACCTGAAACAAACCGCTGTTGTCAAATCAACACATACCTCGAGCTCCTGTGCCAACTCGTAAATCTCACTTCCCTCCTCATTGTAAAAGAAGGCGTTCTTCCAGAGCAAGCTAGAAGTCTCCTCGAAAGCGGCCCAATTCTTGAATTCGCTGGTGCCCGTTGCCTCGTTGCGACCCCTGACACCCTTTACAGTCTTCTGAAGTTTCTTGAGAGAGATTGGCTCTTTCACAATCCTGTAGTAGTCTTTCAGGATACGAGGAGGAAGTTTAACAAAAGGCTCAAAGTAAGGCTCTTGACCACTAGATGCAACGTTAGTGAAGCCCATGGCGACGGAACGGTGAACACATACCCATCGTCTTTCTTGCGCAGCATCTCCTCTACGATCTTCTCCTGGGCAGCCTGGAAAGTGAGGCCCTTGTAGGGGACGTCCTCGTACTCGCAATCCTGGCGGCTGGGCGTGACATTTCGTGTATTTGCCTTGCGCGGCGTCGCGCCCTTGGACGGCCTACCCGGACCTCTGCGGCGGATGAGAATGGTCGCGGGCTTGGAGGTCTGGCTACCTTCGTCATCATCTTCTTCGCCCTCGGCGTCATCTTCCTCTCCATCCTCTTCCTCGTCCTCATCTGCATCCTCATCTCCATCAGGGTCGTCCTGTTCGGATGACTTGATGGCAATTTGAGACTTGCGCCGGCTACTTGCAGGCTGGGGAGCGTGATTCTCATCGTCATCTGTGTCATTGGCAGCGCCCTCTACAGGCAGGGGGGTTGGGACGGCCGTATATCCACCTCTCGCGTATGCAGGGTTGTATTTGGTCATGAAGTTACTCAAAGCTTTCCGGACTCTCTCTGCATCTTCGAAGAGCTGACTCCCGCGAGGGTAGAACTCCTTAGCATTTGAAACCATGCGCTTGCAGTAGCTTTCCAGTTCTGTAAGGGTGGGGAAATCGCCGCTGTCGAGTTTCTTCTCGATCATAGTTAGGGAGATGGGCATTTTCGTCTTCTTGTAATAGTCGGGATTACTATCCCTATCCGGCAGCGTCTCGAAATAGCCGGATACTTTGCGTCCACTAGAGCGAATTGAAGTTTAGCAATCTGCTTTGAACCCATTGGGAGGATGACCGTAAGAGGATGCTCACTTCTTGTCCGCAGTCCGGCGGATCTGATCGAGGAAGAAATGGCCATACTCGGTGGTGGACTCGACAGTCTCGTGCTCCTTAAGATTGTACTTCTGTGAGGGGGTCGATTCGTCAGCTTGGCTCCGTGGAAGCAACGCAGGCTACACTCTGCGTAGGCATGAGGACAAGAAGGATGAGGACTGAGAGGGAGAAGGTGCTATCTAAACAATCTTCCACTTGGCAAAAGGAAAGTTGGGGTGTGATGATGGGAGGGGGAGCTCCATGGCTTGCAAAGGTCATGCAGAATTGCGAGCCAGGACGCGTAGTACGAATGAATCAAGACTTCCGTCGACAGGGCAAGAAGTGCGTGGTTGGGGGCAAATCGACGAAGACTTACTGCAGCGAGCTTCTGCTTCTTTGCATTTGGCTCTTGAGCATCCGTCGCGCCATTCATGGCCGACGACCTGCGCTTGTTATCCATGGAAAACTTGGGGAGAATTGTTGCATGCGCATGCGCAGTTGATCAAGTGAGTAGCAAAGAACTACTGGAAATGATTGCGCGTGCAATGGCTGTTGGCAGTATGCGACTCTGGGTGGAATTGCGATGGCGATGCTGCAATTGCGACGGGTTTGCGAAGACGCGTCGGTTTGGAGATGGGGTCGGGAGGATTGGGTGGCGCGGCGCAAGGTTGTTTGCAACAGGGCTGCAAGCTGAAGCGGATAGCGCGCAAGGAGCTAAGGTAGGGCCCCGGGGAGTATTGCAGCTCTCCCCACGTTGAACCGGGATGGGGGTAGCTTTGGAATCTACAAAAAGCTCAGGCGTTGGTTGTGGGAAAAATTGGGTGCGCGGGTTATTGTTGCGCGATGGTGGTGTCCTTTTTTTTTAATCCTACCAAGAGGGGATTTTTTTCAACGGGGATGGGCGAAAGATGCGCTGGATTTGGGGGGGGATGGTTATGGGTTAGGCTGGCTGTTGCACCGACTGACGTCGGAGTGGAAAGGTCCGGGTTGGTTGATACTTAGGAAGAAAGGGACGAAGGAGGGTGCGTACATACCAAGGTATGTGAGTGCCTCAGGTCCATACTCTTTTGGTGAGGCAGCAACCACCTTCTAATGCCAGCTGTCGGACAGTTCTTCAAGCAGGTACCAGATGGCGTATGTGATGGTGCTTGGTCAGGTCTTCCGCCTTCAAGGCAACAAGGGTGGGTAAATTGAGATGGCAGGGGTGTAGGGGGGGGGATAGTAAAATTTTGGCAGAAAAGTTCCACCGCTCTCGGTGTGTTTTTCGTGTGGTGGGTTAATGCACTGAGGGGCTGCCTCTGAATTGCAGTGCAATGCAGCGTATGTACGGATACTAGTGTACGAACAGTGAAAGCGGAAGTTGCCGGCAAAAACGCCTCGGATTCTGGGGGCCAGAATATGATGGCAGCGCTGGGGCGTGATCGAATTACTGACTGAGATCCTACTTTGTTTACTACCGCTCCATACCTACCTACCTATATTTTTCCACCCTTTGAATAACAACCCCTCGCTCTTGCACGCCAGCTTCCCTTGGACATCCTATTTCCTGGCATCAAAGCTCCTTCGCGACTTTATTCCCCCACCGAATCAGGGTGCAGCTGAGCCTGTTGTTTCAGCGCCAATTCCTGCCTACCCCGCCTGCCTCGTTGTTTACCTCTTTTCTTTCTTATTCTTTGCCTCTTTCGACTGAGTGTGGTCGCCTGACCTCCCAGAGAACTGGACCCTTCGCGCCTTCAGACTCATTCCGCATCAGAGAATACATCGCCAGCTCCCGACAGTCACGTCCATCGCTCGACCTCTCCGCCCTAATTGAGCCACCTGCCGGTTGCCTTTGCGGTAAGGAACCGAGACTCGACGCCGCCATCTATCCCACAGGCCCCAAGGCAGATAAGACAAACTCAGAGATCGGCTTCCGCCATGGATATCGACATGAGCCGTCGCAACAAGGTTCCGCGGCCTTTGTCCGACTCGGAACGGGCCCGGTTGGACGAGTTCATTGACTCCATTCACTACTCGGCGCGGTATGCCTGTTCACTGCTCCCGCATCAATGCAGCCCAATGGGGGAGCAAACAATGGACTAACTTGTTTGCCTCGTCCAGATACTCTGACAGCGAGTACGAGTACCGTCACGTACAACTGCCCAAGGCCATGCTTAAAGCCATTCCAAAAGACTACCACGATTCTTCCCACGGAACCTTGAAGCTGCTATGGGAAGAGGAATGGCGAGCACTCGGCATCACTCAGGTACGGTATTGCTGCGGCCCCTAGGCCATCGGAGGCGCTAACGTTGCACCCAGAGTTTGGGTTGGGAACACTACGAAGTGCATGAGCCGGAGCCGCACATCCTACTGTTCAAGTCAGTCTACCCCCTGCAACAAATTCACGGTCGCCCATCGCTAATAGCAAACCGCAATAGGCGCCCTCTCAACTACCAGCCTCCCCAGTGATCCGCACTGCGAAGAGAAAAGCCTCGTTATCCTGCAAACGCAGTACACATCCCCGCTCACCGCTCACCGCTCAGCAGGCTGCTGCCTGGACGATACTCTCGACGACACGAATGACGGCCAATGATGATGGATATTTTTCTCTTTAGAAAAGCAGGAGAAGAGGCCGAGAGAGGATAATACCTCGCCTCTGCAGACCACGGCAAATGGAATAAAGACGGCGCATACCACCAAGGTTGTTGCATTTATTTGGGCGGTTTGAGTCGTCGGAGATCTGCTAGTGTTGGACTGTTTGCTGTCTGTTATATATCTCGAAAGTTGAGAGGTCTTGGCGGGGTCTATTATACAGCGCCGACGGCCGTCTTCTATGCCACGCCGCCGCCGCCGCCGTTGCTGATGAGCCTCGACAACTACGAGGCCGGAACAGGCTATCGATGAGCGCACGCTACCTCTGGGGCGGGGGAAAAAGAAGGGACAGCGTGTTGGTTGTGCGGATAGTCGCTGTTGGCTAGTACCTGCATAGCTCGACGGACGACAGTGTAATGGTCAGAGGTTAGGAATCAGGGGATAGAAACATGAAGCTAATGTCGTGCTACAAGAGTCACAAATACTCGCAAGGTGACCTCTAGGAAAGGTCAGTACTCGTCTCTACAGGCATGTCATGTAGTGTGTTCCTCGACTTGACTTGACGCGAGACACAACAATACGAATGCTCAGGCACGCGAAAATGCTCGGGCAGAAGTCACATCAATCTCGGGTATCGACGCATTAAAAATTATGGCACGTGGAAGGTATTGTCACCTCTTCATTGCAGCTGTTGGCCCGAGCACTAACAAATCGCATGGCGGCGGCAACGCGACACGTCACTTTGCTAACAAAGTCGCGGTCCGATGAACGGACACGATTTTAGTTTCTTTTCTGTCTGTGGTTTGGCGTCCGGTGTAGGGACATGTGCAAAGTGACAGGGAATACAGGGAACAGGCGTAGATTAGGCGTATGACAGAGGCCCCGAGGTCTGCAATGGGCAAGTCGGCGGAATGCACCAAGCCGGAACGAGCTGGACAGCGGCGGCGGCATCCCAGAGGCGATCTGGAACGGCCAGATCTTATTTGGGCGTCAGTGTGGTTCCAATTGGCTCGTGCATCTGCTGATTTTCCACCAAAAGAAGGACACCTTTCATCAAAACGCCCTCGCCCTGTGTGTCCCTTTATTAGCCGTTCGCCCCTCACGTATGTAAGGCAGCACTACTGAATGGGGGTCAGCTCATGTGGGAGACGAATGTACACTCTCGCTGGGCCTGGTCGTGCCAGGGTACATCTGATGTGTTGATCAGCCAATTCTCGCCAGATAAAGTAGCATGATATTCGGAAGGTCAGTCCCTCAGCTGCATGTTAATCAGCCAGCCCGGGGGGTTCCGTTAATGCTTCCATATTTATCTATTCCGCTTACTATGTAGTACTGAACACGGGGTGTTAAGGACAGATTCGCATGCCACTTTGGGAGCTTCCGTGGAGCAAGGAAACGTCCAAAGGGGCGGGCCATCGATCCCCCTCTTTAAACAAGCTGTCACTCTCTCCTCTGTTCCGTCATTTCTCTGCTCTGCTTACCTCACCAATACCGCTCTTTCCCTACCTACCTTCCCAGTTTTACGGATACCAGACCTTGGGATATATATCTGTGACGGGTGGTCCTAGAGAGACTGACGCCACCCACTTTCATCAACTGGCACCTTGAGTGTAAGACCCGAGACGAGGGGACTGCGCCTTCAAATTAACCTACAACGCCTCCCCCGGCCGTTTCTCCGAAACGAACATCGCCGAACCTTACCACACCCTGCGTGAACATTCGACGCAGCAATTAATTACACGCACTTTTGATAAGAAAGGCTCGGATCCGCGTTGCAGAGCCCGGACACTCGGGGCGTTTCAGCCGAGCATTTCAGAAACTTGTCAACTTCACCTGTCCTCCTCCGCGTCAGAGCTGGCAAGCCCATCTTTGCGACAATCTGTTCTTCCGATTCTGCCGCATATTAAAATCAACGGTCGGCCCACACCCCGCCAAGAAGCCTTTCCTCGACTATCATGAAGTCTGCAAGCAGACTATTTTTCCTCTCAGTATTTGCGCTCTGGGGCTCTCCAGTCCAATGCGAGAGCGCCCAAGATGATTGTGCGGTATGCCGCCGTTTCCGTTCTCTTTCTCTCCTCTCCTTCAGGAACCTGCGCTGCGGTATCCGAATGCCGGACCTCCTTATCTAACTCGCCATACCAGATCTCCCCCAAGGCTATCGTGTCCGACGCATGCGCCTCTTACTGGACCCTCGACAAGCTGAACACAAAGGTCAAGCCCCTCGTCGATGACCTCACTAGATCGACAGACTTCTTCTCACACTACCGACTAAATCTTTTCCACACGAAATGCCCCTTCTGGAACGACGAAAATGGCATGTGCGGCAACATTGCCTGCGCTGTCGAGACACTCGACAATGAGGAAGACATTCCCAAGGTATGGAGAGCAAGCGAGTTGGGAAAGCTGGAGGGTCCGCTGGCGAAACATCCCCCAAGGATGGTGCAACACGAACGTCCCGAGCGCCCCCTGCAGGGAAAGCTGGGCGAGGGGGTCGGCGAGAGCTGCGTAGTGGAATATGACGACGAATGCGACGAGCGAGACTATTGCGTGCCCGAAGACGAGAGCGCGAGCTCTAAGGGAGACTACGTGAGCCTTCTCCGTAATCCCGAGCGTTTCACCGGGTACGGTGGCTTCGGCGCCGCCCAGGTCTGGGACGCCATTTACCGCGAGAACTGCTTCCAGAAGAGCTCTTTCCCACACTCAGCATCCCTGGGGCAGTCACAGGCCACTCACAAGGGCCCCGCTGCTCAAGACTTGCGTCAGGTTCTCGAGTCGGTCGGGCGACAGCAGGCACTCGAGCAGATGCGCGAGACACAGCCCAACGCCCCGTTCGTGGCTCAGACCGGTCTCGAGGTTGAGGACGAGTGCCTCGAGAAGCGCGTCTTCTATCGCGTCATCTCGGGCATGCATGCAAGTATCAGCACCCACCTCTGCTGGGACTTCCTTAACCAGACCACCGGCCAGTGGCAGCCCAACGTGGCCTGCTACCGGGCCCGGCTGCACACCCATCCGGAGCGCATCAGCAACCTGTACTTCAATTACGCCCTCGTCACCCGCGCTGTCGCCAAGCTGGGGCCCTACCTCCAGGGCCGTGACTACACCTTCTGTTCGGGCGACATGGACCAGGACGCCGCGACGCGGGCCAAAGTCCTCGAGGTGACGGAGGCTGCAGCCAGCGTGCCCCAGATCTTCGACGAGAGTCTCATGTTCAAGAATGGGGAGGGCCCATCGCTCAAGGAAGACTTTCGAAACCGCTTCCGTAACGTCAGCCGTGTCATGGACTGCGTTGGCTGTGACAAGTGCCGCCTCTGGGGAAAGCTGCAGACCGCCGGCTACGGCACTGCGCTCAAGGTCCTCTTCGAGTTCGACAACGCTAGCGAGGACATCCCCGTGCTAAAGCGCACCGAGCTCGTTGCCCTCTTCAACACCTACGCCCGTATCAGCAGCTCCATCAATGCTATCAACAAGTTTCGCGCCATGGTCGACTCTGAGGAGGCCCTCGCCGCTGCGTCTGCCGCTGCTCCCGAATTTCCCGAATTTATCCCTGAAGGCATCCCCGATCGGGCGAAGAAGCCGCACCACGTGGTAACGTCGCCCGAGACAGAGCCCGAGAAGAAGCAGGAGAACCCGCAAGACGAGCACAGCGAAAAAGCGCCGAGACACGAAGAAACCTTCATGGAAGAGCTTGAACTAGAAGTTGGGCGCGTAATCAAGGCCTTCAAGTTCGTCATCAGCCGCTGGCTCGCATTCCCCAAAACCTTGTAAGTTTCGTCATTCAGCTAGTTCTTGTCGTGCAGCTTGTAGGGTTAACACGCCATGACAGCGTCAACGTAGTGGCTATCGAGCTTGTCCGATTTTACCAGTTCTTCGTGGGCCTGCCCTTGATTGAGCGGAACTGGAGCTTCGAACGACCCAACCTGGATGAACTCTGAATTAGTTCAACAGCCCATCGTTGCTTGGCTTTGGCTATCACATAGTAGCATTGCATGACATTATATTACTTTGCATGGCGGCTGGGAGGGGCGATGCAGACGGCGTTTCTTGGTTTTTGCTGTTGTTTGTATCATATGCAAGTCGGCATCGTGACTATGCTGTACGGATACATATTCAATAATATCAGTGCCCAGATGATGGCCCGAGCGTCCTCTCATTATGATTACAACCGTTTCCTTTGCCTGATGCTGCATACCTAGATCAGCAGTCCGTGGGGATTCTATTGACGTAGTACTATGGCAAGCCCTCAGTCGTATAACCCATCCTCAGTGGTGCTCTTCTTCCCACCCTTTGACGGGGTTTTCAAGGGCACGTTTGTGACAACGTTCCCAATCTTGACTTTGACTCCCGCCACCTCGATTCTCCACTGCCGAATGAGTCGGAACTCTGGTTGCTTCAGCAGGGCATACGTCTGCAGGCACGCGTCCTCCGGCGGCAGCCCGAACGTCCAGCCGATGCTCACGTGGAACGCGTCGTCGACAAGCTCGGTCGCGTGGACCTGGTACAGGGCCGGATGATTGAAGCGCAGGGCGACGGCGTTGCACCTCGTCAACAACGTCCGGAGATGCGGGTTCTTGCCGCTGGTGCTGGCGCTGTCTCGCGACGCGGCGGGGTCCGCGACGCGGAGTATGAGGAAGGCCCGATCGGAATCGGGCGACTTGAAGAAGCCGACGCCCCGTGGAGAGAGAGCGAAGTCTCCCGTGGCGGAGGAGAGTGAGGATGTTAGGGACGAGAGGAAGGGACCCTTCTGGGCCGTGGTCAGGGACAGTGGGCGTGAGAGGGAGATGTGGAGGGGCAGAGGGGCGTTCAGGTCGGAGGTGAGTAGCGGGTACATCTTCTGCGAGCCGAGAAGCGGCTTGATCTGGTCTAGAAGGCTAGTGAGAAGGGAGTGCTGATCCGCGTCCGGGTGCCCTGCAGTAAGTCAGACGATATGCATCAAACGGCATGATGCCTCGGGAACCCACACTCAATATAGACGTGAGACGGCCAATTGCCAGCAATGTGAGGAATGGTCCTCTTGCGGCCTTGATGCAGATTGGGGTCATCAGCGGTGCTGGTTCGGACAGTGGAGGCGTACAGATCATGGAACTGGTCCGGAAGAGGAGGCAAGCCCGAGATGCTGTTGGTTTCGCCCGTGGCGTTGGTCCGGCCGGACTCGGTCTTGCTGGTTTGGCCTTTGCCGGCACCGGCGCCGGCAGTGTCGCCGTCTTGCACAGGCCCGTGTGTCTTGCTACTCGATCCTTTGCGACGCTTGGTCGGGGGTGAGCCGGCCTCAGAAGCCGAGTCGGAGGAGTGGTAGTCCACTAGAGCCATTGCTAGGTGCCAGGGGTGTTGGTTAAGATACCTAGGAAGGTATGTTTGTAGCCTCGGCAGGGGAAGATCCGCTGCGACCTTTGTGTCTGCACGGCGAGTATCTGACCAGTAGGCTTCGGGCAACCCGGTTGCTCAAACCACATGCTCAATCGTACGGATTTTGAAAGCCCGTACGACGCCTGATCGCCTAGAAGCGCTCAACAGCTGTCAATGGGCGAGACGTCCAAAATGATGTAGGGCAGTTGATGCAAGATGAAAGTCGACGGGACGTGTATCAGCCGCACAGATGCTTGGGGGAGGCGCCTTTGCGCGAAGCTTCCCAGCAGGATCTCGATCGAGGTCCATCGAGGCACGCAGCCTGCCTGCCCGCTGGCCACTTGCGCGCCGTCTCACAACAAGAGAAGAGCTGCGCCCCTCTGTCTCAGTAGAATGAAAAGAACACCAGACGTTCCGGCATCTCGGTGACTACTGACCGACTGACCCAGCGTCACTCAATGTACCGAACTTTCGTATCAGTTGGTGTAAATGAGAGAAGTATTGCTCATCTCCTCTCATCCACCGCAAGGAAACACTGGCAGGAGTGATTATTCTAAGCTCATGACTCTGACTCGTACTGACCGGCGGTGAGTGGCCGTGTGTACAGTGTGTACCTGGTCGGGCGACTTGTTTTCGGCCAGGTGCCGGGGACAGGCATTGCGCTGAGGAGAGGGGTGATGGGACGTGGGGCGATCCCTTTCCCGTAGTCCCCGTGAATGCGGCACCAGAGGCCCCGGGTCCATGCTGCCAAAGTTTGTGAAAAAAACAGAGACAAAAAAGAGAACAAAAAGCGGAGCTGGCGCATACGTGGACGAGTCACAGCTCGCTAAAAGCCTGTTGTACCCAAGTGCCGGCACGCTTGCGTACCTTATCTAGTATGTATTTATTGCTTATTGCTGCTGCATCACTTCTATATTGTCTTGCGACTGGTCAAGGTGGTGTTCTGGTTCGAGGGCTATCAGTTCTCCCCTGGCTACACACATGGTTTCTTTCTCTCTCTTTCTTTTCCTCCAATCTAGGTATGGACCGTATGACGTTGAGACCCATGAGCCAACACGAAGACAGACAAGACCGGTTGGGCGCTGAATGGCTGGTCCAAAATGCCCGCGTGTCTGGTTTTCAGCCGTTCGTGGCTGGTTTAAGTCAATACAGCGGGCAATTGTTTCGTTTCTTGTCCGCTCTTGTGGTCCGTCATCGGGGTTGCTGTACATACGTACATAGCAGGTACCGGTAGTGTACGCAGTGGTAGGACCCTGCAGGAATCGCGTCCGTCTCGGCGGGGCCGCTGACGGGGAGGGCATCCATCGCACGTGAGGGTTCACCCAAGAAGTTGAAAGACGAGTGTCGAGAGGTTGGTCTCGTGTTGGACATGGAAAAGAAAATATCGTCAAGACGCTCGCTCAGGTAGGGACAGCGGGAGTACTATCTATCACCGAAGGTTTGGAAAATAGAGCAGGAGTCCCTTGGGAACAGATAAACCGTTACGTCACATGAGGTCAGGTAGCCAACAGGATGAGGATGGCAGCACATATACTCGGGGATCGGACGAGGGGCAGCTTGCAGCCCCATCTCCCTGCGTGCTTTCTTTCCGGGTGATGGCATACCTAGGTACGGATAGACACAGCAAATGCCCTCCATGGAAGGTATCTTATACCTACCTAGGTGGTATGACACACTACTAGGTACGTAGCTGTGGTTAGGGTAGGTAAGGTAGGGTTCCTGCCGTTGTCGACCACGGTCCTCCTTCACACCACCTAGGTCATGCGTCCCTATCCAGTCCAGTCCGGTCCTTTCTTCCTTCTCCCGTCTAGTCCGGCCCTTTCTTCCTTCCTCCTACCCTTCCACTCCACTTGCGTCCCCTGCTCTCCCCTCCCTCGGGTCCATTCCAAACCCCTCTTCCCCAACTCGAGGTCCTTGTCTTTGCGCCATGGAATACGGAGTACTGAGAGAAAGAAAAGAAACCAAAGAGGGAAAATGAGTACCTACACAGTACACCACACCACACCACCAGACAGACAGACACATCACCAATGGAAAGCTTGGCCGCCCCTGTCACCGCGGGTCCCGTGATGGTCCCTTCCTATCCTGGCATGTTCCCAGAAGCCTATGCGTTGCGTGCAGTAATCTCTTCCCTTTTCGCATTGCACCCATCCCCCATCACAGCATGCGCTTGGTTTGCTTGACAAGGACGGGGTCTGAAGAGTCTAGGAAGGGCCTGGACTAGGTAGCTGTGCCTGTCGTCGGGCACCTCACTCATCCCACCATACAGAGCAATGGACGAAGCTACAGATTTGAAAGCCATCAAAAGGGCCCTGCCACCTGCTTTTCTGTTGTTCCGCATTTCTCGTCTCTTCTTCCCAACTCTCGTCTTCCTCCTGCATTGCCTCTGTTTCCACACATCATTCCGCTTGTCGTTGGTGTGTCGCGTTTCCTATCACCTGACTACCTTGCGTCCGTCTACATTACGCTGCGCTTTGCTTAATTCTCTGACCGGGAACCAACTCCATCGAAAAGGCTTACAACCTCGCATCGATTACTACCTACATAGTAACCAAGGGTACTGGAATTCACGAGACACAGCCTCCGACAACCAATCCAGTCAGCTGCCAAAGACGTATCCAGTTTAACAACGTTCCCCTCCCCGCCGACAAACCATCTTGCACCACCTATTCTCCATCTAGTGGTGCTGCCGCATCGACGTCAACAGCCATGGATGGGTCCGACAAACAGTGGGTAAGTCTTTGGGCCGGTTTCCATGCCACCTTATCTCATCCCGTCTCTCTCGGCGCGGGCAGCAAATGCCCGGTTGCTGTTATTATTATGCTCAGTCATCTCCGTCATCGCCCACGTTGTTCTGTTACTTCACCTTCTCCATATATCCGGTTCCGTAACCGTCACACCTGCCACCTTATCGCGACCCGTTGAGCCTGTCTCCGACCTTCCATATTCCGTCACTGCCGGGCCCCTAAGCGAGTCGAGGCCCAACAGGCCGCCTAGTCTGGGCGTTTTCAAGCACGGTCGAAGCCGATCGTCCCGTCTCGTCCATTCTTCTCAGCTATTGGGTTGCACTAGGTCTCTAGAGCATCCAACGGCCCCAGCCCGACCGGCCTCGTAATTCGATCCAAGCCAATCCATGCTACCCCTGCCAGCTCGAGTGAGCTGCCTGGTAAGGTACAGATCGCTCCCCCTGCACTGCACGGTTCAAGCCACCAAGCCGCGGAAGCGGCTCAAAGTCCCTTCTTGCGTCATTGCCATCCAGCTGGTTGGATTTCCAAGAACAGTTCCAAGCTCTGCCTTTCCATTCGTACTGCAGCTAAGCCATTGACGACGTAAACAATACGGGCCTCTCCACATCATAAGCATGCGCGTCCTCTCGTCGCTCATAGAATAATCCATCCCCTCATTACTCGGCCCTCACCCAGATTCGAACTGCGCTCGCATTGAATCCATCAATTAACACAATCAATCTAGGCCAAAGCATATCTGCTCGACCCTCTCACAGCGCCCGAACCCAGCCAGGAAACAGGTCCTGGAAGTTCCTTCATAAACCCCGATCCACTACTCCGGACTTTCTCCCAGAAAAAGAAGCAGCAGAAGGGCAAAGAACCAGTCAAGAGCAGCAACAGAAGCCATACCAGCCACAGCCGAACCTCATCATATCCCACCCCGCCTGCCTCGGCAAGCCCAACTCGTTCCAGCTTTCACTCATCCAACCCGTTTTCACCCACTTACAGACACGCTTCCCTGCCGCCGTCCAGAGAGCCTGCATCACCGGCATCGCCCTCTTCCCAACATCGACCCCTGGGCCGTGGTAGCAGCGTCCGCAGTAACGGACTTCCAAGCCCCTCATCTCCAAGAAACCGCTTCCCACCAAGCACAAGTGTCACGCGGAGTTTCAGTGCTCGCGCTCGCTCCCTTGCCGAGGATACCGGATTTCACCCAGACTCCTCTATCCAACGCAGCAAAAGCGTAAACACCCAACCCGCCCCCAGTGGTCTTCGTCGCTCGGGTTCGTTGAATCAAAGATTTCCCGGCGACATGTCTCATCGACCACTCGACATCATCAAGCGTGAGCAGCGTGCTGCAGACCGCGCACCCCACCTGCGGACGCGAAAAAACGGGCCAATGACGGACACCATTGATTCTCTCGACAACATCGGCGGCGTTTACCATCATGGCGGTCCCTACGATGCTACACTGGCATCCCGTAACCGCAACAGGATGTACGCCCCCGTTGAGGCCGTGAGAGAGTCCAACATGGAGGCCCTGAAAGCCACACCTCGCGAGTACATTGAGGATTCTCTGACTAAGCATGTGCCTTTGCAAGGAACCGGGCTCATTCCTTCAGGTGGTACTGATATGAGTGGTAATGTTATGAACTACGAAGAAGGTGCTGATCTGATGCGCGAGCCTGATGCAAAGGGAGGTGCCTACAAAAGATGGGATGGAATTGTGAGTTAATCCAACTCAACAACAGCCAAAGCTCCATGCTAATCCTCAACAGCCGTACCACCCTGATGATCTCAAGGGAAAGGGAGAGCCTTCCTATACTTACGAGAGAGACCTCAAGGAGAAGAAGCGGTTGCGCAAGGCGTCTCTGGGCAACAGCCCCGCAGAGTTTGAGATGCGTTCCGGCATCAATGCCCAGTCGCGTAAGGAGAACGGGTTGATGATTCGCCAACGTAGTCTCAGCAATGCCGCCGACGGCAGACCCGGGCCTTCCGAGTTCCGTAATGGACAATCGAATAGCGCCGATGTCCGTCGCCAGAACAGCACCGGAAAGCGTCTGAGCGAAGGCCTGAAGCGCCGATTTGGCAGCATCCGGCGGAAGAACCATGGCGCGGCCTGAGTGATAGTTGCCATCGCGAAGCTGCGCGATACCTTCATGAAACGTAAGGGAGCCCATGGCATGATGTTTCAACGGCGCCTGCACGACATGCGTAACAATCGGTGCAATAGTTGAATTACATTATCTTCTGGCAAGAGTACTAGTAGTAAAGAGAGCAGTCAAACGAAAAGACATGTATTGCTCAAACAGAACGTGGCACGGAGTTTGGTTTTGGAAGAGAGGTGATACTCGAATCGAGTTTCCAGTATTATTCCGCGGAGAATCAGGAGCAGTGGACCTTTAATCCAGGCGTTCCCAAGGATAGGAGGAAGAGATTCCATAGTCTTACAAATAGATCCAGAAGCTGCGAGATATTTTCTCCGTTTTACAACAGTGGCTCGGCCAGTTTGTGAAAATTCACGTAGATCGCTGGGGAAACGCTGGCAGACACCACGGAATGGTTCATGCTCATAAACGCCTCGTTTTGCTCAATCTACCTAGCTGAATCCGGCTCCGCCTGATGGGAGCCCCTGGCAAATCAGCATACCCGATGTTGTCTCGCCGAAAGGCATCCACAGAATCAGCGAAACAGTCAGCTCCTCTTCTCGATTCAAATTTCCCATCCATCTGTCACTAGTATATTCTTCTCGACGGCCCAAGAGCCGGGCACGATCTCTAGAAAAACGCCATGCCGTTCCACCCAAGGACGCCCTCCAACTCGCCTCGAACCTCGAGGACGTCGCCGTAGCCACCCTTGCCGGCAACCTCAGACCTGCGACCGGCGCCGAGCTCGTTCCAGCGCGCGAGCAGGGCGCCGTCGACGATGCTACGCCCCGCGCTCGTATCAACGCCAGGGGTGCGCGCATCGAGGGGCTGCAGACGGTGGGCCTTGGGATTCGTGGCTGCCGCGTGCGGGAGGGCGCCGGCGATGCTGTTGGCGAGGGATGTCAGGCGGCGGTATGCCTGCTCCGAGAGGGGCGTAAGGGACGCAAGAGCGCCCGTCGGGGAGGCGAGGAGGAGGGTCGTGGGCGGGTTTTTAGTTGCCGACGTTGTGGCCGTGGAGGCGGGAGTTCGCGGGAGGGAGAGTGTAGTGGTAGGGTGATTCGGTGCCGCGGAGAAGGAAGCGCGGTTCAGGAGGAGATGGCCCTGGAGCGATTTGGGATCTGGAGAATGTTAGCAGGCCAATGGATTATATAAAGAAGGCACCAGGGGTCGGGTATCAGCCTACGTTCGGGATCGAATTGCATCACGTGGATCACGCCGTCCTTGTCGCACACGACGATGTGTAGCTCATCCCCAGCGATGATGAAGTCAGCCGTCAGGACCTCGAACTTGCCGGTGCTCTTGCCGAACAGCATCATCTTATAGGGCTCCTCGGCGTACCCCACAAACCATACGCCCTTGAAAGCGTCAGTCATGAGGCAGTAGCCCGTGCCGCGTACCTCACGCACAGCAGTGACGTAACAGTTCATGTCCATAAAGGCGACGGGCAGAAGGGTGCCGTCTTCCTTGAGGCCGCGGACCATGCACTTCTGGCCCTGGGCGACGAGCATGAGACCCTGCGAGCCCACCTCGCAGAGGCCAGTGACGGCGCCACGGGGAATTTCTTCCTTGGCGACAAGCTTGAGCTTCTTGTTCGTCTCGGGACGACCCGGCTGCGGCACAACGGGGACAACGTCGTAGACGAGGATGCGGCCGCGGATGGGCAGGTCCTCGCCGCGGTTGATTGCAGTGCCGATGGTGATGAGCATGCGGCGCTCCTTGGTCTCCTCGGACACTTCCAGGTGGAGTGTCTTCATGCACATGGCAACCTCGTGGGGCTCGAGCTCGACGGTGTCGATGACGGACCAGGTCGTCGGGCTCATCAGCTTGATGATGCCTCGCTCGGTCTGGGGGTAACTGGTGGTCGCCTCCTTGGCCCATTCCTTATGGTAGTCATCGTCCTTTGGCAGCTCGAAGCGCTCCAAGACGCTGCATGCGACAGCGTACGTCTCCATGGGCGGGTGGTAGGCGATCAGGCCGACGTTATCACCAATGGGAATCTTGCGCACCGCGACACCTAGCTCGGTAAAGTTGGTGTCGGCGGGCAGCTGAGTGACGCGGGTCTGGCCCTCCGAGTCGGCGTAGATGAAGCCGCGCTCACAGCCCTCGGTGTGGAATGAGCTCATGCCACGAACACCAATACCCTGCAAGCCAATAACCTTCGGGCTGCTTTTGGAGGACTTGATGATGAAAGATGGTGAGGCGCCGGGTAAGAAGACGGTGCTGTACCCGTTGATGTTGGGGCAGGGCCTGAGTGGGACAAAGCGCGGCTGCTCGTTAGCTTCATCGTCGGCAACTTCAACAGGACTCTTTGCGAGGGCTGGGTTTGTGATCTTTTGGAAGTGTAGAGTCTTTGAGAGCCCCACAGTCTTGTCTTGTGATTCAAGGCGGATGGGTTCGTAAATTGTAAGGTCGTCATTCGCATGACGAAGCTTTAAGGCACAACGTTAGCAGGTTTGGTGAGGTGTCTTGGAGCATTGGACTTACGATGAGGTATGGTGAAGTAGTAGTAGTGTCCCCGAGATCGGCCACCAAGAGCTCAGTCAACGTCTCCTGAACGGTGCCTCGTCTGACGGCGTAGTCGGCGGAGAGAAGAGGGGGGACGTAAGTCAAGCCTGCTGCAACGTAGACAGGCTTAGATAGATCCGGAAGTGCATATATCTGGAAAAAGGCAAGTAAGCATATATATCGGTCGAGAAAACGGTTGGCTTACATATAGAGCGCCCGCGGCGCTGAGCAAAAACATAAAGATGTTCTGGCCTTCTGGCGTACCCTTGTCGGTTTGAACTGGGGCAAACCGGCCTGTCGTGTCCGCATACAGACATCCCGCAAGCCACTTTGTTGACAGAATGGCATCGTCCTGCTTTTCAACCTCTTCCAGCTCGCAGTTGTTGTCTATTTGGGCCACCATGATGCTCGAATCATCTCGAACCAGAAGAAGGTAGGGGTCAGCGATGCTGGCACTGACGACCCTCGGCTCAGCACCCGTCTCTTCGTCGAGCATTGGCAGAATCTGGCTGAGCCCCAAATCTTGTTAAAAGTCAGCGATGGTGCTCAAAACGACAACAAGAAGAAAACGGGATCAAGGAAACAAACCTCCATCATAGCAGCGCACTTCAGACTTGAGAACCTGGATAATGCGCATATGCTTTCCCATCGTGCCAGCCTCGACAGTGAAGCCCGCAGCTGGGTCGAATTCCGTCCCTGTCAACGCTTCAAACCCGGCGCCTGTAAGAGCATAAACGTCTGACGTCTCATAGCCGTCTAGATCAACCTTGGAAACAATCATGAATTTGTCATATATAGACGAGGCATCAAATTCGCTGCCAACGGCTGCATTGGCCCCCTTGTCTCCCTGCAGGGACTTCGGAACAGGTTTCTGGACGCACATGGTCCAGAAGCCTCTCGCCTCTGGAAACTCGAACTTGCCGATCACCTTGGGCTGGATGTTCTGGTTCAGGATGGCGACGGCCCCAGCATTGCCTCTGCCCACGACACATGCGAGCTGGAGGTCGGCCACGACACCAACCGAATTGTTTGCTTCTTCACTATCTGGGTTGAAAGCTTGTTTACCCGAGGTCATGTCCTTGACCGGAGCAATGCTCAGCAAAGAGTCATGAACACGGAACGTCAGATCCCCTCCCTTGGAAACTCCGTTGGCCGTCGCTCCAGGCTGAATCATCGTTGTTGTCGTCTCGCCGTAGAGATCGTCGTCGTCGCCGTCATCCATATCTTCGTCCTCGAGGTCGTATTCGAATGAGTCGTCCACCAATCGGGTTTTTCTCCGTGCGTTTTGAGCTTGTTTCCGCGTCCAGCCAAGAACAAGAGAGTCACTGCCTGTGCTTCCAACAAAGAAGACGTTCCTACTAAGCTTGGAAATGGTTGAAACGCTGCATTGCACAATATTGCCGCCAACTTCTGCTGCCACCGGCTTGACGCTGACTCCTGAGACCGTGCGCCCATCGATTTTGAAGGTGATGATGGCTAGGCGACCGTCGCTCAGCACCATGAGCAACTCCCCGTTCTCGGCGGACATAAGCTCGATGTGGCAATGCTCGAGCCTCAGGTCCAGATCGGATTGGTCGGCAAGAGGAAAATTCGTCGTCTCCTTCGTGAAAGCATTAACAGCTACGCCATTGGGCTTTCCGGACTGGTCGATGTGTATTAATTCGTTTGTGCCAACTAGAAGGGCCCCTCCCACGGGGCCTGGTAAAGCGACAACCTTGAAGAGGTCCTGCGGGAGGTTGTTGACGGAGAGAATGGCGGTTGAAGCCCTCTGTTGCAGGTCGAGAGTGAAGACCTTGTACGAGAAGTGGTCCTTTCGAGGTAGGGTGTTGGAGCGCCGTTGCGTCGAGGAGATGATACCAAAAGTAGGCTCTCTGTACTCATGCAAGAAGGCGAGGTACACAGGATGAAGGAGACTGGGATCAAGCTGGGGTAGAGGGAGGACGTATGATGTTGAGTATGGTACATCTGCTATGTTGCTAGTTCCATTTGTGGCTGCTGTTGTTGGCGGCTCTTTTGCCGGCCGAGGCCCATCCACATCTTCATCCCAGTCATCCATATCTATGTCCTCATCGGCTTGCTTGAAGGGGAGAAAGGCGATGTATCTGGGGCCAAAACTGAGGGCCGCGCATCGCGAGCCAGGATCGGCGGCAAGATGTGTTCGGTAGTTGGCCAGCGGGCCGTCGAAAGGAGAGCCTTGCAATTCTTCTTTCTCGTAGTAGTGAATAGAGATGTCCTCGAGTGCGTGTTTCTCGGAATTCCACTGAACCAGGCTCAGTCTAGCAACTCTTGTAGCAATGAGGAGAGCCTCGCCTCCTGATTTCGAGTGTTGGATTTTAATTCTTGCGAGGCCCGTTACGACACCAAAGATTGGGTATTCGGCAACGAGCACGAGCTTGGTGTTGACGGCGCGATCGGCGCGAACCAGCATGCCGTCGCCGCCCAAAAAGGAAGACTCGAGGCCGTCATCGTCATTCAATCGGCGGTCGTATGGGTTTTCGGCCCTGGAGGTCTGTTTTTCCCGAGTCTGCGAAGTGTCGACCTCGGAAGAGATTGTCTTTGTCGTGAAGATCTGCAGCAGAGAGCCCTTTGCGACGACCAGGTTGTTGCTTTGCGCTGAGAGAAATGGCAGGCTAAGACTGTACTGCACGCCGGTCGGTGGCGTCAGCTCTGTATAGCACTGCATCTTGACAGACTCAGGCAATTGCCCATGGACCGCCTGCTATCATTGGTTTGAAGGTTCAAATCGTGGTTGTAGGAGCGTGGAGGACTATCGCAAAATCAAGAGCTCCTTCCATCTACAAGGAGCTCTAGAAACGGGAGAAAGCCCATTGAGCGTGTCGCGTTTTCTGATTGGTAGAAACTGGTTCTCCGGAACAATAGAGCCGCCGATGCTCTCACCCCGGAGACCATTAGCTCTTACCTAAGGCAAGCTTGGTGCTGACGTTCAGGACTCGTCAACGAGCACTCGGGCGCTGCAGCGCACACACAGCTGGGGCTTCTTAGACTCCCTTAGCCTATGGCGCTAGCAAGAGCTATCAGCAAACTGCCTTATTCGACGCAAGTTACGTCACCCGGTGCAACCTCTATAGACCTCAGGCATGCGAAGCTAAAGCTCATCCGGCGCAGGAGAATCAAGGAGTGAAACAAATAATGACGCCTCCCACAGCTCCCTTCCAGGTCAATTAATTCTTCGCAAAAACAACAACAGAAGAAAGACTACAGCTAAAGAATTGCGATTCACTGCGCAGGCACTGCAAACCCGCAACTCACCATGGCCAACGCAGGCCTCCTTCAAACCAGCCTCATCTGGGTGGCGTACGCTGTAGCTGTTGTCCTCTGTCTACTAGCTGCTATCATCACCACCTTCACCTGGCAAACACCCCGCGAGCGGTCTGCCATCGTCAGTACCGTCGCCATCGTCAGTCTCACAGCCCTTCTGGCAACGGTTCTCCTTCTTCCCGTCGATATCGCTCTTATTTCGTCGACAACACACGCCTCCCTTGGCGTGAAGAAGGACTGGGCTACCGAACAGCGGGTCTACGATATTCTCCAGACTTTGCGCATCGTATACTATTCTCTGTACAGCTTTGACGCCCTGCTGTGTCTCTTGATTATTCCATTCGCCTACTTCTGGCACGAGGAATACGATGAGATTGAGGTCGAGGAAGGTCGGTCATTCGGCAGCCGCCTCATCAGCGCGCTGAAATACACATTGGTCTTTGTTGTCCTTGTTGTGGTCCTCTTTCTGGTCGGCTTCTTCGTTCCAGCCGCTGGAGACCACAACGGCGCTCACTGGGACTTGGATTACTTCAAACGCATTCTCGCCCAGAACAATGGGCAAAAGGCGCTCTCCTTCGCATTGGGTCTGCTGGTCACTCTTGGAGTTCTGCTCTACGTTATCTACACAGCGGCTGGACTGGCGCTGCTTCCCATGTCCTTCATCAAGTCTGCACCTTCCGTCTCTGCACCCCAACTTACGGAAAACACCGCATCGGCATTGGAGCAGAATCGGGAACGCCAACGCCAGCTAGAGATGCGCAACGCTGGCCGCCCTGAGGGCATGTCTTCCAAGGACCGACGCGAGCTCGAGGCCCTGGTGCGTGAGGAGCGGACGTTGACTCGCCGAGAGAGGTTGGCGGCTGAGGCTTCGGGGGAAGGCCGCAGTACTATCTACCGTGTGTGGCTCAAGTTGTGCGCCGTCTTCCGGCCGATCAAACTTCTTGGTGGCATCTTGCTGCTCTTGCTTTCCGTCCTGATCTGGGTGTCAATGTTGATCACTGGGATTGACAAGGCGAAGAACTCCTTCTGTAAGGGGAAGTGCGGCTACATCCTGGGCCATATTAACATCTTTCAACCGATCAACTGGATTTTCACGCAGTCGGCTAAGGCGTTCCCGGTCGACTACGTCCTTATGGCTCTCCTCGTATTGTTTTTATTCAGCAGTTCCATTTCGGGCATCGCCGCCGTCGGTATCCGATTCCTCTGGGTTCGCATCTTCCAGATTCGCAGAGGACGTACCGCGCCTCAAGCCCTACTTGTCGCAACGGTTATGCTAGCTCTCATCATCCTGGCCATCAACTATGCTATCGCCAACATGGTGGCCCCTCAATACTCCATTTACGGCACGCAGACGTTCTGCACAGCCCCTCATGAAGTTGGCGAGACGCCCAACTGCAAGGGCAGGCCTGACTATATTGTTCAATGCTCCGAGGCTTTGGACCCCGATGCGCTGAAAGTCTGCACACCTTCGGTCATGGCGGAGTTCCTAAATCGAATCGCCATCACCTGGCCCTTTTTTGGCGTCTTGGACTTCTGGGCCCAGTTCGTCTTCCTCGGTATCTTCCTTGTTGTCTTTGTGACTGGACTGTTCCGCACGCCCAAGCTCAACATGTCTGCGCTTGACGAGGACGCCGAGGAGGATGAGGAGGAGGGCCTGCTCGCAAGCACCGGACGGAGATTCGGAGCTACATGGCAGGACATTACGGGACGCACAACCTCAAAGAATACCTACGGCACGCAGGGGGGCAACAACGGCGCCAGCTCTTCTGAGGCTTGATCCTGTAGGAAGGGGTTTTGTAGTGTCAGAGGCATAGTGTTACGTATACACGAAGATTGTACAATAAGCATCACATGGCATGCAGAGAAGGATTTGGGATAGCGTGGAATTTGCATCGAATCACGGGCATGGCACACGGTGGCGGGAGGGATCGGATTTGCGATACAGAGTTAACGACACAGAATGCTCAAGCTGTTTTTCTTCCTTCATGACGCTCCTAGCATGACCCTCCTTTGACTTTCCTTCTTGGGTTTGACGAACCGGACGGCCTTGTGCGTTCGGTCGTCGAAGGCCGCGGCGGGGCCAAGGTGCATCTCATGCCAGCACCTCGCGCAATAGACGTCCTCACAGCCCAGGCACTGCAGTGAAGCGTCCTCTAGACACACTACACACCATGTTTCGGCGTCTTCGTCGGTGTAGCCCGTTTTGGAGGTCAGCCGCTTCACCACACGATCGGCTGGCTGGAACGTAGGGACCGAGGGAAGCCCCATGCCATCCGACGAGGAGCCCAGGCTACTCAGGGCAGCCATGCGAACGGCAATGTCGTTATCAAAGTCCGACCCAGCGTCGTGCTGTGGCGTGCCAGAGGGAACGGAGGGCAGCAAGAGGCCACCGTCGCCGTCGCCGTCGCCGCCTACCGTTGGCGCTGCAAGGGTTGATGGTACGGATGGAAGTGAGAGCCCGGCATCGCCGTCTCCGTCACCTTTATGGGCCTCCCGTGGGCCCTTTTGGCTCTCATGGCCAGGACTTCTGTCCGGTTCGGGCACTTCCTCGGGCTGGGGGCTCAACCCCACTTCGTCGAAAGCCTGGGAGAGCAAGTTTTCCACCTCGCGGCTCATATCCTCGCCATCGGACTCATCATCACTGTGATCATCGCGTGCCCGTTCTCCATCATACCGCGCCTTCTGGGCCACTGAAGTCTTCGAGAGCTCTTCCAAAAGGGCATTCACTTTGGCGGACTCATCCTTGGGTTCGGGACGCCACCGACTTTGTGGGCTAGAATCATCGAGGAGGTCTTCGTCGTTGAGCAGGTCTTCAAGGGTTTGATCATCTGTCTGTAGGAGGGGATCGACGTCGTCACCCCCCGTTTTTGCGTGAGTCGCTGTCGGGGCCGGCGCGGTCGACGGCGTGGGCGATCTCGAAGATGACTGAGGCGGTGCAGCCACCGCCGCTTCCTTTGGGTGGAACCACCGGTTGGAGGACGAAGAAACGGGTGGTAAACCTGCGGGCTTCCCGCGGGTGCCTGTGGTCTCCTGATGACCGCCATGTGAGTCCACCGTGACCTTTGCGGTGCGCGGCTGTGGAGGTGGATGGTCCTCGCGCTCTGGTGTGTTCCTCAAGGACCGCAGCCTGGCCGCCAACGCATCTTCTCTCGAAGCCGGCTTTGCTGACTCAATGCCTGTGACAGAGATATTCAGGGCACTTTGAAAGACCTTAGCAGTTGTATTCTAGCCATGGTTCGCGAAATCACAGAGAAAGCAGTTCTTTTGGTATTATTTACTTTGATGATCGGTCCAATGACACCCCAGGGCTGCCGCCGCCCTTTAGCGCGCTTAGGCGGTCGAGCAGGCTCTTGTCGGGACCGCTCATGCCTGGAGAAATGATGACCACTTGCGAAATGGATTGAAATCAAAGAGTGGAAGTGATGATAGGCCTCAGTCAGACGGCGAAGAATGCGAGGCGAGAGTGGCCGACCCCTCACCTTGCCAAGGCGGAAACAACAAAAGCGGGCGATGAGTAGTTTGATGAGTCTCCGAAGACGTTGCAACAGGCGGCGGCGTTATGGAGAACGCCCGGTCACAGTAGTACAAGGCAACTCGCGAGGCATCCAGGGGACGAACGGTCGAAAAGGTAGCTGCAGGATCTGGGGAAGAGGGTCGTACGGAGATCTTGTTACCTATTGGCATGAGATAACAAGTACGAATAGCGGGGGGGCAGTCGTTAAGTGGCCTATTAGGTGAGACTCGGAAGATACTTTGCTTTGACTGGTGCGGCGATGCTGGGCTGACGCTGAGAAGACGTGGAAATGTGACAATGTCTCAGCCCCTGTACAAGCCAATGACACCTTCAGCACAGCCTCAGCTCAGCATTGTCCCTAGCCACATGACAGTGGACGGCCATTATTGTGTACCTACCTTTGCGATCCTACGGGGGACAAGTCACAGATTAAGCTTGAATACCTAAGCGAGGAGGGCGAATTTCACCCCGGGTGACTTCATCAGATTAGGCAGAAACCTGTGCCCGGCGCACCCGTAACGAAGTCTTCCCATAAAAGCTATCTGATCCGGCCTTTGCCCGACTGTGGTGAGCAGTTACGTCAATCTGACTAGGTACGTTTACCTTCGAATACGCCAATCGCAATGTATTGAAGTGCTGCTTCATCTAGATGATTGACCATACCAGTGACGGGGCTCCTTTTCCACATTGCTCTCCGGGTTGGTCACGCCTACCCGCAAGCGGTAGCAGACCGCTGGCTGCCTTGTAGACGCCACCAACGCACCGGTCTCTTCCTTCAAAATGACTTGAGGGCAGCGATAATCATCCCCTTAAAGCAACTTAGCTCGGGATGAAGACGGGCATTGACGAAGGATCCCTCCTCGGCTGCCTAACGAGGCTGTATTGAAGGGAAGGAAAAACATACCGACTACATACTTAATTCGACAATGCCCAAGGATTCAATTCTCTCATCCATTACCCTTCTTTCCACCTGCTCAAGCCAAGGTGCGAGTACTACAAGGCGTTCTCCCGTAGTGTCGCACATGTACACAATAAGGCCATACACAGTCATACATTCCACTTTCTCCATTACCATCTCTCGAAATACATAACTGTCAGACAATAAATAAGCCAAAGACCCTGCTTGCATCATCGACTGGGCGATCCTTCAAATTCTCCACCTAAAAGACAAAAGAAAAAACCCCTACCTGCGTTCCGAACAGACTTGCACCACCTTACCGGTAGCCCACAGCCCACAGCCCAAGATCCCTTTCTGCAGAGGTGACTTCATTGTGCAGTCGCACGACAGCGAGCGAACACCGACGCAGCACACACATCAATTGGGCCTCGCGTTACTCCTGGACCTCCGTCATACACTAAACTAGTTAGGCGGTGGCAACCACCCAGTCGATTACACATTGTCTGATCAAATCCGAACATCCCTGTTTTGGA
Organism: Colletotrichum graminicola M1.001; assembly: GCF_000149035.1. Lineage (NCBI taxonomy): Eukaryota > Fungi > Ascomycota > Sordariomycetes > Glomerellales > Glomerellaceae > Colletotrichum > Colletotrichum graminicola. Next base: position 450,425 of record NW_007361006.1, read on the forward strand.
GGGGTACATACACATCAAAGCACAGCTCAGCTCTTGGCGTATGACACGTCTGGCTAGCCCAGCCCTTCCTTGAAACAGAGAGACAAAAGTGCCCTCCTTCCCGCTCCGCTCCATCTTTGCGACGAGCTTTCTAAACTTTTCCTACTATCGGAAATCTTAACCCCCGTCATCCAAAACTCAACTTCTGTGTTATTCACACTTAAGTCACCTACTCCCATCGACAACTCAAATTTGTGGAACCTCTCCCCCCCAGCGATCCTCCGCATACGTTATCGAGCAATCGAACATTCTCACATTCGCCAAGCGAAATGAGGCTAGACCTCGCAGTCGTCGCGCTGACGCTGTGCGTGCCCACGTGGGCTGTGGCCGTCGATACTGGGCTTCACGGATCAGACGTTGCTTTCCTTGCCCCCAAAGCTGAGCGCGACAACTCCCAGTCAGATGAGAAGCTGTGGAAGCGCAAGGGCGGCGGAGGAGGTGGCGGTCGCGGAGGAGGTACATCAGGTGGGTCTCGCTCAGGCGGCAGTAAATCCGGGGGTTCTTCTGGTGGTTCTTCTGGTGGTTCCTCTGGGGGCTCTAGCACAGGCGGTTCCAGCTCCGGTTCCGGGTCCGGCTCAAGCTCACGAAATGGTGGTTCAGGTTCCGGAGGCTCGAGAGGAGGCACTGGTGGCGGCAGTTCTAGGTATGCGGTCCCTTGGATAGCCCCAGCCCGGCTCCCCCAACAACAGGCTCACTAACAATACCCAAAGTTCGAGAGGTCGTGCCGGCGACAACGCCGGCGGAAGTACGAGGTCGGGCAGTGGGCCACCGCCGGCTTACGGTGGTGGCAGATATTATGGAGGTGGAGCGGCAGTCCCCTACAGGGCGGGTGCGGCGAGAGGCAGCATTTTGCCCTTCGTCTTGGTAGGCGGTGCTCTGGCCTTCTGGCCGGGTCTCTGGCTTGCCGGCGCATACATGTATCCTTACAGCCACCCTTACCGCTACTACAACGAGACCGCGCGCGAGAATCAGACGAAAGCCGTTCTGTGCGGTTGCGCCGAAGACCTGCCCTGCGGTTGCGAAGAAAACAACGCCACCGATTACATGAACTCGTTGCTCGGCAACGGAAGCTACGACGGCCTGAACAAGTCCGTTGTTAACATCGGCGAGGTCAACGGCACCGAGACTATCCTAATCAATGGCACCCTGCCCAGCGGCACGACCGCGTCCGGCGGCACCGACGAGGTTGGTTCCGCCGCCTTCCGGACCGCTGTGGAGACGCTTGGTTTCTGGCCTGTTGCTGCGGTTGTGCTGGCGACCGTGTTCGCTGCGTAACTCCCCCCTCACCTATGAAAATGCTAAACGATGACGGTGTACATTATAACGGTTGGAACGCACATATGGATTGGCAATACCATTTTTTCGCCTTTTTGGCTATGAGCAACGATACCCCACTGAAGCTCACTCACTGTGGTTTGTGCTCTTGAATAGAGTAGGAATTGCTACTCTAAGGAAACGGAAGTTTGGAACAATGCCTAAAAGGTAAACAGAAACAGATACTATTAATGCCCCTATGGATTTCTCAATACCGTGCAATAGTTGTGGCGATGATGATTTGTCATATTATGGTTGCAAGCTCTTGGACAATTGCTCAACCCACGCTTCTTTCATACAATGATAACAGCACTCTGCGTAATACTCACGACGCCTCTGCACCTCTCTCAGCCCGCCTCCTCTCACACCACTCCCCCAGCTCCCTCCAAATCCTCTCCTTCTCCGCCAGACGAAGCGTAGCGGCCAGCCCGCTCGTGCTCGTCGCCACAAACACCCTGGCCCCGGCCCAAGCCGTCGGCGACGCACCGTCGGCGGCCGCATCTCCCCCTTTCGCTGCGACGACGACACCCATGTCCTCCCTCTCGTCCTGCCACCCGTACCGGAACTCCTCCTTCCGGATTCCCCTCCCCCGCCGCACCCGCCAGATGCTCTCCCAGATGCCCTTGCCGACGATGCAGACCACCTCGGGCCGGCACCCCCGGACCTTGTCCTCCAGCACATCCACGCCCTCGTCCATCTCCGCCTTGGACAGCTCCGCGCCGTTGCGGCTCGGGCGGGCGACGATGTTAGTATTCCCCAGGCCGTAGAGCCGCGGCAGATCGCGGTCCTCGGTGGGCGCGCACAGGCGCGGGGTGATGCCCGACGAGTGGAGGAGCTTCCAGAAGAGGTTGGAGGGGTGGGCGTAAGCGTGGCCGAGGGCGGCGGTGCGGAGGCCTGGGTTCAGGCCCACGAAGAGGATTAGGAGGCCAGGGGCAAGGATGTCCGTCAGGTGCGGGAGGTGGGCGTAGGTCGAGGGCGGGGCGTAGCCTGCCGCTTTCCGCCTGCGTTTCGGCTTGGCGTTCCCGGCGGGCGGGGTGATGTTTGCTGGGACGAGGGCGAGGTCAATGGAGTCCGAGTCCGGGGGCTCGGGTTTGGGCGAGAGGACGCCGGAGGCCGGGGGCGGAGGCGTCTTCTGGGAGGGCTCCGGCGTTGATGCCGCGGATTTGATGGCGGTGGCGGCGGCGGTGCTGTTGCTGTTGTTCCTGCCGGAGGCGTTGCGGTGCTTGCTAACGCGGTTCGGAGACGGGACGGGCCCGAGTGCGGTTGACTTCCGGGGACTGCGGCGAAGCGGCGTCGGGGATGGGGATGGGAGACCTGGACTTGCGGCTGTCGCGGGTGTTCCGGCTGCTCCCCCGCCAGGTGGCGCGGACGTCGTCGCCGCACTGAACATGTAGTCCTGCAGCTGCAGGCGCCCTCGAAAGCTTGCGGCCTGGGGCCTGGGCTCTCGGTCAAAGAACGGGGACTCCATGACTCTGAGTCCCAACTCGGGATTCACTCTCCGGGGGGCGACTTTGGTGGGGGGTTAAAGACCCAAGTTGGACTGCCGTCCCGACAGCGTAGGGTACCTAGGCTCCAGACAGTGAAGCAGCCAACGGTCTTGGGACGGGGTATTGGTTTGTGGGTTTGAGGCGAACTGAAAATTGAGTTTACTAGGTGAGATATCTGGGCTGGATATCTTTTCCGCCACCAGCTAAAGTTGCCACCGCACCTAGGTTTAACTACCTACCTACCTACCTACCTAGTCAGGGGAAGGTCTCGTTACGCAGTTGATTCAGGGTCCTGCGTTGACATCGGGGACCCACAAAACATAGACTTGGAAATGCAGCTAGGTACATACCTGGGTACTTCTACGGATACTTCCGTGACTTCTTTCGTAGTCGGGACGTCAACCGAATTGTTGTGGTTCAAGGACCCGAAAATTGCCCCCAGATGACGGCGATTTCTCGCGAACAAGGAGAGCGATCACCACGTCACTGATTATATCTTTCTATAATTGAACTGGCAGTTCGCAGTTGACCACGGAGACCACAATACGAGATTGCAATTCTATACCAAGGGAAGACGCGGTTCTTAAACTCCTCAAGTGGTATCCATCATGCACCCTGGTTCCAAACCCATATATACTCTGTTACGCTATGCGCCCGGAAATTGGATGAACCTTTGACGAGAAACAACCGTCGCCCCAGCACTCAACACTGCCCTTCTTCAACTTCTTTCACAAGACAATGATATTGTCCACCCTCCGTCCTTGTGTCTCGATAAAATACTTTCTGCGGACGCCCACACCCAGCGCGTTTCCGAATTTCTCGTACGCCTCGGGACCGCCGCCGCGGATCATCACCATGGCAATGGGGTGCGGCCGCCGCAGTCCCGCCGGCGTAATCTGTTCCACGTCCAGATGAGGCTTGATCATTTCATACTCCCACATGTCCGGGGCACTGAAGACATAGTCGTTCTCGAGCTCGTCCTCATCCACGATAATGACGAGCTGTAGGGAGCGCGCTGAGGGCGTGTATGAGGGTATGTTGGCTATCTTCTCGCTAAAAGAGCAGCCCCCGCGGCGCATGACGATGACTTGGTGATGGCGGGGTGCCTCGTCCGGCAATCTGCCATCGCAGCCAAACCCTGCACGGTAGACCGTCTGCCACTGAAGGGTCGGAGCGGCATCGTCGGCGGGGATGGACGCATCAGGGACATCAGGTAGCGGGACAGCTCCCTTGCCCACGGCCAAAGCCCCCATGTAACTCTCAACATGAAATTTCGCCTGGGTTCCTGCTGGAAGAGGCGCCGGCGTGTTGGCGGGATCAAAGACCGATGTGACAGCGCGGATCATGGACTTGAGCATGGACCTGTAGGCCGTGTTCATGCCCTTGTCCGCAGCTTGGTCATCCGCCAGTTCAGGCCTGGCCTCTTCGGTGAGCTGAACCTGGTTGTCGAAATCGCCAATATCGACTTCCAGCCCCTCAGCAGGGACCGGAGCGCTGGCATTATGCTCTTCTGGCTCTCCGTGCATCATAATGAGCTCAATGAATCCGTTATAACGGACGCGGTTGAAGAGAGGGTCGGAGATGCCTTTCAGGAGATCTGCGTCAATGTGGACTGGTTCATCCCGCCCCAGAGGCAGGTGGTTCACTTGCGTAACTCGCCAGGTATGGTCGTATGCAGAGTCAAACGTATCCTCCTGGACGAAGTAGACCTTCAGTCCGCTCAGGGCAGATATTCTGACGCCCACCGGTGTTTTAAAGGCTGCAGTGTTCGCAAAGAGGTTGTTGAAAGCACTGCCAACACTGCCCTGTTGTACAGTAGAAGGGAATTCGATGATGAGCGTGGGCTTGAATGGCAATGCTGCGCAAGTACCGTTGTCGGGAATGAGAGATCGTGGCAACGTCCAAGGAAAGAATGTGTGATTTGCCTTGTATCTGGAGATCGAGCCGTTACTTCCCTTGCCGGCAGGAACAAGCTCCACCCCACTCCGCGGGTTGGATATGGTGTGGAGGTTGACGAAGCTTGCCGCGTGGAAGACGTCTGGTCGTGCGGCCAGAACAGATCCTGTTAGGGGGACTTGCTTTGTTGGTGCAGGGCAAGTGTTTGTGAAGTTCTCGTCGTAGTAGACGTCGACGCTCCTGGCCTGCCGGTTGGATTTCTGCTTTCTTTTCGGCTTCGTCCTTCGTCGAGGAATGATTAGAGGATGCGCTTCGGTCGTGAAGACATAAGCAGCGTCAAGCTTGTTTAGAGGATGGTCTGGGTCGAAAAGCAAGTACAGGTACTTGGTGGTTTCTCCCAGGAAAAAGCTTTGCATGCGGTCGGCCTTCTCCCCTGTGTCGACGTTCTGGAGCCCGGACCAACCGCACTTTGTGTAACACAGTCTCTTGATGTCGCTTAGGACCATCTCCCCAACATGCACGTACCAGGGGTCATTCGTAGCACGATACAAATAATAGGTTGACTCGATGAACTCGGGCCGACCGGGCCACCAGCCAATGCCGGAATCAACCTGTCGATCGCGGACAGACCATCGCTCAGGCAGAGCACCATAGCGGGTCCAGAGGGCGGTGTATAGCAAGTTGGCTTCCTCAGCCTCCTCGACCTCGCCAGCCATGGCAAGCAAACCAGGATAGAATGCTGCAAGGCTGTCGATCCAGCTCGTGAAGGCGTACCCACGGGTCCGGTGGCCCGTCATGTAATACGGATGATGCGCATCGTTGTACAAATGACGCTTGATTGCTGCATGTGCGTGGTGCCACGCCTCCAGAAAAGCCCCCGCAGAGTTCTCCTCCGGCGTCAATGGTGTATCGTGCAAAGTGTTAGGATCGAGCCACTGTCGGTCTGTGGGCGGCTCTGATATTGTAACGTTGGGGAGTTCATGGCCCGACAGCAGAATATGGCTTTTCAGAGCATATTCGAAGAAGCTGTCGACGCCAGCACCTATGCCAGAGTCGAAGCTGACCCATTCACCTTTTTCAGGGTCGATGGCATTCCCGATGAGGCCAATTTCGCTTTTGGCTTTCCAGACTGCCCAAAACGCCCTCTTAGCCAGCTGCTCAAACCTCGGATCTCCGGTAAGTCGGCTGAGGACGGTAAACTCCAATACAAGACTCCCTGCGCCAGCACTGCATGTATCCGTTTTCTCGTTCGTATTTCGAGGCGAGTCCGGGTCATCGCGGGAGACTTTGTGTAGCGGAGAATTTACATAGAACGGAATGCCGTGTCGAAGGTTAACTCTCGGATATGGTAGGCCGGTCTTCGTGTAGAAGGCAGGCAGAAGTCTCTCCGCGAGGTCCAACGCTAGCCTGAGAAGTTGACCATCATACTTGAAACCGTTCGGCCAAGATATTGGGCGCAGTTCCAGCGGGTCCTCGTCCTCGTCCTGATTCGAGACTTGACCTGGGTTGTAGCCCGGTATCGGCAGCTCTCCCACAGCGAACAAATGTGCGCTCAGCAGACCGCCTACCCCTCTGATGACCGTCTCAAAGACCTGTACTTTGCTGTCAAGGTCGAATCCCCGTGCTCTTCGGCCTTGCCCGGAAGGGCCTCGTCTACCATCTCCATAGTATTCGACGAAAGCTGACACGCTCTGCTGGAACTCCTGCAAAGCCCATACGGCAGTATTATGATCGGATGGAGTCCCTGCAAGGATCGCCAAAGTCGAAAGGCTGTCAATGAGGGTGAGAGAGTAGTTCCCAAGGACATCGTTGAGGTCGTAGTTTGCGGGGTTCGCGGGATCGCGCGTCAATGGGGTGCAGGAGATTGGGCGCAGCTACAAACGAAAGTCAGTTCGATAATGACATGCTCAGAAGGCCTTGCGAAAACATACCTCGTCTTCCGGGAATGCGATGCGCATGTAGTTGTCCCAGCCATGGTGGAAGACCTGTGTGGTTGCATTGCGCAGTTCGGCGAGGCGGGCAGGGCTAATCGCGGACACGGCCAGAGGCCATAACAGACACAGATGAGCCAAAACAAGAAGTTGTGATAGCATGATGATGCTATCTACTCGGAATCTCGGCGCTAGGCAGGGTTCCCATCAATCAGCGGGCTGCCAGCGGCAGATGCCTCTCGATTTATGCGCGACTAAGGACAGCGGTCGTCATGGAAGGGTGAACCATTCGACAGGCGATGATTCAAGGCAGAAACATAAAATCACCAGTAACGAACTGACAGTAGAAGAATAAAAAAAGGAGCGTTGATCGGGAGTTATGGTTTCCCTTTGGTAGGTCTCGTGCCTCCCTGACATGAATCCTGAAGTGGGATGCGATGTCTGTCATCTTCCCCCGATTGGTGGAGCTGCTGACTCAGCCAAGAGGCGGCCCTTTGCACGCTGCACCTAAACTTCCTGAGACGGGACGAAAGCGTCTTGAGGCTGTCGCCGTAGGCATCGTATACTTCTAGATGGAAACGATTAATATACATCAGATGCATATCTTTTATCGATTCAATCAAATACGGGTCTTCGTTGAATAAGGGAGGCAGTTCGCACCGCGAACTCAGATGGTGAACAGTAGCCGTTGCTAGGTAACATTATTCGAAGGAGAGAATGGCAGCCACCATGTTGTGGATTGATCTCTCCTCCAGGCCTAGGCGCATAGTGATTGCAGGTCGTCAGGCAGATTCCACGCCTGTCTAGTACCTGTACCCAAAACCTAGAGGGAAGCTTCGAGGTCAAGAAGGGGATGCGATTCTTGAAATTGGCCACTTGTTTGCTGCTCCTCTGCAGTCACGTCATGATTATCTGGCCGCCCTCAGTGAGATGGATTATCCACGGGGAGGCAACAGTTTGAAGATAAAAAAAGAAAAAAGAAAGCGTTCGGGTTAATGAAAGAAAGCATAGAAAGAGATTCATTAAATACAAAAATTTCAACGGCGATGGAAATCTGGTACTAAAGCCGTGTGTGACAAGGACGCAGATATTACCAAGACATTCTCAAGCCCACCTTAGTTGCTTATCTTCTTTATCGCCCAGTCTTATTATCGTCTTGAACTTTAGAACAAAGTGCGGCCAGTGCGCTCGGGCGCGCTAATCGAAGCTTCCCTTCCCACTCCACAGCGCCAAAATCCTTCGTAACCAACCTCATCAAAAGCCATGATGTCTCCAAGCGCTTACGGCCACAAGCCCTAGACGCGTCGCATAAGCGCAAACAGCCGTCGACGATGCTACACTTTGTTGATCCACGGGCTCTCGAGCAGGGTCAAAAGGTACATCTACACAAAGTACACTGACTTCATGGCCCTGGGCGTGATGATGGGTCGACCTGCAGCAAGGTCCAAGGCAGCCGCCTCCACATTGCCGAGTCGTTTCGATCAAACCCTCCAGTCTCTAGGCAGCATCAGAGGGAAATGGTCTTCGGCATACATCGGACCACCTCAATACCTCTCTCTTGGAATCCATGTGACGTCCATGTTTGTCGCTTGAGTCACGGTGGGGTATCACCCCGGGGTGTCTATGATTAAACCAGAAATGGCCGCCCAAACTGGCCGCGCACTGCCTGGCACACTGCCAGGCCAGTTCTGGGGGCCACGACTTCAGCTTCATACGTTCGGATCCGCACCCATACACTGATGCTCAGCACTCGGAATTCGACCACTCGCAGTGACTTTCCGAACAATGAAGCATCATCAACCTGCTCTATGGCGACCCCGAGGATTGCAACGTTGCGAACCGAGCATTCAGTCGACAGCGCCGGTTTACAAGACTACCCTTGGCTACAGGAGCGCTCTCAGTTGCCAGGGAACGAAGAACAACCAGCTTGGCGCCAGCTCTGATACGCGACTGAAGCAATATTGCCCGAACCCGAACTTGAAGCGAGAGAACCCCTGGCGATGACCACGAGCTGCCATCACTTTGCTGTAACGCCCGCACTTTAGGATCGTCCTTCGCGTACACAAATTGTCGTTCCGCACTTGTGATTCTGGAGGCACACCCAGCGCGAGGTGCGTTTGTCAAGGCTGCCGGCTGTGCTGGGCAGAACCCCAAAGCCTTGGAGCTAGAGGTCCTGATCCCTTGGTCGGTGGTGCAGAACCAGAACTTCTTGCGCTTAGGAAATGTTCTAGGAAGACTGGGAAACCGTCTTCATCACAGCGGCGGAGCGTGCCGTGGGTACCGAGGGGCAGATAGCTCGGCTGCGGGCGCACTGCCTCTCCCACACCCTTGCCTGAGGGCGTAGGCCATCGTGCGATACCAATGGCGAGGGGACGGCGAGCCAGTCATTTCGGCACCAGTGCTGTTTCGAGTGTTCCAAATACGGCAGGAGAAGGACGACGACTTGGATGCCTTTGCGGAACAAGAGCATACTTGTCTTCACCGACTTTGAGCCCGATACTCTGGGTCGGGGCCTGCAAAGGAAGGGAATGTTGAGACAGACGGTGCAGAAGCTCTGCGGCAAAGAGCATGTTTCCTTTCGTTGTATTGGCAGCATGTAGGAAAGTGAGCGTCTACTGGTGGGAAAAGCAGAGAGAGGGAGGGGTGGGGAGGGGGTGGGAGACGACAGTCTTCCTGGCGCTGCTGGCGCGATGGTCCACCCCGACCGACTTGACTAGCTCGCTAGCTTGCTTGCTTTGCTTGCTTTCTGAATGGGCTCAGTCTGCAAGGGAGAAGTTATACCCGGCAGGCGGTTCCATCCTGCAATCTTGATTCGTCCCGAGAGGACGGATCGCAGTGTTACTGGCTGGCTCTCGCATGAGTAGTGGCTCAGCCGCTGCAGATGTGAATTACCGGCCACTGCTTTGCTGGCCTGGCGATGATCTGGCATCCCCTTCCGGGTGCGTTGTATGACAGACGTGATGGACGGTGGCATGATCGCATTCCCGGCCTAGCTCACAGGCGCCTCGCGCTTCGCCGCCGTTGGAACCAGGTTCAGAATCAATGGCGATTCGAACAGGCGCAAGCAAGTCGATGATGCGCCAAATCCGGGGTTTTGCCATTCGGAAAATGCAACCAACCTATGAGGTCTTGCGCCTACGGGAACGGGACGCACGGGTCGAACCAAGGGGCCCGCATACCTACACTTCCTGGGCACGGGAATACTACGGTACCTCACGAAAGGGCGGCCGCCGACAGTGGCGGAAGGTGACAAACAAGGCCATAGTCTGGAAAGACCACTAAGAGAGAGGGAGGGAGAGAAGGAGCGCAAACACAAAAGTGGATAATGACATTGACGTGTGCACCGGACAAGATTGGCCTGGCTGGGCGAGGGACAAGCTGCAACAGAGGGCTACCTCGCTTCGACTGTGGCAGCTCAGTCGACGATCAACATCGTCGGGTACCTCATGGTCTGTAGCCCAAGCGAGCAGGGGAGGGGGTCTCGGCCCCCCCCCCCCCCCCCTCTCGCGCGGGCGCGCGGGCATCATCATCATCTCTTTAGGGTTCTTTAGACGGGGGGGACCGCAGTCGTTGTCTATCAGTCAAAGGAATCGAACGCCAGGATCCGACAGAAAGCTTCCAAATCAGCCTGGGAGAAATTACGCAAGAGAGCGCAGCAAAGCGGGAAATACTCCGGCGTCGAGTTTGACCTCGGGGACCTTTTGACTGACCAGGGCAGCTTTTGCCACACTCCCCCCCTCTCCCCGTATTCCCTCTTCGTCTCATGCGGGTAGAGCAAATACTGACAAAATGAACGCTTTCTTTTTTATCGCGCGCCATCCACAGTTCATTTACCGAGTTTCCGGGACCATTGATGAGGTGTCGCTGCAGACCAGGTCAGTAGAGATTCCCTGGAGCTCTTTGGGGGGGGCTGCTGGCGGAACATCTGGTCCTCGCGAAAGAGAGAGCACGCCTTTCGCCATCTCTTTCCTCCCCCCGTCTCTCCCCATTGTTTCGAGTCCCTACTACGTATGCACTACGTGTGCTACTTATGCTTCTCCCATGCCTCCCCGCCCCCAAAAACCATTGTCGCTCCGGTCTCTCTGGATCTGTGATATAGCAGCAGCACGGTCGAACAGGGTGCTACATCTGAACAGGTCCTCTTGTTCTTATCCCTCTTCCTCTTCTCTCCTGCTTTCTCTCTCTCTCCGTATTTCGTCAGGCGTTCGTGGGCAGGGTAGGGCAGGTCCGAGGCCGGGAGGGACGTCGGGTTGTGCACGTACCAGCTGGTCCGGCAGACAGCCTTTTCGGGGTTCATTGTGCTGTTTTTGTGAGCAGCCGTTTGCGAAGCAGGGGTTCATCACATCCTTTTTGTCACACGCTGCTCTCCCCCGTCTGCCAGCCCCCCGGCCCCGACCCTGGCTGTGCCTCTCGCCCTCTTACTTGCGCTCGGCGAGTCCTCTCTTCCCGGAACCTGGGAAACAGGGGGGGATTAACCACTGGTCCACGGTCAAGCCCGGTCACCACACCGGTCAAGGTCAAGGCCGCCCCCTGAAGGACATGGTGGACGGAAGCGGATGGAGGGGAAAGCGAATCTCCTTCCGATCTACCTCCCCTCCCCCCCACCTCTCCGGGTGAAGCGATGAAATGCACGTTCAATGCGATTGGAATTATATGACAATGCGTAGAGTGACATTCGCCCGCCAGAGGTGGGAGAATCGGCTCATACTCACTGCGAGACTGGGAAAGAGGCAAGCGAGGTGAGACGAGGGTTCGGATCAGCGGGCTTACAGAACTTTGGGCACCATGTCGACGCCGTTGGCCCAGCGAGATGAGCCTCATGCTGGGCTCGAACGCGGCAGCGCAGTCGTAGCTCGATCTTTCCTTGCTCTGTAGTAATTTTCATTTTCCAGCAAGAAAGCGGCTCTTCATGTCGTCATTTTGGGGATGGTCGTATCCGCATTGCCTAGAGGAGGTGGCGGCGCCTACCACCACCCAGCCGGCCATGATTTGCTCCAAAGGATGTATCCTTCGGAGTGCGCATGGTCTATTTGTCTTCTTCGTCCTCGTCGTCGTCGTCGCCTCTGTGCTGCTTCTCGCCCTCCAGAAACCAGCCATTGTGGTGCCCCGGAGTTTCCTCGCAGACTTTCCACCTCACGTGGGCAAGGTGGCAGCAGCGTGCGAGAGTTACCGTGGGAAGCCGAGACCTATCTTGGCGGGGAGCGATAATCAACAGTGTGCGGAAGGCGGTTTGCGGGGCCGTCGACCTGGAACCCCACAACTACGCCCCACTGGAAGACCGGGTTCCTTGGGGCGTGTTCTCTTCTTCTCGCTAGGGTTGGGTGGGGGGGGGGGGGGGGGGGGGGTGGGTAAGAAGGAAGCCAAGGTAACGCGTGGGCACCATACGGGGATGCCCCGGGGAAACAAGAGGCAGCTCCCCCATCAACCTATTCGTATTATCTCCCGCTGCCCTGCTTGTCCTTGTCTTTTAGGTTTTTGCCTGCCCTGTCGAATTTGTGTGCTGAGGGTGTGGCTCTTGACAAGATAATGCCCTTTTCCCGGCTGCTGCTTATCTACCCCCCCCTCTGTTTCCCCTTCCAATATGGACCTTTTCGTCTATTCATTTTCTGCCTTCTTTCTTTCCTTCTCAGGACTACATAGTACCTCTCAGCCCTTGTCCTGGCTTATCCTTTCCATGTGCCCGCTAATTTGAGCAGAAAGGGTACTAGTTTCAAGTGCCTGGGCTGCGGATAAGCCGCACGTCGTATCCGGTCCAGAAGGGCCGCAGACACGGTCTGGCTGTGGATGTCGTCTTGTCGTATCCAAGTCGTTGTGGCAGCGCAGGGCTTACAGAAGATGATCCGCCATTGTTCTCGTTGAAGAGGGCCAGGCCAGTATTGTCCAGTATGGAGCTCGTGCTCGCCATCGTCGTCCCTTTCGTTGCAGCGTAGTAGCGGAAGAGAAGAGGGGGGCGTGCAGGGCAGCGGGTCTCTGTCTCAGTCTCTTGGCACATCCTATTGACTTTGCGTCAACAGAAGCGATCCCTCTTTTGGTCTTCATGGCCTTGTGCTGCCTTGTCGTCATGAGACTGTTAGTGACGTTACATTCGGCGCGTCGACGAGTGCGAATGCTGCCTTGGTCCCGAAAACTTGGGAACGCTGCCTGTAGATGGGTGAGTACAAGCACCTTCTACTCGGCATGTCCGGAGGTCTCGTAGGCAGAACTGCAGTGCTTTCGCGGTCACCACTTGTGAACTGGTGGATAGAGACAACACTCTCGCTAGTGCAACAAGGATCTTGGACATTCAAACAGACAGTGCAGACGATCAAGTGACAAGATGCATGTGAGGAGATGGATATGGTATGCTCTTGTATATGTGATGGATGATTTGTAGCATATTTCACAAGATGATATCTGGTACAGAGAAGTTCAAACATGAGTGTAGAGATATATAGGTAACGATATGTGTAATCCAGTAGAGCCCCCCTGCGAACCCCAAAAGAGTGGTATCTTCCCCTTAGAAAAACAAAGAAGCAAAAAAGAAGAAGAAGGAAAACAGAAGAGATCATGGAGAATAAAGACCAATAAACAATCTACCATGTATGCGCCATCCCTGAGTCAATTGGGCTCGAAAATTGTAACCAAACCTTGTAACCCTAAATCGCAACCAATGGTAATGAGAATTGAAAGGCCGTTGTACCTCGCATGCTGTGCATATTCTTGTAGCAAATCTCAAGAAGCTCTGGATCTTGGTGCGAAGCGTCCCCTCGCCCTGGGCCTTGCCGGTGCCCTCCTAGGCTGGGCAGCCGTGCGGGTGCTGGCACGGTTGCCAGCTGTGTCATCCGCTCCCTGAGAGTCTTCGAGATTGACCCCCCTTTGACGACTCTTTCCCTTCGAGCGGGTCTGATGGTCATTTCCAAGCATAGTCTCATCCTTGTCCTCGTCCTCGCTTTCTTCGCCCCTGTAGTCGACGATTTCATCCATGACCTGGTCATACAATCGTGGGTTCTGCTCCAAAACCCCGCCGCCGTTGTTCTCTGTCTCCTGGAGGATGGCGTTGGAGTAGGCATCGGACTGGAGCCGGCTGCTGATCTTTCTCAACCTGCGCGTCTTCACCCGGGGACCACTCTGGGGAGTATTCGGCACGGGTGCGAAGGACTCAGCTACCAAGCCCTTGTCGACTGCGAAGCACTCAAGAGCAGTCTGGCCCCACGGGGTTGTCCGGCCGCCGCCTAATTCCTTGAATTTACGTGCGACGATGTGGTAAAACTGTTTGTAGACAAACCCAAAGGCCTTGAATGCAATATGTTCCTGTTCTTTGATCAGCATGGTGCTTTGATCATGTCGGTGGGGAAAAGGGGCAAACTCACATCTCTCGGTGACATCACTTGGTCCCTGTATCTGCCTCTTTTCAGCAGCATTTGCAGGCGAGGAATGCTAGACTCGTCCTGAAACCTTTCGTTGAACTCCGCCCTTATTGTATCCCACATGCCGTCCCCCTTCCTGCCCGCGACTATCATATCCCGCTGCCTCTGGTAGAGAAACCGGTGCTGCGCGTCACAGTTCTCCTTGATGACGAAATCGTCCGGAAGATCAGGAATGGGCCCGCCCAGCTGCACCTGAGCAATGTCAACGGCCGCTGTAGAGTCTGTTGAGGGTGGTATGGCCCGATTCCTCACACGAGCTTGCCTCGGCACCCGGCCTACAGGCTGGGGACGACTTTGCCTCGAAGACCCAGATGCTTGCACATTGGGCTCCTGGCGAGCAATCTGCGTGCTTGGGAGGGAGTATCCAAATTGGCGCCTCCTGGCAGCCGTAGTCTTGAAATCGGTGATGTCGGGTTGTTCTACCCAAGGGTTGTGGTTTTGCTGGGGGAAGTATGGCGCGTGGACAGAAGGAGGAGCATGCTGTGGCATCGGCAGCTCCGGGGGCATCTGGCCCATCATCGGTTGAGGTTGTATAACGTGATGCGTATGAGGGGACATGTACATCTGAGGCGACATAGACCCTTGTTCCGGCTCCGACGGGGCGGAAACCGAGTAGCTACCCCAGTAGTAGTCTGTGGGTGGCGTGGGCATATCGTCTTGTTCTGCCGGGATGTAGCTCATCTCGAAATGGCTCTCTGAAGTTGGCGGGTTAAGCGGCATGGGAGAGCCAACCTGACTCTGGGCCGCGCTCATGTTGATGGAGTTGTGCCAGGGCATCCTTGAAGGGCCACAAGGGCTCGCTTGCGGCTGCATCGGTGTCATCGCGGAGGGATACTGGGACAAGTTGGCACTTTGCTGGAAACAGGGCGAGCCGATGCCGGAGACGGGCGTCAACAGATGTGTCTCGTTAATCTGATGCTGCTGGTCAAAGGTTGTAACCTTGGAATTGTTAGGCTCAAATAAAGAGGTGGCCAAGGGACACACTCGTTGACTTACAGTGTACGGAGGGCTTTCGAGCTCTGGATAGACCGTGGTGTGGGGCTGGATTGTGGAAGATCGGCTGCTAGCCATGTGGTCTGACAGTCCGTCGGAATGAACCGATGCCTGACCGATGTGGTTTTGGTTTGCCATTGTCAAGTGAATGGCGACGGAGAGGTCTTGACAGTTGAAGGAGGAAGTGGGCTCAAGGTGTCCGGTAGTGGTATCCTGAGAGAAACGTTGGGGACGATGAAGGAGCTCTTGCGAGTCTTGTAGGCGCATCTAGGTTTGCGATGTGATTTAGTGTGGGGGAGGGTTTGTCTTGTCCGGCTGAAGATATGGGCAGAAGGGGGGGGGAGGGGCCAGAGTAATATAGAGCAGAGAATGCAAACCCCGAGTCAGCCTTTTCCGATGCGACTTGTAAAGTGGAGGGGATGGGAAGAGAGCCTCGTGAGGATGGGAGACGGCCGCGGCCTATTAATGACGAGCGATGTGGACAGCCATGATGTCGATCAGAGGTTTGTCCTTTTTTTTTCCAGCAAGGGGAGCCTGTCAGTCGAGAAGGGCTTGACCAAGTGCCACTCTCGAGGGTTGAAGGCAGCGGGGACCATCGCCAGGGTACGAAAGGTGGCCGGGGAGTAGGTACGTGAGGTACAACATATTCTGGTACCTATCTCAGTAGCACACACAGGCCTGGAGAGGGGGAGACAGCAGGTGTATGTGCGAGAGGCGGAGAGGCAGATAGCACGCGAGGGCAAGGGTGTGGGCAGTTCCTCGCAGTAGCAGGCGATAGCCGCCCGGCGCTGTCACGAACGGTTAGTGCAACGCTGTAGATGCGGGTCGATGTGCAGCCGAAAGTGCTGGGAGGGGTGAGGGAGGGGGGGCGTGTGCGGGAATTGGGGGGGGGAGTGAGAGAGGAGGGGAGGCCGTCCAGATAGACGGAAGGCAGAAGGGAGAGAGAGAGAGCTTGCGTGTGTGTGTGTGGGAAAGAGCATGAGGCGCGTACCTGGCTCCACAACTCAATGGACGGGGAAAGAGGAACAGGGGATGAAGCGAAAAGATTCTGAGAGGTCACTTACCGGTTACTGTCCAGCAGAACTAGAACTGTCTACCTACCTAGGTAATGCAGCGTCGCATTAGTAGCAGATGCTGCTCAGCCGTGTGGGTATGTTCCAGACTACCAAACACGACTACCTCCCTCACACACTCATCAACCTCGTTTACTGCCTCCGTTACGCCGCTCCGGAGCGCCTAAACGATTGAAAGGTGCAATATGGGTGGACAAGGAAACAGAACAATTGACGGGCGAGGCTCGGCACAGCAGACATGACCTAGTCTGAGCCCGACTCTTAGCATAACCGTTTCTATCTCGAGCAGCTGTATCCTGCTTGGGTTGATTAGCAGTGGTGAGGTGTGGCAGAGCAAGTGAATTATTGGTGAAAGAAAGACTATGACTGGTTGATACAGGCCAAGTGACGGATGTGAAGAATCCCGAGGACAGTCCCCTCAAAAGAAGACAAGGTTGACTTGCGATTACCCGAATTGCGACCACAAGACACCTGGCCACCTGGTACATGCGCCAAAAAGATAAGCGAAGACAGAAAGACTGTGAAATGCTTAGCTGTGGGTTAAACGCCTTTCCCTTCCCGTCAAGAGACGCGTGCCCGTGTATTTAGGATGACTGGACCGGCTAATGACCTCGGATCAGGCATTAGAGCCCAAGATCCAAAGGAAAGGACCGGGTCATTGGGGAGCCTTGTCATCAAAAGCAATGCTGCTTGGACGCCCGTATCCGAGGAGATGGGTGGGTGGTTGTGTGCTGGAATAACTGCAGTCAAAGCGGGTAGCTGTAACAGAGCAGATGATCACAGTGAGAATTGGGTGCTATCAACTCCGCATGAATTGTGCTTTACGGACGTACTTACGCACGTAACGGAGCCGAATGATGCCAAGACGGGCATGGATCGCCTCTGATGGGGTTGTCCTGCGATGGCAATCGCACAGGTTCCCCTGGTCGAGAGGGCAGAGGGTGAGGAAAGAGAAATCAGACCCGATCCTGGACACTAACCAGGAAAGAGATCCTCTGGGCGATTTCTCTCAAGTCCGTCAGGAGTAGACTACCCCGTAAATGAAGCAAGTAAGCTAGTGGTGGGGGAAGGAGGAGGAGCTTGGAAAGCAATGCGTGGGTAGCATTGTGTACGCACAATATGTACATGCGAAGAGGTCGATATTACCCGCAGCCCGCGATATGGCGAATATCAGTCTCAGGCATAGAATTTGTCATGAGAATAAGACGGACGGGGGATGGAGTACGGAGCCATAGAGGGCAGCACAGTAGAACAGAGCAGAGACCGAGGCGGCAGCAGCAGCAGCGATGATGGGTAGCGAACGGCAGTGTCCTTGTCGAATACCTAACGTGTAGTATGCAAGGTGGTTTAGGTAGGTAGGTTAGCGTATCGGCACCCAGGTACAGACAGGATCAAGGTCGGGGGTGGCAGAAGAGCGTGGAGGTCGGGGACTCGGGGGTCACCAGAAGGGAAGGGAAACGACCGAGTGTCATTGCCTCGAATCTCTGTGATTGGCTTTAACGGCGGCCGCGACGGGGTCGGCGAGCCGGGGTAGGTGCCCAAGTGGGGTGCACTGGTTTTGAGGGTACGTACCTCGACTCATGTCTTCTCAGAGGCACGCATGGATGATTAACTCTACAAGCCGGGCCCGCTTCCGCGCTGAACTGGCCTCACATTCATTCCAGTCCCATCCAGGAAAGTGCCCCGTCATCATCACAGCTCTCTGTTTGGCTATCCGGCACATTCACGACCTTGGCGACATACTCTGCGTCCACGGCTTTGAGTTTATGGAAACGTGCATTCTTGAGGACACTTCTCCCCGTGTGCTATCTCGACTCTACCTTAGTCATGAGCCGCTACTGCCCGGCTTACCTCGACTATTGCTACGTAAGTTGCTTTCTCATAGGTGTCCAGCTGGCCCGACTACTGGTCTTTCTTTCGGTGGGCCTGAATACTCGTGGTGGCCAAAGTGTATATTTGGCGATGTTTGCATTGCCCCAGCGAATCCTCGTGCGCTGGCCTGCGCCAAGGATCGCGGAACAGAATAGCCAGTGCACAGAACCAATTGTGTATCTTGGAGGGGGGGGGGGGGGGGGGGGCAGGGACGGTGGGGTCTGCCCGAAGCACTGATGTGTGTGGTATACATAGTGTGTGTATGAGTGTGTGGGTGATGCTCCTACAAGTCTTCGGACAAAGAGGAGTCGAGCGAGTCCTTAGGCCATAAGACGGCTGATGTGCATTCCTAGGAAGTGTTCTATTAACATGGAAGATTGGACTGGACTGGGCTCTACAAACTGGAATTCCTTTACCAGCTACCCGAGAACTAGGTTGTCGTCGCCAAAAGTTGACATCCTCTTGACAACCTGGTTCCTCCCAGCCTGGCAACGAGTTATGCCCTCATACCAGGTCAAGGCTCTTTGGGGAAAAAATAATTAGCCAAGGCGAGGTGGAGGGCGGGTCGGGGGGGCGTGTACCCTTTGCCTGTGCAGATTTTGCGGCAGCATCCAGACACACCACACACTCCCTGTTCGGAGGTGACATCCGCATCGTTTCGCCTCCTCCCATAACATCGCGTCTCCATGTCATTTCCACGTCTCGCCTCCTCTCCTGTGGAAGTCCGTCATGAGCTGAAGCTGCCGTCGACCGACGGGCCGAGCACTTATGTCGGGCGACCTACCTATGACGCTGTGTGCTTTCGTTAGGGATTAGGAACTGTATTCACTTGTTTACTAAGACTAGGACTGCCCAAGGTCCTTCAAACTGAAGAGGGGCATATATAAGTGAAAGGGCAGTATAGGCGGGAGCCGTTTGATCTGAAGGGCCCATAAGGTGCGGCTGCCCGCTACAATCTGCACTCTATTTCACTCCCGCGAGAGGCCCGCTGCATGATCTAGCCTACCGGCCCAAAACCTTTTCTTGTGTGAATCACCTGTATTATGAACACCTGAAAGATAAAAGTGGAAGCCGAGATGAGGGGGCTTAGCACGAATACAGAGTCTGAATAAACGGCCGGCAGCACGTCCCCACAGGCCAGACCAGTTCATACGCCTCCCCCCTTCCCTTCTTGGAGCACGCCTCGTCAAGAGGGAAGAAATGGGCTGATTGGCAACGACATACGCAGCTTAGAGGCCCTTGGGCATGCGCCCCGATTGAGGGAACCAGGACAATGAGACTCTACGTAAAGTAGCCAGTGCAAAGAAAGAGAGAAGGAGAGGAACGCGACAAACTACTGCAAAGAGAGAGAGGAGAGGGGGAGAGACGGTCACAGAGCCAATACGCTCAGTTCTCATCTTTTTTTCTCATCAGGGATATTCCTACTAGCGCGGACCCGACAGTCTGGTTCACCCTAACCTAGCGTTGAAACTAGTGGATCCGAGGGCCATGCGTGGCTATCATTGGACCGCCTCAAAGCCTTTTTGTCAGGGCGATGGGGGGTTGAGTGGAGCCTAAGGCCGCAGAGCGTAACCTTACCCCCCTTTCCCTCCCATTCTTTCCCACCCCCTTCCACGCCCCACTCGCTTCGCTGTCTGCTCACTCCACCCCATCTCCACTTGCTTGCGCACACCTCACTGGTCAGAGACCGATCCTGGTATTCGGAGTTAGCGCGCGTCTGTTTACTCGAACGTGAAGCTTAAGCGGTGCCTGCCATTCACGGCGCAGCTGTCACCTCCAGAAGGGAGCTTTCTCACATCTAGCAAACCGCCAACCGTTCATCACCAACAGCAAACTACCAACAGCGCACGCTTTTTTCCAGTTTTTAACCGCGATGTCTTACGCCCACCCACCCTGCCAGGACTCACGCGCCGCGCTTGGGCTTGCGCAGTCTTCCACGCCACCCGCCCTGCTGCAGAAATGTCCCCCAACTTTGTTGCTCCTGGCCGCCGATGCCGCCGTCGCCTTCTCCTCCTTTCTCGATCCCATCTTCCTAGATGCGGGTGCCGGGCCATGACGCATCCTTGATGAGCCAAGTCCCTGCTGATGCTACGCTTGCTTCGAGGGCAGACGAGTTAACGTCATCTCGCCCTAGCGCGCCGGCCCTTTCCTCATGGCTTTAAGCCGATGGTACCTTGCAGATCACCCTTTTTACGGATATGTGCCGGTACAGAGGGCTGAGTTATGGTCTGAGGCTTTGCCTTGTAAGCCCAGAGTCTGTGCCACAGCAAAAAGCCCCTCTGTACCGGTTAAGTCTTGCTGTGCCCCTTTCGGTATTGCTGGCCGGCCGTTGAGGCGACCAAGTGATGGAACCTGAACCGGCAGTAGGTAGGGGCCAACCTGGCTGCTAGACTCAGGCTCGGCCGTCTCACGAGGCCCAAGGCTCTCCGTTGGTGGTCTCGTCCAGGGTCGTCGACAGACCCAGAAAACTTTGCCGGCCAGAAAACAGCCTGACAAGGAGACAACCGCAGCCCCGGAATCGAGTATTCTGCAATCTTAGCGCCCAGGTCGCATATTCTGTCGCCGCCATTGGCCATAATCACCTCATCATGCTGCTGATTGCGTCTGTCACAGGCTCCAGGCGCGGTTACTGACCTCTCCTATCACGATCTAGTCAGTCTCGAGCCAACGTTGCCTCGACTTCTCTTGAGGCACTGCCTTGTGCGTCGCATTGCACCTTTTGCATGCACGTTGAGCGCTTCCAGTCTGTCGGGTCATGATCAAGCAACTGTCTCACGTTGAAAATCTTACTGGAAGTGCCATGACGAAAGTATCCACAGCACAGCATTCTCTGCTGGGCTCCGGCGGCGCAGCTCGTTCGACTCTAGCTACCGAGAAACAGTCCGAAATCTTCTGACGACAAGGTCGCGCCAAAGTAGCCGATTAGTAGCCACCTTCACACCGGACAGTCAGCCGGGCGCCAGCGTCCAGATAGAACACTCTTGACTGCCTGCCAAGGTATGACATGTCATCGAAGCCCTGGACGAAAGACAAACTCCAGGTAGCGAAGCCCGCTCAGACTGCCGGCGATCGTGCCGCAACAAGCATTGCGCGTTTTCCGTCTGAGATTGTCAGTAGGAAATGGGCCTGACGCTTGCCGTCGCTGCCCCGTGCAACCCCGAGACTCCACCCGCCTTCGCAATCAATGAAGTCTAACGGCCCGGACTGGCCGGCTACCCCTGAGACATGAACAAGACAGTTCGGGGGTACAAGGAGATACAGGATAATATGCCCTTCACCCCCTCCATGTGTTCCCCTACCCTCATGCGGGTGGCGCGGTGCCCCACGTTCGTCTTTGACGAGCCATTTGCCTTCGGGGGATGTCCTCCAACGAGAAGCATGTACTGTATGATGGGAAACCACACAGCCCTCGGCATTGGGCAACTTTCTCTGACCTAAGACTACTAACTAGAGCCGATCAAGGCAGCTCTTTCAGGAAGAAGGTGCAGCCGATTGTCGGACGGTCAGATAGGCCTACCCTCCCATCCTCCCATCACTTGGCCCGTTCAGACCTCTCACACTGACGAGGGGTTTTGAGACAACCAGATACTTCCTGGGAGCCGACACCTCTTCGTGGATTCTGTCCACTTCTCGACCAATGAAGCTACGCCATAGCGAAGCAAACTATCCATCTTCAGTGCTGGTGGCCCCCGTTGAGCTGCTGTCGCCATCCCTGAAATCCACGAATCATGGGCGGCAGCTCCATTCTGCGCCGTGACAAGCCTCTGCAACCGTCATGGATAGCCATTGTTCGAGTTCTGGAGAGGGGGGTGGGAATACCCAAGACCATGGTGGTCCTGAGTGGAAGAAGTTACCATGACTGGCCTAGTCTGGGCGGACAAAGGCGGGCGTCAAGCCCACTTGCCGGTTGCGCCCGTAAGAACCCTTTTTCTTCATACCACATCTGGAACAGCGGAAAACCATCACTGGGAGAAAGAAAATATCTCTTCCTAGCTCTTCTGAAGACTCGGGGGGGAGGAAAAAAGGCAACAGCGCCACCTGACCCATCCGCGGGATGATGTCGTATGGACAAGTCAGGCGCCTCAGTTCAAGTCCCAAACACTGTGCCCTTTGTCGTGCTCTATTCTCACTTGAACCGTGGACGGGAAAGGCGCCGCCAAGGGCCGTAAGGATATCCCCTGAGTGTTTCAAAAGCCGCCGTTGGTGTGCGTGCGAGCCCATGTTAGGCCTCTATGCGGATAATCAGCACTCTAATCTAGACGAACAAGATTGACGGATTACCACTGGAGAAGCGGCTCACTGAATGAACATGATGGACATGGCCGGTGTCGACAAACCGGATCTCCTGTCTGGCCCACTCCTGATGCTCTTGGGGGCTCCGCCGGACGAAAATGTCCAGTTCTATTGCCCAAGTTGATTCTCTGGGGCGGTGATGACATTGAGAGAGAACAAAGCCTTGCAAGGCGTTCTTTCCATTTATTTCCCATGTATTATATCTCATTGACCGTGTCGTTGGTTGTGACTGGCCCTCGACGTGGGAGGCCACAACAGAGGCCCGAAAACGCGGCCAAGTGCCTGCAAAGCCCCGTACCCGCTTCCACGGTGATTCCGGACGTCGAAAGAAGCGGCCTCCCATGCCGTTCTGTAGTCCGCGGAGGTTTCTCTGCGTAACCTGGAAAATTGAGTCTCCCTGACGACGAACCTACAATCCATCTTGGAGGTTCTTTGGGTTAGTGAGCCGGTCGTTCCTCGAGGAGTCCGGCACCCTTGCTGCTGTGCCAGCTACTTCGCACCCCAACCTTTCGGCCGCAGCTTTGGACCTGAGTTATTGCATTGCACAGTAGAACCTCGCTCCTGCTGCGGGCTCTCATCACATCTCCTATGGTACCCAAACCTGCGACCGCGCTACTTCAGCTCCGCAGTAACGTCCATCTGAGTCCATCTGCAGGCACGAGGCACACGAACGGTTCTCCACCCACTTTCCGTCGCTATCTCTCTATTTTACAGCCTTCAATGTGTTTTCCCCCTCCCAAAGTAGGGCAGCTCGGGTGGCGGAGTGACGGATCCATGCCCGGGGCTGTGAAGCTCCGCAAGGGGATAGACAACCAAAAGGCCAACCAACCAACCGACGAATGGCCCCCAACTTTCGAACACCACACGAAGAGTAGCGAAAGAGAGAGACGCCATCTCACAGTCAACGGCAGACGACAGAAGCCGCGAGCTTCGCACCCACAAGCGTTAAACAAGCGCAGCGATCCACAAGAACCTCTCTGCCGCTCTCGAGACGCTGCTCCTGCATCCACACAGCCCCCCCTTCTCCACGATTGAGAATAGCAAGAAAGTCCTGCAGAAGCTTAGGTTGCTTCCGGCCGCCACTGCGGCTTATTGTTGCGGCACAGAGCAGGAGCATCTTCTCAGATCTCGTCATCGGCGACCCGTTTGGATGACTGTCATCCTGCTCCGCCCCTGACATCCGTCTCCCCCCCTCCCGCGACGACTCAAATCCCGACCTCGCTCCTCCTACTCGAACGATTCTCTTGGTGTCTAACAGACTATGGGACCGAACCGAGGTACTTCTCGACGTCGTACAGATACACAACCCGCCAGGGAAAAGAGCCACCCACTTGGGTTGTTGAACTAAACCCAGACCCCAAGGCGTCGACGTCCCTACCGTCGCTGGATGAGAAGAAGAAGAAAACACACTGGCACCTACGACCAAGTCGATTCAATACCATGGTAGTACCGCCCGCTAGGCTGGTATAGAAGCGGTCTGCGGCTGTCCAGCACGAGGCGAGAGAACCCCGAGGAGGAGGGAGTTGCTGTATAACCTCATATCTCTTGCGTTCCTACAGTGCCTCCTCTAGACGGGATCTTGACGGGAGCTGTAGACGGGAGGGATCAGGCACTACATTTGCTTTCCAATGCGCGGCATCGCTGGCTGGTTGATGTTACCCCCCCCCCCACCCCTACCCCCCTTTCGTGCCAGGCAGGACGACGAGCCGTCTCGGTCTCGGGAAGGTCATTAGCTATTGCGCGATCGATGTCCTAAGTAGGGCAGTCCTCCGAAACGAGAGGAGGAGAGAAGAAAGGAAAAGAAAAGACCGCGCCGATCCGGCCTCTCCCCAAAGTGAACTATCGTATGCGCAAAGCCGTGCCCGCGTGATGGGCTCCGTTGTTTACCTCGGCTGCTGCATGCTGCTGCATGGCCAGTCACTATCCAGGCGCGAGCTTGCGGCCGAAAACACCACTTGGCAGCATGGCGCAGATCAGTTCCGGACGATAAAATACTGCCGCAGCGGGATGTCTAGATGCCGAAAGGCGCCTTGATTGGGAGTATTGGGCCGCATGTCATGGCGTTCCTCCTCCACCTTCTATTTCGCGCCAAAAGAAATATGTCTCAGAAGATGTGATTCAGGAACGTGGTCGCCTCATGTGCGTCAGGAGGAGGGCGACCTGTCATTAAACAGTGTCACAGTTTGCCAAGACCAATAGATAGCACGGTCAGAAGGCATCGTCGAATTAGATATTGTGAATTCAAACTACTCTGCAGCTAACTATGGCTGTCTTCGAGACTGTGTATACTCGCGGATCATACGAAACCTGCACCTGCTATTGCCAATGCTTTGATGATCCCGCGAACAGAAACAGAGAAGCCTTCCGAGGATGAAATGAAAAATACGTACAAGACAAGACGGCCGCCCAAACCGAAGCAACAACCCATGTCGACTCATCATGTCGTGTAGCTCGTTGTCAAATGTCCGCGTTATTATACCGTCGTCAAGAGACCGTGTTAAGAAGCCAGCGTAAAGAAACAGAGCAAGGAAAAATAGTATACGAACAGGATTCTCTTCCTGTGAGGTTTCCGTTCCGGGATATCAATAGCAAAAACAGGTGTAAAATCGACAGAAAAACTTCGTCCTCTGGTTGGCGCAAGCAGCATCTTCGGGTGACAGGATATCCGCAACAGGTCGATATCGCCCACCATGGGGTGGGTATGAGAGAATCGCCTAGAGCTGCACACCTGGTCACTCATCCCCGGACCCCAACGGGGCCCAACGCCACATCTGCCGAGGGGCGTTCACTCACCCCTTTCAGGCAGAATGTAAGCCAGACTGTCCGCTGTCAGTCCGCAGTTCTGAAACCTGCCCCCAGTATGCAGGCATTCTTCCCTCAATTTGGACTCCCTGGAAAGAGTCATGGCTCTGATAGATACTGCCTCGCGTCAGGTCAAGTCCTACGCGCCCTCGAGAGGCTGCACAAAGTTGTAGTTGAAGTCCAGTAGGCCATCCAACATCCAGTGCTGCGGGTCAAAGAAGTCGTAATTGGTTTCGCCGTAATTGAGGCCACTCAGCATGCTGTTGCTGGGTGCCTGGCTGCCGATTCCGCCAGAGTGGCCTGGGGTAAGAGCTCCGTTGGTAGAAAGCAGGCTGTTCGCTTGCAGCCCTTGGGTGGCCGGCATGAGAGTACTGTCCAAATGGGTCGATGACGCTGAGGACTCGTTCGCTGAGTCTGGATTAGTAGGTTGTTTCATGGCTATTTCGGGTGGCACGTAAGTCAGTCATCACAGTCACACCGAAGAGAGACGTGGATGCAGTGGCCAGAGCATGGGAAGGGGAGGTGGAAGCGGAGTGCATAATTACCGTCAATCG
Organism: Colletotrichum graminicola M1.001; assembly: GCF_000149035.1. Classification (NCBI taxonomy): domain Eukaryota; kingdom Fungi; phylum Ascomycota; class Sordariomycetes; order Glomerellales; family Glomerellaceae; genus Colletotrichum; species Colletotrichum graminicola. The sequence goes on from NW_007361006.1 coordinate 476,085, forward strand.
AGCCTCTACCTTGGGCTTGGTACTCTTCTCTCCATCGCCAGACAGAGTCGAACACGAGACTCATGCTGTGGCGACAGCGCACCTTCAATTGCAATGTATCGTCAATGTGCAGTGGAGAGTCGTCGTTATCGTAAGATGCCGTGCTGTTGCTGTCAAGCCGGGCTCCATTCCACATTTGCACCATCAGCTCGGCTAAGCGCCACTGGAGGTCGTTGTTTACAACGCTTGTCGCGCGGATGGCGTTGATTGTCTGATGGAAGAGGTTGCGGCCGCGATCATAGTCGATTGTCTTTGCAAAAAACGACCGCATAAGCTTGAGCAGAGCAAATCCTGCCGCAATCAGCATCTGCTGGATGTAGTTTGTCGCATATAGCAAGATCTGTCCGGGAGAGTTCTGCCCGGGTGATGTGACCTTGTCGACCTCAAGGATATTGTCCAGGAAACTCGTCGTGGCTCTCCAGAGTCCCATAAGATCGTCGATGTAGCCTGGTGTCGTACTCGAATCAAAGAAGCCAGCCAAGCGCAGGTGAAGGGCGGCAGCCCGCATATGAAGATTCACAATGGGCCCCAATTGTTGCGAGAGGATGGATGCCTGGAGTTCGTTGAAGTCCTTCCGGTACACCCGCATCAACATGGCTCGATGCTCGTCACCGGCGACCCCCCGAGGATCACTGGCATTGCTGTACATCTCCTTAGAGACCTTATCGCAAAAACGTTCTACCTGGAGCCTGGCCTCTAATTCGGGGGTCAACCGAAACGGCCCGTCCTCTCCCCGACGAACAGCAAGTGTCCAATCGTAGAGGGTCGAGGCCGGTTGACCATAGCCAGTACCGATGCTTTGGGCGACTATGTTGCAGACAGCCCATGTTGTTACGCGGTCATGCAGTTGTTCTTTGTTGAGATCGACTGATACCCGAGAAAAGTCTTGACTGTGGTTGGGCCTGTGAAGGCCAATACCCGTCGCAACCTTCATCATGACACCGCACAGAATATGTGTCGGATCAGCGCTTGTCGTGCTTGTTGGCAGAGGCCATGTGCACAGCAAACACAGAGCCTTGACAACAAAGTAGCTGCTGGGGACGTCTCCAATGGTTGACCATAGCAACCTTGTCAAAGGCCCTGATATCGAGGTCAGCAGCGTGGGGTCTGCGCTATACCGACGAGCAGCAACCGAGATGATTGACCAAAACAGCAGAGCGTGTTGTTGAAAGTACTGGTCGGGTGACTGTTGAGGGTTGAGGAATGGCAGGAAAGGATGGTAGAATGCGAAGAATTCGTTGAATAGCTGATTTACGGACTCTTCGGTCAGACGGACATTCTCGAGCTCGTGTGTGTAGCGCGGTAAACTGTAGGACCCGCCCCTCTTGAGGTGTAGCAGCGAGGATACCGCCTCATCGGAGCCCATAAGAGAGGGGTTCCGGGTGTGGGTATACACGCTCGTTGCGATGGGAGACTGAAGGTCGTGGTCGTCATCGTCGATGGTGTAGCCCTGGTTTTGGGCGCGTGCAATGTTGCGGCGCAATCTGTCGATTTCCTTCTCCATCTCGGCGTGCTTCGAACGCTTGCCGACACGCTTGAAGTTTGACTCAATCTTGCAGTCGAGCTTGAGACGATTACACCGAGAACAACTCTGAAAGGGCTCTTGCACAACGTCGCATCGCAACTGTTCCGATTGAGGGTTTGTCAGTCGAGTGACTCCTGCAATGGGACATCATTCGTAAGGTGACTCACCTTTTGTTGACGGCACTCGTTGCAAGCGCGTTTCACGCCGGGCTGGCGTTTTTTAGAATCTGGCTCGCCATTTTCGTCGTCGTGACCTACATTGCTGCCAGGGCTGCTGTCCAAGGCCATTGTGCTGTGCTTCCTTTTGGGAGGCCCGTTGGGAGCATGACGGGTATTCGTGGGACTGCCGGGCGAGACGGGCGTGGCCCCGCCGGCAGCGACGATGACCAAATCGTCCATGCAGGGCACGACGGACGGTCAGTCGGGGTGAGACAAAACAATACGCAGCAGAGGCGGGTTCGGGGACCCCCTCCCGAGCCGGGCGCGGCGTAAGGTGCGGTCGGAGCTCGCAGGAGAGACTCGGCAATCGGAGATGTCTGTAACGGTGAGCGAAACTCACTGGGCCGGCGGTCCGGTCTCGCGACGTGTGTGTTGGAATTGTTGATGTGAGGTGGGAGCTGGTGTGGCCGAATGCGGAGGGCGGGGAAGTTTGCTTTCTGGTTTTGACCTGAAGAGCGAGGCAAGATTTGCTATGGATGAGGACCTACGGTACCTCTGGGGCCTCTTTGCGCCAGCCCAGCCCAGCCCAGCCGTTGTACTTTTTTTTTCTTTTCTTTTTTTTAAGAGGGGAAGCAGCGGGGGGGGGGGGCGATGTGTGGTATTCGTCTCCCATTGGTTGTTTTGGTCTCCGTCTCCCCGCTTTCGTCTTCTACAACGGGCGGGGTCAGCAAGCTGTTCACACATGCCAGCTGCCTGATAAGGAAAGGCCTGTTACTTAATTTGATGCTTCTGAACAGGCAGATCGCAGCAGCTGTCAAAAGCGAGAGAGCACAGATATGTCGTGAGCCCCTGCACTCAGTACAAATGCTTAGGTATTAAGAGAGCAGATCCGATCGAAAGACAATCAAGACTAAACTGGGATTAACGAAATCTGCTGGTCCGATATCGTTCTCGTTTCCCATGATTACCCACACACGTCTAACTTTGCATCTGGGGAATTGTTCCCACACACCCGCATGAGTGGTCATCGTTTTGCCTAAAACCGAGAGTGGGAATTGTAGGTCAAAATTGGGTCGGTGGGCGGGTGAGCGCCAGTCCTGAGTGGCTGGTTGTTAACGGAAAGGCGTGATGGGTCTGTCCTTTGACTACCTACCTACCTACTCCGCTCCGTACTATGTAATCACAATTGAAGAGGGGTCGTCAATAGCTCACGTCTCGACTCCTCCCTTCGTCGTGGCGGAAGCTCAAGGCTGACCCTGCCGGGCTTGTTTCGATCAGACGAAGGCAAATCTCAAAACAGGCCCGGAAACTGCACTCGAAGCGTTCCTAAAGCCCATCAAAAACACTGCATCTGGTCAATCCCTAATTACCTCGTTGCTCACGTCACTGTACGATTTCGGCCATGGCAAAACAAGAAACAAAAGAAGCCCCCAAGCTACCAGTGAAGGTCGATCTCGCATTGCCGCCTCTATACCGAGGCAACGGCTCCTATACCGAAAATCCCAAAGGTGTCCGTGACGTCCAGTTTGCTATGCCGGGGTCGCGAACCAAGCCAGGTGAGACCGTATGTTTCGGACACCACACGCGCTTCGAAACTGACTGTTGTCGCAGTCGAAGTACTCCACGTAGACTCCACGGCTGTACCCCAGCCATTCGTTGATCCAGCTGTCTTCAAGAAATGGAGCGGCAAGTCTTGACTACCAAGAGACAGAGTCGAAACCGGATCGTGATAATGTGAGGGATTGCCACGCGGTAAACGTAGACCCTGCGGCATCACGGCTGTTGAGAATTGGAAGTACAGAATCCCAACGATATATCATACGATGGTTGAGAGGCGATGCTCCAGTGGGGTCAAGCTTGGTGTTTCTATCTCTACTCTCGCAACCAGAGTGTGCGCGCTCTCTTTAGCTGCCACCGGCATCTGAAACCCCAGCATCGCGATTCATTCTGCTTGCGTTGGGAAGCTTTGGTCACCTTCCGGCACCTTCCGGCCTAACTGCTTCTTAGTCGAGGTCCACCCAAACCAAATATAGTGAGCACAAAGGACTCGCGCGGGGCCACATCCTTATTGTCGGAGCTGCATCATGCCTACGCCTGTGACAAGGGTCCAACTGCACTATCGACTGTTGGACCTTGGGTCTGAAGTGTCGTGTATGCTTCATGAACCGACCGTCACCAGAATGGGGCGTCAGTTGGCCGGTCTCAACCGGGTCAGTACATGGACGTATCCACCTCTGGGTCGCTACCCGAAACCACCATCCGTCGTAGGATGGCTGAGTTGTGCAGAATACCGTCCACTTGTTCTTCCAGATTTGAAGCGATTGGACATAGCCCACGAAGAGTCAGGAAGTATCCGCAACTAAACAGCCCAAAGTTTCTCACCCCACCTTCAGAGTGCGGGGGCTCTGTGCACTAATACCGGTAGGAGAGGACGGCATCAAGAAGGGCAAGGGTCTGAAGCTAGCAAGCGTTCCATGTCGATTGACAGTACCATGACGCCGATTGTACTGCCGGTACTATAAGAATCCCGTTGCCACCTAGAATTGGCTTCTGTCACTCCTTTTGGCTGCAATAAAACTTAATCTGTCATCCTTTCTTTCCCTTCGTGATACCCTTCCTGGTCGAGTGGCTTAACTCGTCCTCCGCATCACATCCAGTCAATGTCGACTCAAACCAACAGCACCTCGTCAGGAGGGGACTACATTGTCCCCTTCTTCATTGACGGGGGAAAGATCATCCCTGAAAAGACTTTTGACGTCGTGTCCCCCGCCACTGGGAAAACTGTCCACAAATGTGGCAGCGCAACTGAGAAGGATGCCCTTGCGGCAGTTGACTCTGCCGCCGAGGCATTCAAGAGCTGGAAAAAGACGACCTTGGTCCAGCGCCGAGACATTTTTCTGAAGACCGCCGCCATTATGGAGAGCCGCAAAGAGGAGCTGGCACGCATCATGTCGGAAGAGACTGGCGCGGCCGCCGGGTGGTCCGAATTCATTCTGGGCCTGGGCATTGGCTGCATCAAGGACGTCGGCGGACGCCTCGTCACCGTGGAGGGTTCTGTTCCGGCCACCAATGATCCTAACCTCAGTGCCATGGTCTTGAAGGAACCTTACGGAGTCGTTCTCGCAATTGCGCCCTGGTCAGTAGATTATGCTTGGTGCCAGTGACGCCGGAGCTAACTTGGTGTCAGGAACGCCCCTTTCATACTGGGGGCAAGATCCGTGGCATTTCCCATTGCAGCTGGCAACGCAGCTATTCTCAAGGCGTCGGAGTTTTCTCCGCGGACATTTGTAGAGATGGTGGCTTGCTTCCACGAAGCCGGCCTGCCCAAGGGTGTGCTGAACGTGATTGCTCACGAGCCTGCCAACGCCGCTGCCATCACAACAGCTCTGATAGCTCACCCTGAAATCAAGAAGATCAACTTCACCGGAAGCACCACCGTCGGGCGCATCATCGCCAAGCAGGCGGGAGAGCACCTGAAGCCAGTGTTGCTCGAGCTGGGAGGCAAGGCTCCGGCTATTGTGTGGGAGGACGCCAACCTTGACCTAGCCGCGGACCAATGTGCAATCGGCTCTTTTCTCCACGGGGGACAGATTTGCATGAGCACGGAGCGCATCATCGTCCACAAGAAGGTCAGCGAGCAGTTCCAGGCCAAGCTGTCTGCCTCGATCGAGAAGATTTTCCCATCAAAATCCGATGCGCCCGTTCTTATCAACGCGGTCGCCGTCGAAAAGAACAAGAAGCTCATCAAAGATGCCGTCGGCAAGGGCGCCGCCGTCGTTGCGGGCAACGTCGATGCTGAGGAAACGTCTAAGACCAGGCTGCGGCCAATCGTCATCAAGAACGTCAGCACAGATATGGACATCTACCAGACCGAATCTTTCGGCCCGTCCGTGTCGCTCTTCGAGGTCGAGACTGAAGAGGAGGCGCTAAAGATCGCCAACGACACCGAGTACGGTTTAACCTCTGCTGTCTTTACAGAGGACCTGCGTACAGGTCTACGATTCGCCAAGCAGATCGAATCAGGAGCCGTCCACATTAACGGCATGACTGTTCACGACGAGAGCGGCATGCCCCATGGTGGCGTCAAGTCCAGCGGCTTTGGCAGATTCGGCTCGACAGGCCTGGAGGAGTGGGTGAGGACGAAGACGATTACATACCGGAACTGAGTTTCCTCGTTCCTAGCGCTAAAAATATACCTTTTCTGAATGAAGTTGGGACACATCAGCCCCTGATCTTGTTGTACGCCCAGGCCTGGAGCTGCGCAGCCTAGTGTTCTCGGACATGAAACCGTGATATCCCGTATCCTCTAGTCCCTCGTGATTCGCAGCATGAGGTTGACCGAGACTATCCGTGCAACCGATGCCAATCTTTTCGAATCGCCCATTCGATAATCTTTCCGGATATCCCTTGGGAAGGGGAATTGCGGAAGTCCCCCTTGTGAGTGAAGCTCAAGTAGAGCAGCCTGTAACCAAACTCGCGCTGTCCTAACTTTCCGTCCGTGCGACTTCTAGTTAATCCCATATTGATTTACAGGCGCAAAGCTCCCAACTCCCCGGAAAGTGAACCGATGACAGAAACAAGTTCTATCGGAAGAGAATTCATGCAGAATCAGCTTTCCTAGATTGCACAGGACTTTTCGTTCCTAAGGTTGGCTCGGGTACGTCCATGACTCCGTAATGTTGCTGACACCGCCCGAAGCATCCGAACTGATTGGTAACCAGACGAGCAAGGCAAGCCCGTGCGCTATCAATTGGCGCTAGGCCCCTCCTGTCAGGCAGCTCTAAAGATCCCTGCATCGCAAATTCGAAGCTCGCTCTCGAGACCTTCAGGTCTGGCATGACGTCCTATTACCAACAATCTGCGCCATGCTTCCCGCATGGGCTGTCAGACCAGCCTTCCGCTCGCTGCCGGGCCTCCGAGGTCCTTCATTGAGTTCGCATCACCTTCCGAGACAATGGTACTCCGACAAGAAAACCGCCGGCGCGCCGGTCACGCCCTCCACCGCCGAACATGACCTCCCCGACCACCGAAAGCTGGGCATTCGGCAGGAGCTCTTCACCACCTCCGTCTACAGTCCCGGCTCGCCGATATTCCTCCCGAACGGCACGCGGGTCTTTAACCGCCTGGTGGACTTCCTGCGGCGGCAGTACGTCCACTACGGCTTCGAAGAGGTCATCACACCAAACATCTACAAGAAGTCCCTGTGGGAGCGATCGGGCCACCTGCAAAACTACGCCGACGACATGTACACCGTCACCAGCCGTGCGCGCGCTCCCGAGGAGAAGGCAGCTGGCTGCTGCGGGGCCGACGGCAGGAGCCCGCCGCACGAGGGCAGCGGCGAGACAGCCCGGACGGCCGAGGGCGAGGACGACGACTACGGCCTCAAGCCCATGAACTGTCCGGGCCACTGCCTCATTTTCGCCTCCAAGACTAGGAGCTACCGCGACCTGCCCATCCGCTTCGCCGACTTTAGCCCGCTGCACCGCAACGAGATCTCGGGGGCGCTTAGCGGCCTGACGCGCGTGCGTCGGTTCCACCAGGACGATGGCCACATATTCTGCCGGCCGATCCAGATCCGCGAGGAAGTTTTCAAGACGCTCGACTTCATGAAGACGGTCTACGGCGCGCTGGGGCTGGATTACTTCGACTTCGCGCTGTCGACGCGGCCGGCCGACCACTACATCGGCACGGATGCCGAGTGGGAGCGGGCGGAGGGGCAGTTGCGCGATGCGCTGGAGCAGGCCGGGCTGAAGTATACCGTCAAGGAAGGGGACGGTGCCTTCTACGGCCCAAAGATCGATGTCATGCTCCACGATTCCCACGGGAAGTCGCATCAAGCCGGTACGATCCAGCTCGACTTCCAGCTTCCGCAGAGGTTCAATCTCGAGTACAAAGCGCCGGCGCCCAAATTGGAGGCTCAGGGGTTGCCGCTGGAGAAGGCTGACCCGGCCGAGCTCGAGACATACGGGTCAGTCACACCCGTCATGGTGCACCGAGCCATCTTGGGCTCCGTCGAGCGTCTAATGGCGCTACTGATCGAGGAGTACAAGGGCAAGTGGCCCTTCTGGCTCAACCCCCGCCAGTGTGTTATCCTGACCCTGAACGACACGGAGCCCGTGGTCCGTTGGGCGTCCGAGATCAAAGACACCTTGACGGGTCACGACCGCGTGAGGGACCCGAACAAGCCGGTACAACCCCGTCCGACGGGTTTTGCGGTCGATATCGACGTGAGCCCACGGTCGCTGCAGAAGAAACTAGCAGAGGCGATTGAGAAGGGGTACGGCCTCATCGCCGTCGTGGGAAAGAAAAACGTCGAGAACCAAACCGTGACGGTACAAACGGGCGAGCGGCCCAGCGAGAACGGCGACAAGAAGAAGCCTCGGGAGGACCTGTCGGCCATGGGTTTGCGCCTCAAGATGCAAGAAATGGTTGAGACGTACCAGTAGGCGACAACGCGCGGCTTGTATAAAAAAATGTAAAACTGTACACTACTCCCTGTGACAACGCGTTTGGGGCGTTGTGTTCTAGAGCTATGATGCAAATAGACCGCCAATAACCGTCCTCCGAAGCCCGCCTGACAATATAGTGCTGTTTCTCAGCCCATGCCGTAGGTATCTCTCCACCGAAACCTTAACTCCATAATTGAACCCCAACGCAAGTCAAAAGAAAGAACCCTTCGTCAGCTCCTTGGCATGTCACCTGGTCCTGTTGGAGGTGCTGTTGGCCTGCTGGTGATAGAGTGGCCTGGAGACGATGATCAGTCAAAACTCGACGCTTCTGGTTGGGCCGGCTCCTCGGGCTGAATGAGTACTTACCGCTTGTACTTCTCATCGACCTCACCGCCGGTGCTCTCGATGCGATCCACCAACTCCTGGCGCTGTCTGAGTTGCTCTTTCATAAACTCAACAGTCTTCTTCAGAACGAGACCCTCGGAGCGCCCCTGGCCCTCCAAGCCGGGCACCAGCTCTGTCAGACGGTCGAAGCCCTCACGAATGGCCTGGCGTCGCTTCTGTTCTGTGGACGCGTGTTAGTCTTGTTGTGGGATGCGCCCAATGTGATGCCCGGTCAGAGGCGTGACGCATGGCCACGCCGTTTCTGCCGCTTTATACAGAGAGCTGAACTTACCAGAAGCAATATGGTTCTGCTTCTTTTCCGCCTCGGTGAGCCGCGGCTTTTCTTCTGGCTGCTCGGCATCTGCAGCAGCTGACGGGGAGTTTGACTTGTTCGGAGAAGACATAATGCGCTGCGTAGTTTGTTTCTCTTCAAAGACGAAAGTGTCGCCAGTGGGATCACGTCAAAAGTAGCAATGTGGTGGTTTGGTCCAATGTTGAGAAGGGGAGGCTGTGGTGTTTCGCACGATCACATGCAGTTTCGTACCAAAGCGGTATGTTTCTAAGACCGGATCCTCCCTCTTGCAGGATGCCCTACCGTACACTACCTACCTAGGTAGGTAGATAGGTACACTAACGGGTCAAGAACACCCCTGTATAGCAAGGTTCCTGCAGCACGTTTGTTTCCGTCTGCAGGGCTGGCAGACAGCTGAACAGCCAATGCTCTTACTTTGCACATCCCTTAGGAAAGAACAGATAAGATAAAGAACTGTGGATCCGGTGGGGTATTGCACGGTCCCCCAGCTGGTTGTGACCTCATCGGCATTGTGATTGCTCATCCAGGAATTCTATGGGTGCCGGCCCACAACCCGCCAAATTTCCTCTCTTTTCCGATAAGTGCTCTCGGTCATATTCCCATCTGATCCGAACGAACTCTCGGAACGGAAGACAAGCTGAAGACAACTCCATCTTTCCCAAATTCCCCTCCTCTCTCGAAGCCTCTCCCATTCCGCGGGCCCGCCTGTCCTGTGGCTTCGCATACACCGAAAATGGCCGACACGAAGACTACCCTCGATACCCCACCCGCATACATCAAGGCCACGGAGCACCTGAGCCGACCACGTGCGCCTTCCGCTGCCGCTGGTGGTCCCGGCCCGCGGACGCCGCTACCACTCAATCTCCCTATCATCTCTTACCTCAAGTCTAAGCGCGTGGTCCTCGCCTCTGCCTCGCCGCGGCGGCGCGCCCTCCTTGCGCAGGTCGGCCTGACGAACCTTGAAATTACCCCCTCGACAAAACCCGAGAACCTCGACAAGTCGGCATACGGACCTTACGAGTATGTCTCCGAGACGGCGCGGCAAAAGTGCCTCGACGTGTACGAGACGGCTCTGCAGACGCACCTTGCCTCGATCCCGGACCCCGACGTCGTTATCGCCGCCGACACTGTCATCGTAACCCGCGACGGTCGCGTGCTGGAGAAGCCGCGTAGCGAGGCCGAGCACATCAAAATGCTGCGCCACCTAAGGGATACCCGCGTGCACCGCGTGCTGACATCCGTGTGCGTGATCGCGCCGAGAGAGGACGCGCGGTCGCCGGGCTACGAGATTGGGAACCATACTGAAGAGACCAAAGTGTACTTTGTGCAGGAGAACGATGGACTGCCGGACGATGTCATTGAGGCATACGTCAAGACGAGAGAGGGCGCTGACAAGGCGGGCGGATACGCGGTGCAGGGCATCGGTGGGATGTTGCTCGTTGAAAAGATTGAGGGCAACTTTGACAACGTGGTCGGCTTGCCCGTGAGACAGACGCTGTCGCTCACAGAGAAGGTGGTTTTCAAACAAAATGGAGAGGAAGTGGGCGAAGAAGACGTTGAAGAGGATTTGATGTGATTTAGAGGATAGTTGAGCGACTTGGTACATACCCAACCCCCTCGACATGAGGGGCAACGCATCCAGAGGGCGTGCGAAATATTATGAGGTGGCCCCTGTTTCTGCTTTCGTCTCTCTTGGTCGAGCTGACAGCCTGCACTGTTTGTGTTGTAGCGTAAGGTTTTTCGGAGTACAGTTACAGACAAAGTGTGGTATGTGAAGGGCCAGTCTTTGTATCTGTTGCTTCACCGAGACCCGGACTTTGGAATCTCCAAGTTGCTGGGGGAGAAGTCAACGCGCAAGAGGGTTCGTACCAAATTGACGTGTTGGTTTGAGCAAATCGGGCATATGTAATCCGTTCCAGAGAATGACTGTGTGAAGGCATGGTATGAAAGAGGAAGGCTATTAAGTGATTTGATAGTTGGATAATGCATAATAGAAGACATTCTCCTCTAGCGCGGAACTCCATCTGACGAACAACCAAGAGTTGCTGTACCTTTTATATACTTATATTACAGACCAGCATCAGGGTGAGTAGCCACTCAAGATTTCGAGATAGTGCATTGTTCAGCAGGAATTATTATGAACTAACTCTTCATTCTGTGAAACTGACTTGCTGCAGTCAGTTGTAAGTTTCCCACACGGGGAATGTCCATTCTGCCATACCGTCTGGCGGGCCATAAGACAAGTGTCTCTGAGCGACAAACCTACGAAGAATTTCACGTGCTGTTCAAGCCGTTGCGCCCAGCCAAAGCTCATAAGTAACAACCAAATCATTCTATGGCGCACCAGAATCGTCATCTTCCCGAGTAGCAAAAATTGGGCTTGACTGTGTGTTTCACGTCAAAAGTATCGACGCTTTCCGCAATTGAGAAGATGTAAGACTGGAACCCCTGAACTCCTGAATGATAGACATTGTTTGTCATATGTGGACTATTGGTATCAGAGGCTCGTAGATGCCTCTTCCATCCCATAGGCCTGGAGCGAAATCTGCATATATTTACGCATATGCCAGCGACGTGTGACCGGTGCCTTTGCCGGTTCGAGTGTCGCGCATTAGTGTAGTACCAAGTTTTTCTTTTTTGTTATAGAAACTCGTAACACGCCGTCGGGTACTTTCAGGATGCTGTAGGCCGTTTGAAAGGATGGGCTTCTGTGTTGAAGACCCATTCGTCCAGGCTGATCAACTGGGGATCCGAAAAAATCAAATAAAAGTACTTCAACGTCTTGGCAAAGAAGAAGCTCTCCATCGTATCATCGTGCCGTGACTTCACATACGTCACGTCGACGACTACTGCGTGAGCGTCATCCGTCTGCGTCGCCATCTGAATGGCTTGGAACATGTCCCACGCCATGTCAAGGAGGTCTTCCTTCCCGGTGATGCGGTACAAGATAAAGAGGCTCTCTATGCCCTCGGGCCGCAGGTTGTAGCGAGCGTCGTCGACGCGCCAGAACCCACGGGGTGCACGTTGGCTGCTCTGCGCGGCCCATTTCTGCTCGTCCCATTCGCAACCCTCCACGGTATCGCACTTGGTGACCTGAGCCTTCTCCGGCATGAGGCCGCTCTTGAAGGATTTATATGCCCAAGCACACCCGCGCGCAAGTTTGTCGCCAACCTCGACATCATGAGGTATGTCGAAGAGTCTGCCAGCCATGGCAAACATGCCACCGGCGGAGCACGATATTTGTTCGACATCCGGAATTTGATCGATTTTGAGCAGCTTCTCGTTGACGATGGCCGTGCCGAGCAGTAGGATGTCGTCCTTCTGTGGTGTCATCGGTCGGTATAGGAGGTGAGCTTTGGCTGCCTTTGCGGCACCCCTGTACATTTTCTCATACGAGGTGTCTAGTCCGCCAAGCAGGACGTGCATCTTCGGGAGGTATTCATAGAGCGAATTGTCATCTCCACCTAGCTTGAAAATGTTGTTGTCGGGAGCCTGGAAACCGTCGCGGACGTTAATATAATTCGGCCACATGCCCGGCAGCATCGTTTCCTCTTGCATGCGGTCAAAGGCCAGCCTGATTCGCTCGATAGCGTCGTAAAACTTGAAGTCCCCAGTTAACTGAGCCAATCTTGTGAATTCCAACGACATGCTTCCAATAGCAGCAGAGCTTTGGTAGGGATCGGGCAAGACCCTCCCAGCCTTGAGCTCTGCAAAGCTGAATGTGTACGGAGGGAACCGGTTTGGAGTATCAAAGGCGGCATACAGCATATTGGCGAGCTCAATGGCCTTGTCGAGAAGCACCTGTTCATTGCTGAGGTCGTATGCCGACAGAAGCCCTCCAAGGTACCGAATGTTCGTCTCAAAGACGTTACATCTCGACTCCGTCGCGTTGTTCCAGTCAATTGTGCTGACGTACACAACTGCTCTGTTGAAATCATCGTACAATCCCATTAACCAGAGTGTATCGAGCGAATCAACCAATGTGACGCCCCAGCCGTTATAGCGGTTTTTGCCCCTTAAAGACAAAGGTTGCAGTTCGTCGTATCCCCAGGCGTGCCGAGTGTATGACTGCCAGCTCTTCATGAAAGCTTTGTGCACCTCATGGCGACGGGACCTGCTTGTGCCGAGATCCCTCCTCACTAGGCCGTCCGGTCGGTCTGTGGCGAACTCGAACTGGATCTTGGGGAGGTCGAGAGGCGCTCCATTGGGAAGTCGTGCCATCTCGACCAGAGGGACTGGATGCTTCAGCGGATGCGTGGACCAGTCATAGCTGCTCTTGGTAGCTTGAAGGATGGGATAATCAACACTGTCGTCATCATCATCATTATCATCAAGCTGTACCGGCTCGTCCCGCAATAGCAGGACCGATAACACAACAAAGACGACGACCAAAACGAGCACCCGATATGTCGGCGGGGAATACTTTCGTAGCTGGAATCTCGCTACCATTGTGGACGAACAACGAATCGGGGTGCAGGCGGGGTGGCATATGGAGGACAAGGGCTGGGAGGGAGAGAATAGGACAGGCCTGCCAGTCTTGTAGGAAGCACTCTCTCGTCATCGGATCTCGACCACAAAGTCCGTGGAATTGCAGTCTTTCTTGTGCCCCTTGCGGCGTCGGATGTCTCGAAGGTCTGCCGCCTCTGGTGCGTCCCTTCCGTGAAACACGAGGGTTACCCATGATTCTGCTGTCGCTCGTCCTGGGACTGTCCGTGCAAGGAGGGGGAGAATCTCCCGGACTGTTGGCATCGATGGACCGACCTCGCGATTGGACCCCTTGGGGGGCTAGGTGACGGTGCTTCCAAAGCCACATGCGTATACAGGGGAATGCCGTGTTGTCACTGCCACGCTAGATGGGAGATGGTCGAGGATGCAACGATGAAGATGGAAGGGCATTATTAAGAGACCATTGTTGAGTGGGTAGGTGATAGGTCATGAGGCTGGATGGAACCACCATGCCCAACTGATCATGGCAAACGCCGTCATGTAAAGCTCTGTGCGATTGAACTAGACTGGATTGACTGCACGAGCAGTCAAGAGAGGGTGTCGTTTCACGGCACCTGACATGTTTCAAAGACCGTTGACGTGGGAAGGCTGGCTGAACTTGCTGTCGGCCGACAACGTGGGTGGGAAGTGGACCGAACGGTGGGTCCGGGGCAAGTGGGGAGTGACCGAGATGGTAGTCCGTACACACACGTACAAGCGCAAGCCACACTCGTGTGGCTGTAGCTTTCTCTGACCGCCAAAACTTTTTCAAATTTCTGCCGCATCCCACTTCCTAGGCCCAGGATCGCCAACACAGTCCTTCGCTTTTTCGAGGAAGGTTCTATTTGCCGTCACGAAGAAAGACCCTTCCCATAGGCCCAAACAAAGAAAGAAAAAACGATGTCATCGATGCGCAACGCCGTACAGAGGCGTTCCCATAGGGAGCGTGCTCAGCCTTTGGAGCGCCAGCGGTTTGGCCTCCTCGAGAAACACAAGGTTCGTCAAGCAGGCTCTACTCTTCTGCATTCTCGAGCTAGTTGCTAACGGCTCGCTCTACAGGACTACTCCCTCCGTGCCAAAGACTACAACAAGAAGAAGGCGCAAATCAAGTCCCTGCGCCAAAAGGCCGCGGAACGCAACGAGGATGAATTCTACTTCGGCATGCTCAGCCGCAACTCTATGGGCTCGCGCGTCAAAGACGGCAGGAAGTGGTCCGGCACAGTCGCCGGCGACCGCGGCAACAAAGCCATGGACATGGAAACGGTGCGGCTTCTAAAGACACAGGACGTCGGCTACGTGCGCACCATGCGCAACGTCATCTCCAAAGAGGTGAAGCGCCTCGAGGAACAGATCGTGCTTGTCGGCGGCATCGAAGCCGCGAGCCACAACGACGACGATGCGGACCACAGCGACGACGAAATCGACACGAGACCCGCGGCGCCGAGGAAGATTGTGTTTTTGGACGGCGCGGAGGCTAAGGCGGACGCCGCACAGGAGGAGGCGATGGACCTTGACGGAGAAGAGGACGACGAGGACGAGTTTGAGGGTTTCGACGATGACGACAACAAGGACGCCGACGACGATGTCCAGGCACAGAAGGAGAAGGCACTCCAACGGTTACGGCTACAGCTACAAAATGCGAAAAAGAAACTCAAGGTCCTTGCCAAGGCGGAGGAGGGCCTCGAGATACAGCGTGCTAAGATGGCCAAGACGGCGACCTCGGGCGGCACCACGAAGAAGGGCAAAAAAATTATGGTCCGGGCGCGCAAGCGATAAAGTAATTGTGTTATATCTCCAAAGGTTGGTGGGTCGGCGAACAAAAAAGTTGGTTGCGTTTTTTCGGTGTTTTTGGTTTTTCATTTCTTCATTTCAGTCCTAACATCTGAGCGGTTATTGTTGGGGGGGGAAGATAGCCTATGCTCAGAAACGTCGTCATGCGATACCCAGGCACACCCCGGAGTAAAGATCTAGATTTACAAAAAAAGGAATATCATCGCTCCTGTCCATAGCCCTGGACGAGGTCTCTCATAAGGAAATGCCCATTATTCCAACGCCCCCTAACCAGACAGAGAACGAAACCCCCAGAAGATTCATGCCTCGACAAAGTGGTATCTCATTTCCATCATGCTCAACCCCGGACTTACACCTTTTCTTCATTCTGACTTCACACCCACACATCTCGCCAGTCCTTTGACGATGCCAGCAAGCGCCTTGAAGCCCAGCGTCAAGCACCATACGAGGCATTTGAATAGACCCGTTACGAGCTTGAAGAGCACCCTCAGTGGCCACGGCAACCCGTCGCGCGCCTCCTTACCAGCCTGCTCCAGCTTCGCAAAGCTGCTGTCCTGACTCTCAATGTCAATTTCAAACTCCTCCATTTTGCCCCTCCGTGCCGCCGCCGCCGCTCGCTTCTTCTCCTCCCTCTTGCTCAGCCGTCGCTCCCAGCCCACAGGCTCTCGCGGTGCAGGCGGCGGCTCAAACGTCTCGACCTTGGTATTCTTCTCGTCCGCCGCCGCGACAAGCAATAGCGCCGTAACGGCGACGTCGACGAGGAAGAAACTGTCAATCTTGGCGGCGATGGCCGTGTCGACCTCAAGATGGCCGGCGCCGGTGCCGTCACGTGTTAACTTGGCGAGGTGCTGCGGCGACTCGTGGTGCTCGAGTGTGTACTCGACGCGGCTCCAGGCGGGCGAGCGCTCGATGGTGACGCAAAAGGGCGTCGCAAGGGCCGGATGGACGAGGAAATGCGACCCCGAGTCTTCGTCCCAGACGAGGCGGGCACACTCCGTCTCGGCCATCATGACGGCGTTCATGTCGTCCGGCTTGTCCAGCGCCATCTTAGCAGCCGCGAGGGGATAAAGGAGGGCAACGAGGCCATCGTTGGGTGGGTGCTTGCGGGACTCCTCTTCGAGTGTCGTCGTGAGGACTTCCTGCCAGTGCTTGTTCTCGGCGCCCTTGCCGTGATCTTTGTGACCGACCACGCCGGAGAGGATGCTACTTGCTGACGAGCTTGTCGTGGGATTAGGGGCCTTGTAGATCTTGGCAGGGTCGTGGCGGCTGAGGGTGACATATGCTGAGGCAGAGGTGGGATCGAGTCGGAGGCTGTAAAACGGTTGGGATGAAGAGGACAAGGTGTAGACAGGCGCATCCTTTTCCTGGGAAAACTTCATACAGTACACCCTGCCTTCCGAAGGCGGCGCCTTCCAGCCGTTGGATACCTTCCATAGGCTTTTCATGTGCTCGTTCGTTGAGACACTGGGAATGACAGGGGGCTCGATATTTCGCCTTGGCCATCGTTGCGCTGCGTCGCCGCTCAGCGGACTTCGTACAGGACTTCTGTGATGGTTGCTCTGGCTATCACCCTCAGGGTCTGGATACCATGTCGTCCGGTTGATTACGGCTCGCGGGATGTGAGTCGGACTGGTCTGTGTAGGGAAGTAGTCTTGCTGGTTGAGCGGAACGTCGGGGTTATACCGGGGGAAAATGGACCGCAGGGTAGGCTGCTCTTGGGAACACGATGACGGCTCCTCTGTCAGTGGAAGCTTTGCTATCGAGCTCCGAGAACGAGTACTACTACTTCGCACCAGAGTCTGTGCCTGGGAGAAGGCAGTGTCTGTTCGAGGTGGTACGTCGGCGACGGGAGGAGGCCGTTGGATGGGTGCTGCCCTTGCTGGAGGCTGCGCTGGCCCCTCGCGTCTACATGGCGTAGTTTCCTGCTCGCTAGCTTGGGCCCGGTGGATGCTTTGGGGAGTTTCTGATCGCTCAACTGGCGACTGGACTCTCTGCTGCGGTGTCTGTCTGCCATGACGCGGCGGAGAAGTTTGATCAATTGCGAGGATACTCTCAGGAGACACAGCCCGGGTCCGCTCCTGGGATTCTGATCTTCGAGTTCGAGATGCTGGCCTTCGCACCGTTGGAGGCTTCGAGTTGGGATTCGGGAAGAGTGAGTACCCTCCAGAGGGTGGCGGAGCTGACATACTTGCTGGACTACGCTGAGTTCCAAGTCGAGTGTTGGATTCTGCCCCCTGTGTTGGCAATGTCCAATCTCCTCCGCAGGTAAGGGGTATTGCCTGATGAACGAAGAAGTAATCCAGCTGCTACCGATGCATGATCCCAACTACGGAACCTAAGAATAAACAAGTCCTTTTTTCCTGCTATTGCAGTTCTAGTCGAGTGAACTAGGTGAAAGAGAGAGAAAGGCACGTAAACATACGACCGTTTACGATACCAAGAGAGAGTATATACTCTCCTGCCCATTGAATCAAAAGCGCTACGCTGGTTCAATGGCAGGTCACACACAGGCAGGCCTAGTAAGCGCTGGCTCATTAGATAGGCCATGATGAGTGGCGAGAGCGACAGAAGGATGTAGGGGATGGAGGGGATGGAAGGGAGTGTGGTCGAAGTGCCATACCAAAATAGAATGCAAGATGCGGGCTGGGCCAATCAGTCCAACCATCACACTGCATCGTAGGCGCCGAGACCAGGGTGGTAAGAGACCAGCCGCGCGGGGTTGGTTCGACGTGAGACTCGCGCCATTGGCCAGAACCGCCAAATTGAACTCCTGGATTCTGACCGCTGTGAGCAATCTTTGAGAGATGCCGACTGTGCAGCACTTCGGGCAGCGGAGCGAAATGTAACGTGGGAAAATGGGATGGCTTGCTGGGTTGTTTGAGATTTATGCGTGTTCCGCCTTTGACCTTGGAGAGATGAGCGGTCGTCCATCGCGTACAAGAGCTCAGAGTACATGCTGCATGCTCTGTACACCAGGAAGAATAAGGAAAAAGGAAAGAAAGAAGGATGAAAGAAATATGTTTTTCTTTTCTTTTTCTGTCGCGGCAGTCTATCTTTAGCTTAACAAGGTCTGCACTTCTTTTTTGTTTTATTTACGGATATTTACCTGTGTGACCTTAAAAAGGAATGGCTTGAATACGTACTTTAATCTGCATTGGCAGTCAGGAAGAGAAAAATGAGGGCTTGTTGATTTGGCAGAGATCGCATTTGATTTGGCTTCTTTCAGGTGCCGAGACGAGAACTGACATGTGTACCTGGAGATCAATGTTGGGACGGGAAGCTGTGCTGGCTGGCAACTTGCCTGGTTGGTGTGTATATGTCGGTGTTAGTTAGGACGGCACCGCTCGGACTTGAGTACCGCTTTGGTCGGCTTCCTTACAAAACTACTGGGGCACTGCCAGCGTTTTCGGGAATACATGGCCAGGAGCTCTTCTGATAGTCGGCGAAGTCGATTTGGTAACTGGAGATGGAGATGGGCGTCCGAGAATATCAACCATTGGCTATTTCCTAGTCATCGAGTTGACTCAACTTACCTGGACTTCGAACCCATGAAGCTCACCTGTCTGTAACCCTAAATAGTCTGTTATGGCTTAAGCTAACGCCATGGCATTTGCGCATACCTTTGTTGACAAAAATGTCAGAAATTGTGGCGATCAGTGAGTTAAACCTCCCCTACCCCGTTGTGAGAGTGAGAACCCACTGGCAAGCGCGGCGCTGGCGTGATTGAACGAATCACTGCTTTGAGACTCTAGTAAGACGGCCACCGAATAGGAATTGTCGCCAGAGATTTCCCAAGACCTCTTCAAGGCCATTGATGTTCATCCTAACGGGGTGGAGCTTACAATCGCTGGGTAATAATACCATGTGCGAAGCTGGAGAACGTGATCACAAAATGGGTTCTCAGGACGTTCTGGCATGGAGTCGTTGAGGAAGAGCAATACTGAGGCTTACATCACCTTCATGCCTGGCATTGAATATCTGGAGGACCCCTGGCGCAATACAGAGCTTTTACTGAAGAAAATGCGAAGTGACTGGGTTTGGTCGAGTTTCGAGCGAGTTTCCAGATGACGAGGTGAAGTGTGGGTTGCGAATATTGTACATGGTGTGTAAATCCCATGATCTACTGCTTGTTTCCCCTTCCCAGTTCTTGTGGAATGGCGGGAAAGTATCCCGCAAGGAGATCAGTGACCTGCACGAAGTTTTCACAATCAAGGGGCTGCCAAATGTGCTGGCCATCATCAACTGCTCCGGTCTCGGGTTTGGCCATAAGAAATCGTCCAGACCACGAGGTAAGTGAGCCTCTGGTATGGCTCGACATTATTTTCTGTGTCGTTAACCGGTCTGACAGATCTCTCAGGCAGATGTGTGCCATGGCCAACGGCCAAATTGAGCCTGGCGACGGTGACGCGACAGGATGCCGACGGCTCTTGGACACCCTGCGTTCCAAGAAACTTCGATGGTGGCGCCGTCATTGGCGGCACAAAGGAGCCAGACAACTGGGATCCAGAACCGTCACTGAGGGTGCAGCTGCTGGAGGCCTTCGCTGATACGTATCCTCATATTCTAGAAGATGGCGATGACTGTACCATTGTTCGCGCTTATGACCTTGGGGGCAGGGGTTTTGAATTTGTACCGTCAACGCAGATTTCGAAATCTGTTTTAAGGAGTACAAGATAAGGATTTGACTGTGTATGCGGACGCGTTGAGAGCAAGATGTCTAAAGAGCGATATCGGCATAGGTAGATAATTGGTCCCTTACGATAGTACCAAACCAAATAGGTAGAGCCCGTCTACTACGTAAGGACCACCGTTCGATGGCTGCAGGTTTGGTACCTGCATGGTGTCATCCGAAGGACGCCTGAGTGGTTTAATCAGGGCCTTGGCGGTATAAAGAAGGGGGAGAAAAGAACCGTTGTTCTATAGGAGCAGAGGTGTTGGTGAGTAAATTTCAGCGAGAAGGTTTTTTTTATTTTATTTTTATTCTTCTTATTTAGGTCCACTGCCATCCCATGTCACTCTTCCCCGCGCTCCGATAAGCGGTGAAATAATAGCAAGTCCCTGGAGGAGTCACAAGGTGGGATGTTTTGAGTCATTGCCCCACGTCCTGTTCTAACCCAAACCTAGCAGCTTCCCCTTCCTTCAACAAACATCTTTTAACACTGCGCTTTTTCATACTACTTCAAGTCAATTGAAATCGCAACAATGGCCAGCACCGTCCTTCACCTCCGGTCCGAGACCAAGCCCCTTGAGCACCGCTCTGCGCTCACCCCCACCACCACCAAGGCTCTGGTCGAGGCCGGCTATACCGTCAACGTCGAGCGCAGCCCCGTCCGCATCTTCGACGATGCCGAATTCGAGGCCGTTGGCGCAAACCTCGTTGAGGAAGGATCCTGGGAGAAGGCTCCTGCCGATCATATCATTGTCGGCCTGAAGGAGCTCGAGGAGAAGGAGTTTCCCCTCAAGCACGTTCACGTCACTTTCCTCCACGTCTACAAGGTAGTTTCTTCTGAAACAGTCAGCCCAAGGAACCACTAATAAAAAATATCCAGGGACAAGCCGGTTTTGAGAAGACTCTGGGTCGCTTCCCCCGCGGCGGTGGTACCCTTCTCGACCTTGAGTTCCTGACCAACGAGACAGGGCGCCGCGTCGCCGCCTTCGGGTACCACGCTGGCTTCTCTGGAGCCGCCCTTGCCCTCGAGAACTGGGCCTGGCAGCTTACCCACCCGGGACAGCCATTCCCCTCCGTCGAGTCGTACCCTAACGAGGATGCTCTCATTACGGACGTCAAGAAGGCATTGGACGAGGGCGTAGCAAAGAACGGCGGCAAGAAGCCACGAGTGATCGTGATCGGTGCCCTCGGCCGCTGCGGTTCTGGCGCCGTTGACATGTGCACCAGGGCTGGTGTCACCGATATCATCCGCTGGGTAAGCCTTGATTGTGGCTCGCACCATCATTCGTTTCACAGGCTAACAAAGACACAGGATATCCAAGAGACTCAGGCCAAGCCTGGCCCGTATAGCGAGATCGCAGAATCTGACATCTTAGTGAACTGTATCTACTTGAGGTATGCATTTATCTGACAGCAAACTCGAAAAGGAGATTCCTAGTGTAACAATGCTAATCTCATTGCCTCATACAGCCAACCTATTCCTCGTATGTACCATTTCATTTTCGTTTTGTCGAATATGCTGGACGGTTCCTAGTGACCCAGGAGAATATCATACTCCCTAGTTTGCTTTCAAAGGCTCACGATGGCGACGCAGCTCAAACATGGAGTTCTCAAGGCATTGGCTAACATTGACTACTTTAGCCTTCGTCAACATGGAGTCTCTTCAGGCCCCTGGTAGGAAGCTTTCCGTCGTGTGCGACGTTTCTGCCGACACCACCAACCCCCACAACCCCAGTAAGTGCTAGTCCTCAGGATTCAGGTCCAGTCTTGTGCTAACGCCGGCAAACCCTAGTCCCCATCTACACAGTGGCCACCACGTTCGACAAGCCCACTGTCCCAGTCGAGGGCTTTGAGAACCCGCCCCTGAGCGTCATCTCCATTGATCATCTGCCTTCGTTGCTGCCCCGCGAGTCTAGCGAGGCCTTCAGCAACGATCTGCTGCCCACCCTCCTGAACCTCAAGGACTGGCGCAACGACCCCGTCTGGGCCCGCGCTGAGAAGCTCTTCAAGGACAAGGTCGCTACCACGCTCCCTGCCGAGCTTCAGAAGAGAGAGGTCTAGTGGGCCCTTGTTCGGCCATATCTTTGCTTTCTGTGAAGTTGAGAAACCTGGCGTTTAAGGGAAGAAGGGGAACGTTACGTGCGTGAGGAAGAGGGAGAAAAAAGACACATCCGAGATGAGAAGTGGCTTCTGGGAATGAGATGTTGAGTTGGAAAAAAAAGTATAGACCATGTGCAGGCGTATAGAGGATGATGCGCCTTGTCATAGATAGAAGCTTGCTGGCCGCAGATAGGCCTTGTTGGTGTACTCTTTTTGATATTGGCCCGCCGTCTGTCTCCCAGCTTCGGGTCCCTTTTTGGGGTCTGTTATACCTAGTCTACATGGTGTGTGTGAAAATATTGTGTTTGTACAAGCCGAATGTTCGCGCCATGGAGCAGGGTGTCCTAAACCGTAAACCCAGAACGCCCAACATATATATGCATCTGACCCCCACGGTTCTCCTTTTCGCTACCCATCCCAGGCTGTTGGCAGAAGAACAAACTGGGGCCCCTCCGCCGCACCATCAATCACTACTCTTATCTCTTCCCTGCCAAGGCAGCCGCCGCCGCCTCTGCCTGCTGCTGCTGCCGCTGCTGCTCCTCCAACCTCTGCCGGTCCCGGGCGGCGTATCCGCCGACCCGCTCGGCCATGCGCATCTTCTCCTCCTCTTTCCTCCTCGTCTCGGCGTCCTTCTCGGGCAGGCCCCACCACTCGCGGATGAAGTCCTCTTGCTGCGCCTTCTTGACGGCCTTGCGCTCGCGCTCCTTTTGCCGCTCGAGGCGCTTGGCGAACCACTCCTCGCGCGCGGCGTCGTGCTCCTGGGGCGTCGCGTGGGCCTTCATGCACCCGTTCATGGCCCGCAGCTGCGTGCGGCAGACAAAGGAGACGGTGAAGGTGCGGTTCAAGGCGCAGTCTGCGAAGGCTGTCCGGGGTCAATTTGTCAGCTTGCTCGTCAAGGCCACCTAGGCAAGGCGGGGGAGGGTCGCCGCCAAGATTCCTCATGGAGCCGCCAAAAGGAGGGGGGGATGCGAGGAGAACCCTTCTCACAGGCGTCGGTATCCGTGTTATATGTACGAGGCAAAGCGGCGGGCGGCCCGAGGAGATGGGGAATTGTGGAAGGGACGAACGCACCCTTGATCTCGGGGGCGCAGGCATTGCGCACGCGGGCGTGGTAAATGTCTCTGATCTGCGCTTCCTGCGAGGCGGAGAGGGGGAGCGGGTTGCGCGAGGGCATCGGCAGGCCCTGTGCAGCGCCGCCAGTTGGATCCTGAGCCGCCATTGTGGCCATCAATCGGGGGACTCGGGGGACTCAGAGGTAGGAGGTTTCGGGGCGTTGCGGTCCCCCCGGGAGGATGCTGCCTTCTCGTTCGGATCGGCAATTGATGTGACGTGTTGGCAATGTCGCCCCTCCTTTGTTCAATATCGACAGACTCGTCCTGTGCCGTCGTTTCGGCCGTCGCTTCTTGCGAGAAGGGAGGTTTGCGCGGGTGGTTCTATCTGGGTGGGTAAATCTACAGCTACCCGTCTGTCTCTCTCTTTCTCTCGCTCCGTCGCGAGTGTGACCCGTGCTTTCGGACGAAGCTTGCCAATTGAGACTTTCTGCCGGCGCATTGAATCTTACCGCCTACCCGATGCGAGTGGATTATATACGTATCCAATACGACAAATGCGGTATGAACAGAAACTTCATTCAAGATGCATACCTAATTATTGGAAGAATCAGATCGATACACAAACACACGTGGATAATGCAAAGAGCTAGAGACATGAAAATGGTGAACGCCCTTGTGAATTGATTTTCTTCTTATAGTTGGGGGGGAAGCACTACATAGGTGATGGCATTTGACCTTGACATCGTCACTGAACTACGCGTCGTTCTTGTCTCCCTCAGCTTCGGCCTCATGAGTTGCTCGGTGCAGCTCGACGCTCTCCTTATTGTCTTTGCCCTTCTTCTTCATGGAAAATTTGTTGCTCCAGTTAGTCATTCTGCTTTCCTTAGTCTCCTTAGACTTGGATGGGCCGAGAGACGGGCTGCTTGTGAAGCTTTCGTAACTTCGACCAAACAAGCCTTCCTCGCCGTAATCATCAATGTCGCCGAAACTAGATCGATCGGCTGACAAATTCTTGTCCGAGTTGGTGGTGCTCCCTGGCCCCTTCTTAAACAAGCCAGAGTCTTTGCTTAGCCGAGATGACAGACTGAATTTGCTGGAGCTTCCTTTCCTGAAGAGCTTGCGGTAAGCGTTTTCTTGATCCTTGGCGTTAGAGTCGGATAAAGTGCTTGACACGGCCCTGTCAAGCGTCAAGGACTCTCGGGACTCAGTAACAGAGGTCTGGGTATGGACGGAGAAAGCATCGCGGGACTTTCTCGAGTCAGTTGGAGAAGTATCATAGCCTTGCGGCGGATCCAGGCTTGGCGTGGAGAGCTCTCTGGTTTTGCCCTTTTCCTTAGCTTCCTTATCTTTGGCTTTGTCCCTGGCCTTGTCCTTGGACTTTGTCTTGTCCTTCTCTTTACCAGAGTCGCTTTCCTTGTCTTTGCTGCGGAATAACCCACCAATGCCTCCAATAGAAAAGGTCGGTGCTGCAGGATTGAGACGTTGACTCAACAAGGATTTTGAGTCGGAATTCTGCTTACTAGCCGGCGGTCTGCTGCCAATGACTCCGACCTGGCTGGGCGAGACCTGCGGATCGTTCAATGCTTCGTGGTCCAGAATTTCGTCGTCGGCAGAGGCCAGCGTCGTCTGCAAAGCCGCAGGAGAGCCATGAAGAGAGGGCCGTCTCGACGGAGTTCGCGAAGGCCACGGACCGTCGGGAGACCATAAGCGATTTCTCTCGCCGGGGTGGTTCCATATAGACCCGCTGTCAGTTGAGGGACGGGGCAAGTCTGCTGAAGTCATGGAAGTCGGTCTGGGGCTGCTAGGATCCCGGTCTACAAAAGAACCATTCCATAGCATTAAACGACGGGCCGAGGAGAACATGCTTCGTCCAAGGTGGGAAGCACTGCTTTCCATGGTCTCGGGACCCGCTGAGTTCCTGTTTCGACCCAAGGAGGAGAAGCTAGTTCTACGGCGAATGGTTCCCTCTGGGTCGTCGGCCTGCCGAGGGAACGACTGGCTCTGACCGTGCTTCAGGCTACCCAGTATCGGTCCACCGTCATCAACAGCTTTGGCACCCTTGCCTCTCTGGAATGAAGACAGCAAATTCGTGAACCGGTGTGCTGCCGGCGATGGCTGTCCGCTGGGAGAAGAGGTAACGTCATTGAACGATGCGTGGTCGCCGTTGTCAGGCGCCAATTGCGGGAATGCAATCTTGTGCGAAGGCCCAAGTGGACTTGAGTGAGCACTGTTGGACCTTTTGGACGATTGTGGCGAGTGGGCGTCATATTCGTCATCCGGCAAGAATGGGCTTCTTCGAGAGAATGAATCGGGGCTTGCAGAGTCGTCATCGCCCAAGATACCGGACGGTAACAAAGCCGCAGCTGTAGGACTGAGCGGGGCATTACTGGTGAGAGCTCTGAAGTCTGCATCCGAAAACTGATCGGCGCCGAAATTGTCGGCTCCAGAGATTTCCAGAAAATGCGAGAAACCAGTCCGGCTGCTGAAGCTAATCGGAGGCTCAAAGGAGTCGGAAGCAGGAAAAGGCCCTGTTGGGGATGACATGGCGGCGTTAGAAAGGGAATTTCCGGTACGGCTTCGGCGTTTGACCTGTGCGGAGAGGTTCTGGTCGAAGTCGACACCGGAAGAGTTTGCTTGGTTATAGAACTGGAGACTCTGTTGGTTCTGGGCGTAGACCTGAGCGTGGAGAACGTGTATATGGCCTTCCAGTTGTTGAGATTTTCGGTTCTCCATGATGAGTTGGCTCTGGAGTTCCCGTCGCTTCATTTCGAAATCCCTCTTCATCTTTCGGTCGTCCTCCCGCCAAGTGTCGTCTTCCTCTCCGCCCGGAAGCTTTCTCCTAGCATCTTCAAGCTCCTTGAGCTGTTCCTTCTTCTCTTTGTATTCGGTCTCAAGTTGCGAATACTCATCCTGCAATGCAGAGTTGTCCTCGTCCAAGTGCTTAATTTTGAGGTCGCGGTCCTGCTCCAAGCTTTCCTTCTCAGCCGCAAAACCCTTGCGCGTCTTCCGCATGTTCTCGATCTCGGCGGTCCACTTGTCGATATTATCGATGATCTTCTTGCGCTTCTCTTGCTTTTCCTTGAGTAGGTTCTCTTTCCTCGCCTTGTCCTTCGTGGCTTGGCGCATCTGCTCATAGGTAGCCTTGACCTTCTGCCGAAGTTGCGCTGTGTTGTCGTCCTTTTCCTTTTGCATCTTTTTCTTCTCCTCCTTTTCTTTCTTGAGCCGCTCTTCGAGCTGTTTGAATTCGCTTTCTTCGGAGGCGTGTAGGGATGCTGTCTCGTCAATCTCCTTCCTCGTCCTCTCCAATGCATCGGCAAGGTCTTTGAGTGAAGCCTCGGGCTGGTCGCCCCCAAGATCCTTGATTGACGGCTGTTCTTGGCTCGCTATGGAAGGGGAGTGTCTGCGATTAACGGTGTTGCGTCTCTGGCCTGAAGGCCCGTCCCTCACAGCAGCAGACCCGCCCTCGAGAGATGGGGCCGCCTCGATGGTGGGAACTTGACTGCGACTGCCATTGTCCTCAAGACACGGGAACTGTCCTGACTTGGGGTCTTGATCTTGAAAACTGTCGGGGAGCCTCGAGTTGCCTAGTTCTGGGCGTCCGTCGGATCGGTAGGTACGCAACCGTATGACCTGGCTACCGGCTTGGAAATTGTTCGGTCCGACAGCGATGACGCGTATGTTGTAGCAGTGGTTGGGCCTCAGACCTGTAACAGTAATTGCCGTTTCTTCCTGCCTCGACTCGCCCACTGTAAAGAATTATCAGAAATACTATCCACGACCACCAACGAAGCGGGCCCAGACTGACCATTTACGCCATTCACTTGGATCAGGAACTTCTGCACAGGTCGGTTGTGCGTGGGACGTGTCCAGTTGAGGGTCGCGGCGTCGGGCCGGATGCCGGCCAGGGATACGTCTGGGGCCTCGGGAACGTCCACTCCGAGGATGCTGATTAGGTCGGTCGTCGGCTTCCAAAGGGTTTGCCAAGCGCGATGAAGCAGCCTAGAAACGGTCAGAAAGGACTGGTCTGGGGAGGTCGCGTGCGCGGAACAAGGTGGTAGTGGCACGACAGGTAACTGGAGGGCAGAACAGGTCGCGTGGGAGAAACTCACCAAATGACTGCGGCGAGCGTCACCAGCATACTGGCGTGACGCACGAGCAACTCATCCAGGCTCCAATAGCGAATACCCTCTCGGGTGTAGTGAACAGACCAGGCGAGGCAGAGGGAGGCGTAGAGCGGAGCGACAACCCAAAAGGTTGCGAGGGTGGCGGCGAAGAGGACGAATTTTTGGAAGCGGCTGTTTGGTCGCTTAAGCCACCAGGCGACGAGGGAGCTGATGAGGAGGATTTTCATGAACAGGGTCCATAACATCGCCGCGTCGAGCTCAAAAGTCGGAGAAAAGGAAGGTAGGGAAAGCGGAAGGGTAGGGGGAAAGCGAAGGGGGAGACCGTTCGCTAGTCCTCT
The DNA here is from genome assembly GCF_000149035.1 of Colletotrichum graminicola M1.001. NCBI lineage: Eukaryota > Fungi > Ascomycota > Sordariomycetes > Glomerellales > Glomerellaceae > Colletotrichum > Colletotrichum graminicola. The sequence continues at coordinate 503,512 of NW_007361006.1, forward strand.
CAAGGGCGGTCTGGTGGGAGAGAACAGAAGTCGGTCAAGGAAGGAATAAAAAGGATGGAAGAAAATCTCGGCAGTCGTGTTGTCTGCGGCGGCGATGTCGACAACCATGACACTGACCGGGAAAGAGCCAGCAGGTGGACTTTTCGGAACCAAGAGCCACTGTGACTGCGACTGTAAAACTGCCAGAGTATACCTCACATCCGTTACGCGTGCACCAAAATGCGGCTAGTTGCACTCTGTCCGCCAATGCCCTTGCACCGTGTATCGCTGCTAGTGCAGTGCACGGTGTGGGAGCGGGTGATCGGGTGCAGTCTTGAATGGGAGGGAGGGGCGGTAAGGCAGGCAGTGCCGGGCACCTCCTGAAGGGGGGGAGGGGCACGAGATGCGTCTCCCGCTCAGATGGCGGGGATGTGATTTCCTTATGCTCAATGGGTTTTCCTTTCTTAAATTTGAAAAAATCTCCCAATTTCTTTTTTACAATAGAACGGAGTCTTTTTCTGCTGTTTGATCCTTGGATTGAGGAGCAGAAAATTGTAGGAAGTAGGATCTTGGCAGGGAGGGACCTAATTGTATCCTTTCTGACTCGCAGCATTCGCATAAGCAGCAAATATTAATTGTCAACGGCAAACACCCTGCAAGCTTCATATCTGCGTAGATGGGGTTTTACCAACACTCCAAAGCACATTCTGGTCTGGTCGAGATACAGGAAGAAGCATACAGGATCGTTGGATCGGGGATGCTGCTTGTCCCTCTTCTCAAGCGCCGGACTCGTAGGTTCAAGACCGTCTCCAAAAGGTAATCGATAACATTTGATTATTGACATTACAGGACCTAACAGTGGCGAGCAAGCAGCGGGGCAGCTCACCATTTGGTACCTACCTACGGATACCTAGCCCAAGGTTGACACTTGGTTCCAATTCTTTCTCGTTCAGCGTGCCAAAGTCCCATGGGCGCTGTGGTACGTAGGTAGGTAGGTATTTGAGGCTCAAGACCACCGACCCCTTTCGCCCACTTGATGTCTCCTTGTCTTGACTTGGCGACCCCAGCCGCCTGGTTGGCCTGTCCAAACTTGGATCTGGCCATGCTCACTTCAAGGGTTTGATATGCAAGCAAGGGCGTCTTACCAGTTCCTAGCACTTCACAATCAACGCCACGCAGCACAGCCCCGATACGCATGTCCGGAAGTGGCTGCTCACCTCTGTAATATTGTAAACATCACTACTCCGTACATCCCATTGGATTTCTTACGTGAGCCCAGGATTTAGATCCACCGCCCTCGATACTTCTCGTATCCGGAGAGAGAAGATCCCCGTACACCCTTCCCGAAGATGCAGGCCCTGACCTGAGTGTGAGTCTGCCTCCGGGCCATGTGCTGAGGTGTCTGGCTACTGAGGGTCCCCTGAAAACGACTTAGAGTGAGGGGTGTGCAGCCAAAAGCAAGCCATCATCCCCTGAAGGCGTCTTGTGGCCCTGGAATGAGGGGCTCCGTACCGCCTGAAAACGATCCCGGGCTCGATTTGTCCAATCGTTCACTGATCTGACCTGACAACTGGCGGGGGGCTGGACAGCCCACTCACTAAGCAGCTCCCACTTCGGCACTATATTTGGACTGTTGAGGGGTTCTTGGCGGGGACTACAAGTAAGGTAGCTCTCCAGCTGGCGACTTCAAGTGTTTAATTCCACCCTGCCTTTTGGTTCTCCTATTCCTCTTCTTTTAGCTTCAGACTCCTTCTGATCTGCAAATCATCATCACTTCCGACTGTGCTTTGACCATACATAGTTCCAACTGAACCGATCGAAGGCCACAATCCACCGAGATACCCAATACACATTCATCATGGAGGCCATCAAGTCTGCTCTGAACGTCGACTCCAGCAAGGTCGCCGCGACCGAACCCTCGGCCGAGCAATTCGCCCAGCTGAGGGAAAAGTACGCCAAGGCAGGACAGGACCACGTCTTTACCTTCTACGACGACCTCCCTACCTCCGAAAAATCCACCCTCTTCCAGCAGCTGTCTGGCTTCGACCCCGAACATATCAACAAGATCACTGACCGCGCCCTGAACCCCCCCAAGACCGATGACGCCTCCGCCCAGTCTGGCCTCGAGCCATTGCCCGAGTCTGCTACTGCCAGTATTCTTGACTCAAAGCCTGAAGACATTGAGAAGTGGTACCAGTCTGGTCTTGATCTGATCGGTCAGAACAAGGTGGCCGTTGTGCTGATGGCAGGCGGTCAGGGAACCAGACTGGGCAGCTCCGCTCCCAAAGGCTGCTACGACATCGGCCTTCCCAGCCACAAGTCACTCTTCCAGATCCAGGCCGAGCGAATTCGCAAGGTACAGGAGCTCGCGGCCAAGAAGGCCGGCAACAGCAGTGCTGTCGTCCCTTGGTACGTCATGACATCCGGTCCCACTCGTGGTCCCACGGAGAAGTACTTCCAGGAGAACAACTACTTTGGTCTTGACAAGACCAATGTCTTTATCTTCGAGCAGGGCGTTCTGCCCTGTATCTCCAACGACGGCAAGATTCTGCTCGAGTCCAAGGCCAAGGTCGCCGTTGCCCCGGACGGAAACGGAGGTATCTACCAGGCGCTTGTCGTCTCGGACGTGATGGGCGACATGCGCAAGAGGGGCATCGAGCACATCCACGCCTATTGCGTCGACAACTGCCTAGTCAAGGTCGCCGACCCCGTCTTCATCGGCTTCTCTGCCTCCAAGAACGTCGACATCACTACCAAGGTCGTGCGCAAGCGTAATGCTACCGAGTCGGTTGGTCTGATTCTGCTCAAGAACGGCAAGCCCGACGTCGTTGAGTACTCCGAGATTGACAAAGAAACTGCCGAAGCCCAAGACCCCAAGCAGCCCGGCATCCTCAAGTTTCGCGCCGCCAACATTGTCAACCACTACTACTCGTTCCGTTTTCTCGAGAGCATCCCCCAATGGGCGCACAAGCTGCCCCACCACATTGCGCGCAAGAAGATTCCCTATGCCGATCTCAAGTCTGGCGAGACGGTCAAGCCTGAAAAGCCAAACGGCATCAAGCTGGAGCAGTTCGTCTTTGACGTCTTCCCCATGTTGGAGCTCAGCAAGTTTGCTTCCATGGAGGTGAGGCGTGAAGATGAATTCTCGCCGCTCAAGAACGCACGCGGCACGGGTGAGGATGACCCCGACACCAGCAAGCGCGACATCATGCTCCAGGGCAAGCGCTGGCTCGAGGCTGCCGGCGCCACCGTCACCGGCGAGACCACCGAGGTCGGCGTCGAGGTTTCTCCCCTCTTCAGCTACGTAAGTTGTTTGTCCTTATCAGGTCTGCAGGTCTGGTGCTAACAGATGCCATAGGGCGGTGAGGGATTGGAAAAGTTTAGCGGCAAGGAAGTTAAGGCCCCTGCTGTTTTGGAGATTGAGTAGATGTATAAAGCTTAATGACACGGACAATGGGCGTTTGATAGAGAGCAATGAGTTCGAGATTGCCATCCAGGAGATGGATTCGGTGATGGAAAGCAAGCCTTGAAGCTTGAAACGGTTCAGACCCATAAACAAAAGCAATGGTTACATGACCAGTTCTATCACATGCGAAAGAAGGCGCAACGTCCAAGCGCGATGCCTATCTGGCTCAGGTGTACGGAGTACTGTTGGGTGTGATTATTACCTACCAAGTTACCACTTATAGCAAAGCAGGGCTTTTCTTTGGGAAGACGAAGTTGCACCACATAGCCTCGCGTTCGTCCAAACGATGACTCCCCTCCCCCGGAGGCACCTGCAGAGCGGAATATTGTGATTTTTTTTTGATTTTTTTTTATTTTTTGCCAGAGCCGCTGCAAAGCAACGCAAATTGAAGCCCAGGGGTATCCGGGTTTTGGCTCGTCTCCAAGGCTGGGTTGGCCCTGTACAGACGCGACCTTGTGATGGTGCATTGTGCAGTTGTACCTGGACAGGTCGGCCCGGCGGGACTGTCCAACTTGGGACTGGACGAACATGGCAGCCAGCGATGGCTTGCTGTTATATCCGTACCTAGTTCTCGATTCCAATAGTTCTTTATTTCCTCTCAGTCCACTCCTGGTTTATATGGGGCCTCCACAAGGATAGGATGTGCAGAACAGAAGCATACGCAGTACTCCGTACGGCCGAAGAAAAAAGCGTTGGGCCCGTTCTTCAGCATGGTTTGTGATTCGTGCTCCTATTTGTTTGCACTGACGACCTCGGCCCCTCGGCAGTTGCAGGCAGGTAGCGTAGTACAGTCTTCATCGGTGAAGAACTGGAACAAACGCCTCGGCACGGAGATGGATTCCAGAGCTGGCGCCTAGCAGATCGAGATTTCATAATAGAAAGCATGGGTGGGGACAGTGTACAGGCTGTTGCGAGATCTGATGTAAAGGGCCTGATATTCAGTTGGCTACAAGAGACGGAGGGGTAAGGTTTGGCAATGACATCAGCACTCAGAAGGCGATCGACTATACGGAGTACAGATAAGTGCTTTGTTTTTGTTTTTTCTAGGGGAGGGGAAGCAGCAGTGACGACAAACGGCAGCAGGTCCGCGCTGCACCAGGAGTCATGCGGTGTCACGAGTACCTTCAATGACACAAAACGAGTCAGCCGACTGGACACTTTAGGAGGGTATTGAGCTGTGGGGTATCGTATTTACCATGTGCAGAATACACCCCTTTCTCAATGCGTATCATGTATCAGTCACTACAGAGGTCGTAACAATGACAGGCAGCAGCGCAACAAAAGAGGCTGGGGAGACCGAGTTCGGTTGAGTTGCGTGAAAGCCGATAGGTGGGGGTTCTATAAATGGGACGAAATACGACAATATGACAACAGACTAGGTACTTGGCTATGATTGAGGTTCCTCTGGGCTCCCAAGGCTGAACCCAATTGATGGATTGAAATTCCATCGGAGGAATCAAAAGGCACGGACAGCGGCTTAAGGCACAGAATAAGACAAAATGTTAAATTAGGGGGGAAAAGTGTCTGTGAAACTTTCCCATTTCTTCTGCATTCCAAAAAAGCGTCTAACGCATGTAAAGCCCGCTAGGGAGCCTTTTCTCTTGCCACAGATGCCAGGCCAGCTCAGAACCTTTGGGCCGTGGCCCCCTAATGTCGGCATTGGCCCTTCTAGCGTGTTTTTCTCTTCTTACGGCTATGGGCCGGACAAGTATGGTAGATGCGGGCAGGGCGTCTCTGATGCGGCCCAGGGGGGCTTTCCCCCCCTTCTTTTTTATTTCCATTGGGGGACCTGGGGCTGCTCTTTTTTTTTCTCTTGGGCGGCTCTTGTCCTCTTGGGCGGGCTAGTTTTTGCTGGGGCCGAAACGGATGTCCACCTTCACATGATCCCGTACAGCGTTTACGTTGTAGTAGGTACCGGGTCATGGACAACCTTGGCTTGCCGTAAGTACCTAGCTAGCTTGTTGGGCTGGCTGTCGACCAACAAGCAAGGGTAGGTACTTACCTATGCTTGACCCCCTGTCCTGTACATATGCGCTAGGCCCTCCAGGCGTGCTACTTCCCTCCCGTACGTACCTCGCTCCCATCATGCCTCATCGCCGCCGCCGCCGCGGTTCCTCTCAGCTGTTTGTCTTCCCCCCAAAAGTATTCAGCTTCGTCATGTTTGTACCATCCACCTTCCACCGTCGCACACATATCTACTGAGGAAAAGGTTGCTCGAACGAACCTGATGGCTGTTCTTTTTTCCACCTCTCCAGCTACGGACCCCCGAACCCCCGACCCCGCGATACCCAAATTTTGATCGTGATTTAGTGTATCTATTCTTCCCGACTTCACACCCTTTACACCATCCTTTCCGTCCGTGATTCTCTCTCTCTCTCTCTCTCTCTCTCTCTCTCTCTCTCTCTCTCTCTCTTTCTCAGAGCAAATCCCACCAAGTATATGCGTTGCTGCGCTGATTGTCCCGCTCCCTTGCTCTGCGCGCGCGCCTCTCGAACTCACCAGTCGGCTTCTCTCGACTCATTCACCCTCGCAAATTCCCACCACCCCTCCCTCCCACCCTCGTACCCTGCATCCCAATAATAATTCCACACGACCCTCCCCAACAATTAGTTTACACTCCGCTCCGCACTTGTCGTCGCCGCACAGCTTAACTTAAGCTCCCGACTGCCGGCCTTCCTCGGGTTCGAGAAGTCGCAGCATCATCTCGCCCGGGAAGCCCTTTGCTGTCGTTTCTCTCCCCAACTCCAGACTATCCCCTCGGAAGACTCTCGCGCTCCAGCCCGTCGCAAACGACTGAGACCCTCGCGCACCATGCAATACGTTCGAAACCTCAGCGCATCCGTCTCCTCGACATGGAACTCGATCAACCCGGCAACCCTTAGTGGCGCCATCGATGTCATCGTCGTCGAACAAGAGGACGGAACCCTCGCATGCTCGCCCTTCCACGTACGCTTTGGCAAGTTCTCACTCCTTCGGCCATACGAGAAGAAGGTCGAGTTCAAGGTCAATGGTGTCAAGCAGGACTACTCCATGAAGCTTGGCGAGGAGGGCGAGGCCTTTTTCGTTTTCGAGACCAGTGATACCATTCCGAGAGACCTGCAAACCTCTCCGCTGGTCTCTCCGGCATCCAGCCCTCCTTTAAACCCGGAGAATCCTTCTTCGCCCAGTCTCGGTGAACCAGAATTGCTTGACCTGGACTCCGAGTCCGCGAAACCCCGTCGTCCGCCTCCCTCAGTCATCCACAGCGCAACTTTTGGAACCCATGGTATGTTCCTAACACACCCTTTGGATGCTCTGTCTGGATCGACGGCGCTAACCATCGCAGGATTCAACACTCCTCTTTCAACTTCGCCGGACATCTCCCACTCACGAATGAGATCAGAAGACTGGGGAGTGGCTACCCAGCGCCCTTACAGTGACGATGTGATTCGTAAGTCGGCCCGCGCAAGCGAGCGTGCTTACGGTGAAGACATGGTTGATTTTGCCACGTCCGAGAGATCTCAGAGTCCACCTCCCCTTGCGCCAAAGGAAGCGCTTGAACGGGCGCTCATGCTTTCCAAGGAGCTCTCGGCCAACAACATTCCTAGCCATGTCACAGAAAGCGGCGACTTGATGTTGGACATGACTGGATTCAAAAGCAACGAGGAGGATGTGTTCCGCGCCGAGATCCTCGCCCGAAAGATCCTGTCCGAGGAGCTCGAGGGTCCTTACGACATCGGCTCGCTTTTTGGTATGGATGAGCATGGAAACATCTGGATTTACAGCAGTGAAGAAGCCAAGGAGGCGGCCAAGAAGAAGACGATGGAGGCGGGCTACCGCCCCAATACTATCATCGCGGCGGATGCTGCATCGGATCCTGGGTACCAGAGCGACGGCAGTGATATTACGACCACTGCGCCCTCGCCGATTCACAGGCGGACCGAGTCGGATGCTGGAGCTTCTGGCCTGCAGACTCCTCCCAGAACCCCTCCCCAGTCGACGGCCGGAGACCCGAACCTGAACTACGCCAAGACGCTGCGGCTCACTAGTGATCAGCTGAAAGCATTGTGCCTCAAGCCTGGAGAAAACACCATGAGTTTCACCGTAAACAGGGCGACGTGCCAGGCCAACATGTACTTGTGGAAACACGAGACCCCCGTGGTTATTTCTGACATTGACGGCACCATCACCAAGTCGGATGCCCTGGGCCACGTTCTGAACATGATTGGCCGTGATTGGACGCACGCAGGTGTAGCCAAACTTTACAGCGACATCGTCGCAAACGGGTACAACATCATGTACCTGACCAGTCGATCAGTGGGGCAGTCCGACACCACACGGGCATACTTGGCTGGCATTCAGCAAGGGCAGTATCGGCTGCCGCGAGGACCTACAATTTTGTCCCCAGACAGAACCATGGCTGCCCTTCGTCGCGAGGTTTACCTCAGGAAACCTCACGTATTCAAGATGGCCACCCTCCGCGACATCCGGCATTTGTACGGGCCGGATCGGACACCGTTCTATGCCGGATTTGGGAACCGCCTGACGGACCAGATTTCGTACAGGACGGTAGATGTTCCAAGGAACCGCATCTTTACCATCAACTCCAACGCAGAGGTCTCTCTTGACCTGCTCAGCTTAAATAAGCTCAAGTTGAGTTACATCAACATCAACGAGGTTGTCGACCACTTCTTCCCGCCCGTGAGCACTTTGGTCAAGGGTGGCGGAGAGGAGTATACAGACTTCACGTACTGGAGAGACACTCCGTTGGATTTGGACGAATTTTCTGCCAGCGACACAGATGACGATGGTGAACAGGCCGACCTTGAGGAAGACATGGACGACGATGAAGAGATCGGAGACGAGATGGGCCAGAGCTATATTTCGCGAGACTCGGTTGATGGCTACGGTGACGAACGTGAAAGCATTCTCAGTGGCAGCATCGATGGCGAGGATCCACTTGCAGCCTCCATCGTGGAGGATGATGACGCCGACGACGAGGACGCCGAAGAGGAAGACGACGAAGACGACGAGTACAACGGTGCCGACCTCGACGTGCGAACCCAACGCGAGCGGACTCCTCAGCCCAGCGGCAAGGAAATCCAGTCTTCCGCACCTGCGCAGAGTGTGCTCGTAGAAGACGTCGGGGCTGAACTCATCACTGGGGTAAATCATCTCACCCTTGCAAAAGGTGTGCAGAAGTAGTGTGCTAAAAGGAGGGACAGGCTGCGGTTTACAATCCTAATGCTCAAGCAGGTTCGAACTAATATTCCGTGTCCGTGCGCTTCTCTTGTTGTACCGGGGGCTATAGAGGTGGTTGATGGCATACGAGCATCAATGGCGGCTGCTTTTATTTCAAAGAGGGGGGGGGGGGTGGCCAACAAGAAATGTTACGTTACATAGCGACAGGCGTTTGGAATTGGTGCTTCATATTGTAGTGGCCTTGTAATAGAGATACTACATGACTCAACTGTCAATCTTGTTAGGCTCCTGTACTTCCGAAACATCCCAATGGTATTTCCGATTGTACTTCATTGCGAAGTTTGTAGAGGTGTGGCTGAATCGATGGCTCTGTAGGTCTTACGGCTCATCAGCTAAACTAGAGAAGACCAAAGCGTTCGTTCCCGTGAACCTCCCTGAATAAAAAACTCCGGAACGGCCTTCCTTTCCCTTTCCCTTTCCCCACTTGTTCTTGGATGGCCGCAGATGATACATTGTCCAGCTCAAGCACAGCTAGAAGGCCTCTACCCACCTTACTACCACCACTTTTGCTGGACCATGGGCCCCGAACGGTACATGGACGTAGCACCGCCCTTCTAAGACGTGCCCTCCATCTCTGCGTCCTCGTCAACGTCCTTGCCGAACACGTCCTCCATCGTGCCGCCTTCAACGCCGTCGCCGCCAATGTCCTCATCGGCCGTCGCGTTCGTCGCCTCCACGCCCTCCATGGCACTGTCGCCACCAGCCGCGCCGGCGCCGTCCTCGCTGTCCTCGTTCTCGTCCTCATCAATGCCCGCCTCCTCCCACACATCCTTAAGCCCCCAGCTAACACCGCTCAGCACGAAGCGCTCGCTGGGCAGCCGGAGACCCCACTCATTCTGGGCGACCTTGGGCAGCGCCGTCTTGTTGCGCTCGCGCGCGAGCTCTTGCAGCCAGTCCTTGGACACGCCGCCCGCGCCACCGCCCCCGCGGAACTGGTAGCCTAACCGCGCGGCGATGGCGAGCTTCACGGCGTTTGCGCTGACGGCCGCATCGCCCCCGGCGCCAGGGATCGCGCCAGCGCCCGAGCCCGAGGCGGACGCCTTGGAGCCGGCCTGCGAGGTGTAGGGGTCCGCCGACAGGTATATGGCATCGGAGAGGATGCTCGAGGTGTGGCGGTAGGCGAAGTCGAGGAGGAGCAGGGGTACGCGCGACTCGTAGGATGTGACGCCCTGGGAAGTGAGGAGAAGTTCGATCATGCGGGCATCGCGTGGCCGCGGGGCCGAGGCGTTGGGGTTGAGGGGTGTTGACTGCTGCTGTGAGCTGTTTTGCTGTGCTTGTTGTGATGCTTGTTGGGTAGATGAGGATTGGGTCGGCTGTGACTGGGACGGGGGTTGCGAGCCTATTACCGACGCCGCGGCGGTCACTTGGGTGTTGGGGACTGCCTGGGAGGTAGAGGCGCCGGCCGAGGAGGAAGGCACGCCGTTTATTTGCGGATCCGAGGTCTGCGAAGCCATCGTAGCGGTAGGCTAGGCTGCTTCGACAGCACTCAGTGCAGTAGAGGAATTATCGTGTATCAATTTGGTGGGTGGATAGCATCTCCTCGTTGCGACTGGTTTGGAGATGGTTGAAGCACGATGGTCGAAGGACGATGGCCGATGCGACAAGTGCCAGCTAGGCCAGGTGCAAGGAACCGAGAATTGGCGCTAATGGAGATTACCCAGCCTAGTAGCAAAGGTAGTTCGTGAGAAAGGCGGAAAGCAGCACCTTTTGTCGCAGTGGGTATCTGAGTATTCGTGATCGGGTCGCGGAAAGAGCTACCAACCCACGAGGCGCGTTAGCCATTTCCTCCTTCAAGTCTCGCGATTCTGTACGGCAGTCGTATTGATCCGGTCCGGGGCTCTATCGACGCTTGGACCACAGCTTAATTACATATGGAACAAGGGTCTCGGGCGGGCAAATAGGCAAGGCGTGGATTGGATGCCCTCCAAAACCTGCATGGAGGGGCAACGTTTGCTTTGCCCCACCTCACCACCCGCCGATGCAGGACATGGTAAAGTGGTGGTGTCACACTATGTAGATTTTTTTCATACTTTTGAGTGGCGGTGCTCTCCTTCCCTGACACTTGACTCACAAGGGGCTGTTTATCTCGATAAAGAAGTGACATTCTACTTTCTTCAATTGGCTCCTAAGACAGCCTGCTTCCCTCATAGGATTGTCTCGTATCTTCTCCCATATATACCAATTAGCACATTCTATTTATCGTGTATGTGAGAGAGAACAAGGGAAGAAAGGAGAAGATATCCCTCAACTCACTCATTCACTCATACACTCATACAGACCAGTTCACAACACAAGCGGCCATGGAAACGACACTACCTTTCCCCTTTCTCATCAGCGTGGCTGTTCCGCCCGGCTTGTCCAAGCTGGACGGCCTTGACCGGGAGCAGGTCTCGATCCTCGGGGCCCCCTTCTTTGAGGCCAACGACCAGACCCTGGAAAAGTTCCACAACTTCCTGAAGCAGCACAACGCAGAGTTCCGCGGATACTTCGACGTCACCCGCATCTCGTCGCGCGACGATGTTGTCTCTCTGCTCGACGCAGGTGCCCGTATGGTCTTCGTCTCCCCAGAGAACCTTGCCCAGTACGAAGAGTTCGGCTCCCGTGTGGGCTCCGTCCTCTCCACGGCCGACGTCACAACTAAGCCTGCCTCCAAGCACGCCGTCCTCGTCAAGGACTTTGACTCGGCCACATGCGACCTGGGCTCCTTCATTGAGCGCTGTAAGGTCGAGAAGCTGCCCAACTTGTTCATCAAGCCCGTGCCCGAGAGCAATCTCGACCACTTTGTCGACATTGCCAAGCAGTGCTGTGCCATCCCCGTACTGCCGTCTGATGGCTTGACGGCCAGTAAAGAGGAGCCCAAGAAGCTGTCACTGTCCAAGCTCATTTCATCATTTTGGAAATCGGACAGGCCGGACGGCCTCATTCCCACTGTCGTCTGCGACGAGTCCGGCACCGCGCTGGGCCTTGCCTACAGCAGCGCCGAGAGCGTTGGCGAGGCTCTGAGGACCCGCACTGGGGTCTACCAGAGCCGCAAGCGCGGCCTCTGGGTCAAGGGTGCCACGTCCGGAGATACTCAAGAACTCGTCCGTATCGCGCTGGACTGCGATAATGACACGCTCAAATTTGTCGTCAGGCAGAAGGGTGGCTTCTGCCACCTGGACCAGCACGGCTGCTTCGGTGACCTCAGCGGCATCCCTAGACTTGAGCAGACGCTCCAGTCACGCAAGAAGTCCGCGCCCGCAGGATCCTACACCGCTCGTCTCTTTTCCGATGAGAAGCTCCTGCGGGCGAAGATCATGGAGGAGGCGGAAGAGCTTTGCGATGCCAAGACCCCTCAAGAGGTTGCCTTTGAGGCGGCCGACCTGATTTACTTTGCGCTTACCAAGGCTGTTAGCGCGGGCGTCAGCCTTGCTGATATTGAGAGGAATTTGGATGCCAAGTCGTTTAAGGTGAAGAGGAGAACGGGAGATGCTAAAGGCAAGTGGGCTGAGAAGGAGGGTATCAAGCCTTCTTCAGCAACTTCCCCTGCAGCGGCAGCGGCACCGGCGCCCGCACCAAAGGACGATGAGTCTGACAGGATCACGATGCGCCGCTACGACTTGACCAAGTCGTCCGCTGCCGAGATCGGCGAGGTGCTGAAGCGTCCATCACAAAAATCACCCGATGCTATCCTAAACATCGTCAAGCCCATCATTGACGAGGTTCGGGACGGAGGCGATAAGGCCGTCCTGTCCTACACCCACAAGTTCGAGAAGGCCACGTCTCTGACTTCCCCTGTCCTCAAGGCCCCCTTCCCCAAGGAGGCCATGCAGCTGTCCCCTGAGTCGATCAAGGCCATTGACATCTCCTTCGAGAACATCCGCAAGTTTCACGCCGCCCAGAAGGAGGACAAGCCTTTGCAGGTCGAAACCATGCCCGGTGTCGTCTGCAGCCGTTTCTCCCGCCCCATTGAGCGCGTAGGCCTCTACGTGCCCGGTGGCACCGCCGTCCTCCCCTCCACGGCCCTCATGCTCGGTGTTCCCGCCATGGTTGCTGGTTGTCAGAAGATTGTCATCGCCTCGCCGCCCCGTGCGGACGGCAGCCTCACCCCGGAGATCGTCTACGTCGCTCACAAGGTCGGCGCTGAGAGCATTGTCCTTGCCGGCGGCGCCCAGGCTGTCGCCGCCATGGCCTACGGCACGGAGAGCGTGACAAAGGTCGACAAGATCCTCGGGCCTGGTAACCAGTTCGTCACGGCGGCCAAGATGTTCGTCAGCAACGACACCAACGCCGGCGTCAGCATTGATATGCCTGCGGGCCCTTCCGAGGTCCTCGTCATCGCTGACAAGGACGCCAACCCAGCTTTCGTCGCCTCGGACCTGTTGTCCCAAGCGGAGCACGGTGTCGACAGCCAGGTCGTGCTTATCGCCATTGACCTCACCGAGCAGCAGCTGCAGGCCATCGAGGACGAGCTACACAGCCAGGCTATGGCTCTGCCCCGTGTTGACATTGTCCGCGGCGCCATCGCCCACTCCGTCACCATCCAGGTCAAGACCGTTGACGAGGCCATGCGCATCAGCAACGATTATGCTCCTGAACACTTGATACTGCAGGTCAAGGACGCCGAAAAGGTGACGGAGAAGGTCATGAACGCCGGGTCTGTCTTCATCGGCGAGTGGACGCCCGAAAGTGTCGGTGACTACTCTGCCGGTGTCAATCACTCTTTGCGTACGTTCACAAAATTGAACTTGCCCAGCCCCCCACCCTCCTCCCACATAGTTGAATAAATTCTGACCGACACCACAGCTACGTACGGATACGCCAAGCAGTATTCGGGAGTCAACCTCGCATCCTTCGTCAAGCACATCACCAGCTCCAACCTGACGGCCGAGGGCCTGCGCAACGTCGGCGAAGCCGTCATGCAGCTCGCCAAGACGGAGCAACTCGAGGCCCACCGCAGAGCCGTGGAGATCCGCATCGACCATATGAACCGCAGGTAAGACTTCGATTACGAAGGCATGCCACACAAAGGGGTAAAAATGAGAACAAAGTCGATTGATTGGGGGCCAAGGCAAGGGAGGGGCTCATGAATTTATGTATTTATGCCCCAAAAATGTTATTGAACATGTAGTGGGAAAATGAACTTTTGTCTTGCTGAAAGCTCGCTTGCCTACTTACGTTATGTTTCTGCCCCAACTCCAACTCTGACTCGACCCTGCCAGTGTGAACCTCTTCCTCTCAAACCTAAGGTTAGAGCTCATCTGACGTCTCCTTACGGAGTACATACGTATCATTTGTGCTCAATTAGTTCCTGCAAAACTCAGGTCATAAGACAGAGGAACAGTTCGGCTAGGACCATCGTTTGCGACTTGCGCATTCGAGTGGCGATGTGTGTTTTCTCGATCCTGGAAACGGAGCATAATAGTGGTGCTTCAGGGGGGTGCCTCCCGCCGATTTTATTTGGGCGAGAAGGCGATGGTTCTTCCAGTAATCACTGCTGGAAGTCCTGAGGGAGCAATTGTGAATGGTGTTAGACTGCTCCTAATGATGGACATGTGTACGACTTGCCAGAACTGCGAAGAGAACCTGTTTACAAAAGCCTGCGGCAAAGGCTGTATTGTCTAAGCCATGCAGCTATAGCTGTTAAGTGTATATATACATTGTCGTATGGGGTTATCTGGGCACCATTGTCCCCGTTATTCTCCTTATAGCATGTGTATCTCTGTGTGCCTGGAATATAAAAGTGTCGAGAAACCCAAGTCTTACATGGTTGTCGCCCAGCGCCTCGAAAGATTTGGCATGTTGTTGCGTAACACAGCAGACGAATGGTTCCGCACTGCTTGCTTCCAGAAGTACAAAGTAAAATTAGGTCGTCAGGTACCAAGCTTGCGGTTGTCACAGACATATGAACAAGGGAAGTCTTTATGATACACTATGCCTGTAACGGTATCTCATACACTCTATACCCTAACCTCGCCGAAATCACCAACATCCCCGTTTAGTACTTGGGCTTCATAGTGGCCCTGAGCCTGGAGTAGTCGAAGAGACCCTCAATGCTTCCAACAGCAGAGATGGCGATATCCTGGTCCCAAAGCTTCCTGCTGGCAAAGTCCATAACATCCTTCTCGGTGATGGCATCGATGGTGCGCTCGATCTCGCCGGGGCTGGCGCGGCGGCCGGTGGTGATAAGCTGGCGGCCGATGTCCTCGGCGATGGCAGTGGTGCCATCAAGAGAAAGGAGGATGGATGCCTTCAGCTGAGCCTTGGCACGCTCGGTCTCGGCCTCACTAACGTTGCGGGACAGACGCATCCACTCGCGCTGAGCGAAGTAAACCAGGTCGTCGATGCGGTCGTGCTTGTCGGTGACGAGGTAGATACCCCAGAGACTATTAGTTCATGTTAGCAAACGTCCCTGATGCGGGTTGATTCGAGGCTTACCCGGTGTCGCTGTAGCTGGTGGAGAAGCTCATGAAGCTGTTGGCGATGTCATGCTTGTGGACGAAGCCGCTGAGCTTGCTGCCCTGGTGGGGAGCGTTGCCAAGGGCCTTGTCGTAGTTGCCGACAATAGCCTGGGCAACAAGGGCAGTGTAGTAGTCGTCGTCGTTCCAGCTGACACCCTCAACAGCGATGGCAATGTTGGCGGTGGGGATGTTGTCGTCGCGGACACGGACATCGGAACCGATGAAGTCGGCCTTCTGCTTGGACAGCTGGTAGGCCTGGGTGTTGGGTCCAGTGGTGGGCAGGCCGCTGAAGTTCTTCTCGGCGAGCTCGACGAGCTTCTCGTGGGGGATGCCACCAGCGCCAACGAGAACCATGCGGTCGGCAGTGTAGTTGTTCTTGATGTAGTTGGTGAGCTCGGTACGGGTGATGTCACGGATGTTCTCGCGGGGACCAAGGATGGTGCGGCCAAGGGGTTGGTGCTGGAAGGCGGTGGCGTGAAGGTGGTCGAAGACAACTTCCTCCATTTGCTTCTCGACCTCCTCGGACTCGCGGAGGATGACATCGCGCTCGCGCTCGATGGCAGACTCCTCGAGCTTGGAGTTCTGAAGGATATCGGCAAGGATGTCGACGGTCTGGGGAACATCGGCGTTGAAAGCCTTGGCAAAGTAGACGGTGTTTTCGCGCTGTGAAAATGTTAATGGGAGGAAATTTCAATGATTCCGGTCGACGGGAACGAACCGAGGTGTAGGCGTTCAGGTGACCACCCATGTTCTCGATCTCGAGTTCGAGCTGCTGCTGCGTCCGGTTTGTGGTGCCCTAAAAAGTCCGGTCAACGACAAGTCCGTCATCCCGTTGTCGTCGCGTCGAGGCCTACCTTGAAGGCAAGGTGCTCGAGGAAGTGGGCGGTGCCATTGGTCTCGTCGGTCTCAGCCCTTGAGCCAGCATCAATCCACACGCCAACGGTCGAGGTCTGGGCGAACGGCGAGTAGTCGGTAGCAACCTAGGAATTGGAGGTCAGATTCGCGTCGCGATGGGTTTTTAAGGCCAATTGAGCCGCAAGGAGTAGGTGAGTGGATGGAATTGCGTACCGTCAGTCCATTCTTCAACGTCGTTGTCTGAGTCTTGCCGAAGGGGGAGTTGGAAGGCGTGGCGAAGCCCCGGGTGATTGGGCTCGCTCTGGAAAGAGCAGCCCGGCTTCGCAGCCCCTGCGAGAGGTTCAAAGCTAGTCTCCGGGACGCCATGGCGGAGTTGTGGAGGATAGGGAGTTAGGATGAGGTGTTTGATGAAATCTTCCGATGAGGTTTCGGCTCAGAAAGCTTTCGCTCTTTCGAAAGGCTGTGTGTGCCTTGGAATTGAGGCGTCAAGCCGGCTTCCGGAATGCCCCGGCCCAGCACTAGAGCCAATCAGAGTCTGTATGTAACTAATCTGCGGCCCCGGCACCTGGCACCACTCCAGATCCTTAAGCTATGCAATTTATCATTCAATCATTGATTTCTTCCGTACACCCAATTGTTGATTGTTGGCATTGCAATCAAGCAACCTTGAAGTGGCAACAAGTACTAGCCTTTGGGGCTTCCCTCCCTTTCGTTTACCTTTTTCTGCACTTGCAATCCCCGTGGGCCACTCGAGGGCCAGTCACCCCAGCATCGATGAATCATCCTGCTTCCATCCTGGCTGATGATGCCAATTGGCCAATTAAGCGGATCCTGCCCGTGCCCAGTCGACAGCCGCTGTTGCGTCGAGTCCCATACCGTATGCAACCGAAACGTCCATAGGTGCGGACGGTGTCGAGCTGTTAGTGCAGCAGCAGGTCACAGGACTGCTATTTGACTTCGACTGCAGATGTCTCCGATCTTCTGCATGATCCGAGCATATCACTGTGTTCCAACTTTAGCCATTGATCAGGAACCCCTCACTGCTCTGGTCTAATAATTACACAGTCTCGTATCTCTATTCCTTAACATTTGGAAGTCGTATCGTGGACGCTTATGACATCAAGATGCCATCAGACAACTACAACTTTGCCGACATCTTCCAAGCTGTCTTCATCTCAAAGCAGAAGCCAGCTCCCGAACCCATCGTCGACATAATGAAGGCCATCATTCAAAGCTATCCCCCATTGGGTCAATACACCGAGGTCCCAAACGGACGTCTCACGGTGACAGCAGTTCTTGAGATACCTGCCTCACGTGCATGTGAGCTTTGGGAGGTAGCTCTCTGGCACTCCAGTGACGGGGCTGAGTGGGCCGAGACTATTCTTTCCCGTGTCCCCGACGGAAATACCCCGACGACCTTGCAGACGGTCCCAGATCATATTCAGCGGTTTTTCTACTCTGCCTCAGTTGCGTTCAACAAGTCGTTCCAATTCACCCTTAAGTTTCGACATAGCGACAGTGAACCATGGAGGTGGACTCGTGACGAGCTTGGAGTCGGTGATGCAATGGTGGTTCTGAATGAGAAGCCTGCCCTTGAGAGTATTTCCGAACGCTTCGACGACCTTGTCCCGGGTCTGAGTCCCGCTTGGGAGGTGAAGTCCTTAATGAGCCAGGCACCTGGAACTCGGCTATGGTCTCTGAAGGCGGCCGTAGAGGGTGTTGAGGGGGACGAGTCGAAGCTCGCCGATATACCAGTGGGTATGCCGTGGGGAGGCTTCCTAAGGTAAGCCACTGCCGTCATACGTACATGCTAGTTGACACTGAACGGACACCTACTACTCATATGTTTCCATCTGCGTTATGTCTTATTCATACTAATAATTACAGATGGTTTGCCCTCATTCGTATCTGGACACCTTGGCTGGCTCCTCGGCATGGAAGGGATTCATTCCGGCTGGATAAAGACGGCGTGCTCTGTGCCTTCTTAAGCACTAGGGGCAAGCATTTGGTCTTCCTGGCTGTCAGTGGCGTCAACAACGTTCTCTCTGTGTTCCGCAACAATGAGTCCGGGCAGCTTACTGTCCATGTACGTGACGAATCGCTTGACCAGTGCCCACCCCACACACTTACAGCATACAGGCTCGTAATGATGGCACAAACTCGGAACCAGCCATCATTCTAGCCGCGATAGGCGACAACTTTGAGAGTGCAAACGCTGCGGTCATGTACCAAGCTCGAAACTATATTCTCCAAGTGAAGAAGGAAAGCAACGAGCTATTGGCGGAGATGAAGGCTCTTAAGGAAGGCGTGAAACCAGAATGGATGGAGAACTGGTATGATGGTCTGGGTTACTGTAAGTCGCATGGTTTTCCGTACCTTCTCTCGGCCACCGCAGGCCTACCTTGGCTTATGCGAATAACCAGGCACTTGGAATGCTCTCGGACAGCGCCTTACCGACGAAAAGGTGTTTGATGCTGTTGACAAACTTGCAGAGAACAACATCAAGGTCACGAGCCTCATTATTGACGACAACTGGCAAAGCATCGACTACAAAGGACATGGCCAGTTCCAGCATGGCTGGGTCGAGTTCGAGGCTGAACCAAAGGCATTCCCCAAGGGTTTGAAAGCCACAGTATCGCACATCCGGCAGAACCATCCTCACATTCAACACATTGCCGTATGGCATGCTCTATTAGGTTTGCTTTCAGACTCCAACTCAAAGAACAGGCACAACTGACAGTACCAGGCTACTGGGCGGGTATCTCGCCTGACGGTAAGATTGCACAACAGTACAAAACCATAGATGTTGTCCGAGAAGACGCCGAGAGACGGAACCTGCCCCTCGGAGGCAAGATGACAGTCGTGGCCAAGGAGGACGTGGACAAGTTCTACAACGACTTTTATAAGTTCTTGCTCGACTGCGGTATAGACGGCGTTAAGACCGACGCCCAGTTCATGACCGATACATGGGTCTCGGCGAGCGCCCGTCGCGAACTGATTGATGCCTACCTCGACGCGTGGACGATAGCCTCGCTGCGGCACTTCAGCATCAAGACTATATCATGCATGTCGCAGACGCCGCATATCATGTTCTACAACCAGATGCCGCGCAACCGGCCCGCCATTCTCTGCCGCAACTCGGATGACTTCTTCCCCGAGATCCCCGCCTCGCACCCCTGGCACGTCTGGACCAACGCGCACAACAGCTTGTTCACGCAGCACCTCAACATCCTGCCCGATTGGGACATGTTCCAGACCGTGCATGACTACTCAGGCTTCCACGCCGCGGCGCGCTGCGTCAGCGGAGGACCGATCTACATCACCGACGTTCCCGGGCAGCACAACCTGGACCTGATTAATCAGATGACGGGCCCAACGATCCGCGGCAAGACTGTCATCTTCCGGCCCAGCGTGGTGGGGAAGACCATAGATCCTTACACGGGATACGACGATGATGGGCTGCTCAAGGTCGGAAGCTACCACGGCGCCGCCGTCACGGGTACCCCGATCCTCGGCGTGTTCAATATCTCGGCCCGACCTCTGACGGAGATCATCCCCCTCACCTCCTTCCCCGGAGTTTTGCGCTCTATGCGCTACGTCGTCCGAGCCCATTCTACTGGAAAAGTCAGCCCGCCCGTCTCTCCTGGCTCCCCTGCATCCGCTCTGACAGTGTCCCTGGATGTCCGCGGATACGACATTCTTACCGCCTACCCGCTCTCCAGCTTTGACAGCGAGGTGAAGGGCAAGGTCTGGACCGCTAACCTGGGCCTGGTGGGCAAGATGACAGGCGCGGCTGCCATACTCAACAGCGATTTCATGCTGCGACATGATGGAAAGGTCGAGCTCAAGACTCGCCTAAAGGCGCTCGGCGTCCTGGGTATGAACAACTCTCGTCTCTTGACCAAAGGCATTGCGCTAACACGGTCTCCAATAACAGGTGTCTACATTTCCAAGCTGCCGGAGCTGACGATCGAGGACGACTTCCTCGTCACCATCCAGAACCAAGTGATCCCCGTCCACACTGTGTCCATCAGCAAGGGCAACGACTCTGTCGTCGAGATTGACGTTGAGAAGGCTTGGCAGGAAATGGGTCTGCACCCTGGTTGGAGCAACGAGGTTGAGATGACGGTCATCTTTGCGATTGATCACGAAGAGGCGGCGTAAACATCAACAATCGACGCGTGGAGCTGACGGACGGTTGGAACCCAGATTCATAGGACTTGTCACGAGGACGAAGCTGCCAACGAGTCTCGCTGATTACAATCTTTTCATGGTACTCGAATTCATAACACAAAGTATCCTCGTTAGCTGGGGTTAATGAAAACCTCCTACTACTTCTTGTGCGGCTCCATGTTCAATCTCTTTGCCTCCAAAGACACGAGCTCGGGGATGTCCTCCTGCAGACTCTTCTCCTTGGCATCCCACCCAAAGTACTTGCGCGCTCGCTCCGCCTTGCTCTTCGAGTTCAGCCCCCAGCTATTGTTGGAGACCCCGTCGCACTGCAGCGCCTCCTTCATGGTCACCTCCTTGGTCAGCGGCGCGGGCAGATACCCCTGTCTGTGGGCCTCCTCGGCGATCTGCTTAGCGATCTCGCTCCAGACGTGCGTGCCGCTCTCGACGAAGTAGTACGCCCGAGGCCCAAAGATCTCCGGGTCGGCGTTCTTGGACCCGTCCTGGGTGGCCTCGACGAGTGTCACGAAGAACCGCGCGAGGTCGTGCACGTGGACGTTGTCCCACTCCGTCTTGCCCGGTGAGATGATGGGCGCGAAGCCCTTCTCGAGGGTGGCCTGCGCGAGCGCCGGCACCTGGATCGAGCGCCGGTTTATCGGGCCGCGGCCGGAGCCGTAGATGGTAGGCGGGGCGACGACGGCGATACGCACGGCAGGGGAGTTCGCGGCGAGCACAATCTTGTCGACGTTGCGGTGAAGGGCCTCGTCTGGGAAGTTGAGGATACGGTCAATGTCGCGGATATCGTGGTATTCCTGTTCCGGGAGGGGGGCCTCGCCGTAGCGCTTGTGCTTGTCGTCGTACTGGACATATGGGGTGTTAGGCGGTGCTTTCTTTTTGGAATAGGGCAAAGGACTGACCCATTGCAGCATGCCGGTACCTGATACGTGAATCCAGTAGCCGGGTTTGTCAGGCGAGTGGCCCGCGGCCAGGCCTTTCGCGATGGCTTTCGCCGAGGGCTCATCGTCCGCGGAATCGGCGGTGTCTAGGCGATTTCGGCGGGTTAGCTGTCAAATGCTCTTGCGAGGCCCCAGGTATCTAACGCAATCCTGCTTTCCGCGAGCGGCACAGAAACGCCCAAGGTTGCAAACGTACGGACAACAACATCGGCAGCCGCGGCTTCCTTTTCGATTACGTCCGCGTCGTCCAGGGACCCGATCACCAGACGGACCTTGGGGTACGTCTGCCTCACGGGATCGGCACGCTCCTCGTTACGCACGAGGAGGGAGTACTCGTACTCTGGATGCTTCTCGTAAAGGGCGTAGAAGGCATCGCCGCCGATGTAACCTGTTTGGCAAGCAAGGTAAGCTTTGGCTTGGAGAGAGACGGATACGAGGTTGCCCTTGCATACCGGTGACACCCGTACTGAAGTTCCCGTCAGTTATGAACTCTTGTCTTCAGGTTGGAAACAGCACTCACTGGAAGATTTTAAGGGACATCTTGAGAATCGCGTGGGGGGTCTCGCTCTGCTGGAGTTTTGATAAGTAGCTTACAACGCTCTATATCTATACATTCAGCGAACGCGATATCAAAGTGCCGCCTGTTTTTATACACAAGAATTTCCCTTCTTACTGAACATCGAGATTCAAATGGCTCCTCGAAGCTTATTAATTCAAAAGGCGGTCATGAAGGAAGGGTGGGGTTATTACCACATAGAAGTGACATCACGCCAATATAGTGTACCTAGGTTACCCCTCGAACTCCCTCGAAAACCCTCGAAGCCCCTCCACATTCATATAACCCCTTTGTTCGACGCTTTAGTTTATTGTGAAGACTTGTCCAAGGTTGCACATACCGGGTGACAGGTGTCCTATGCAGACCCGGGTTTACGATTCGCAGTTGCCCTTGCCCAATCGGCTCTCCTCCGTAAATTCCAGTATAACGAGATAGGTCACTACTCACGGAGTTAGCAGGCGGTAAGAAATTCCAACACACGCACTGATTAACATGAAATACTGGGTGGGGTTTGTAGTGTATAAAAGACACAAGAGGAAGGGGGCCCCTTGGTCGTCATTGATGCCGCGGCGCAAACCAACGCCGCCTACCATGAGCAGAGAATGCCTTCACAGCATGGTTTCCCAACGCTTGAATACCCTCGAAGACGTCGTCGTTTAACACCTCAATTCATTCGTACGACCGCAATAGTAGTACATCAAGTACTCAGGCAGCACCAGGTACCAAAGGCACAAGACACTTACACAGCATATACAGTGAACCGGCTGCCGCAATGTCTCAGGCACATGTCCATGGAGCATTTGAGCCCAGAATTGCATTTGATACCAGTCACATTTGGAAGCAGACACGCAATCGTGTCGGTAAACCGGAATCGACCTTTCTTCTCATTTTTAAGAAAAAA
This sequence comes from Colletotrichum graminicola M1.001, assembly GCF_000149035.1. Classification (NCBI taxonomy): domain Eukaryota; kingdom Fungi; phylum Ascomycota; class Sordariomycetes; order Glomerellales; family Glomerellaceae; genus Colletotrichum; species Colletotrichum graminicola. The sequence continues at coordinate 526,076 of NW_007361006.1, forward strand.
ACTTCAGGGCGCCCTAAGTTGTTAAGAACTAGCGTAGCGCACATCGACTCAATTCTGGAAAGTTCCTTTTCATCTCGTCATCTGGATTTGTTCCCTTTGTCAATCAGTATGCCATCCAACCTTTAGTTTTGATATTCCTTAACGCCGATGCGGTGTCATCTTTCGAGCGTTTCCTTGTGGAAAGGGGCCGAAATGAAGTTAAATATCAAGCAGCCCACCCCCTGGAAACTTGAGGCCGAGTCGTTTCACGGTATGCATCTATATGCTGTCGCATGCCCAGGTCGTTCCGAGTTGTTGAACAGAGACGGGAGCCCTGTTTACCAACAGTGGATGCGGTTGTTCGGGTTTGTGTATAGGGCCGACGGGGCCGCCGTCCGAACAGAAAGCGGTTTATGCGTCTTCGAGGAGGATGACGGTTTTGGTATCTCCGAGCTTCTCGCGGCCATTCAAGCCAGGGATCTCGAGGATGAAAAGGTAGCCGATAATGTCACCACCGAGCTTCTTGACGAGGTCTGCCGCCGCCTTCGCGGAGCCGCCTGGTTGATGTCAGTGGGACGAGGAGCACTGGAGGGCTGCGTGATGCTCAAGCTTACCGGTGGCAATGATGTCGTCAACAATCAGAACCTTCTGGCCAGGCTTGATCGCGTCCTCCTGCATCTGGAAGAAGTCGGAGCCGTACTCCTTTTGGTACTCGGCGGTGACGCACGGGCCGGGCAGCTTGCCCTGCTTGCGAACCGGGGCAAAGCCGGTACCGAGACGGAGGGCCATGCCGGGACCGAAGAGGAAACCGCGGGCGTCAAGTCCGACGATCACGTCGGGCAGGGTCTGGAAACCCTCCTTGACCTGCAACTCCAGGACTTCGCCGAGAGTCTGATGGACGGTGGGGTCGAGGAACAGAGGCATGATGTCGACAAAGTCGATGCCCTTGATGGGGAAGTCGGCAAAGTGACGCAGAGCGCCCTTGAGCCTCACCTTCCCACTGGTGAGTTCGGAGGAGGGGGCGGAGGAGGAGGCGGGCTGTCGTCCCTGGGCATCTTGAGGGTTGATGGGATGGGCGGCCAGAGGGTTGATTGGTGCCTGAGAGGCGTCGGTTGAAACGGGGGTTTGTTCGGTGGACATTGTGAAGAGGGAAGAGGGGGGAGGAGGAGGGTTAAGAAGGTCTACTGGGAGTGTTGGGAAAAGTGATATTACGAGTTGTATCTAAGTTGGCAGAAGAAATTTTTGGGGTCGAATCCCAGAGAGTCGATAGAGGCAGTGAGAAGAGGGGTGTGGGACACGACGACACTGGCTAGCGAGCTAAGGTTGGTTGGTGGTAGACAAGGTGCTCAAGGTACGTGCGGACTGCATTGTATACTGCTACAACTACGGAGTTACTAGGTACCAGTTCCTTGCACAGTACTCCGGCTGAGGGGGGACGCTCAGGGAGGGAGGTGTGTGTGTCCCGGTCCGATTGAGGTGTGTAAGGAACGACCGTGGGAGTCAGAGTGGCAGGCTAGCACAGCTCGGCTTGCCGGACTGGAGGGTGGGACAAGGCAAAAAGCACGAAAGTAGGCTGGCATATGGCACGCAGAAGGGATGCGGTCCAGGATCATAAGGTAGGTTGCAGAGCTGAGTGAGAATGAACACGCGCCATCGATTAGGGAGTGGAGAGTTGTGATACGGGTAGGGTGTCACTACTTGTGGTGCGAAGTGGGCAGGTCGATTCCATGTATGGTCCGCCGCGAAAATGACAGCGACGAGGGGCAATGGCTGACCCGGTCTCAGCAAGACCTGCTAGGAATAGGTCGGAGGGAAAAGCGCTTCGGGGGCTTCTCTCAGATAGGATGCTGCTCTTCCATTATCTTTGCTTTCCTTTCCCTTGCGTCTCCCGAACACTCTCGTGGCCGCCTTGATTGCCGCTCAACTTGATTTGGCCTGTCGTTTTGTGTCAGGAGACAGAAATTAGGCAAGCTCTCCAACATCAGGTTGTTCCTGTTTCTCACTTTCCTTTTCATACGCACACTCTTCCTCCTTCTCTTCTGACATCGGGCCTGTCTCTCGCGTCCGGCGTCTTGCATGTTGCGCGATATCGTATCTGCCTGTAACGGCAAATGGTTAGCCAGCAACGGCGCAGGTGGCATGTCTCCCGGTCGGTCTGGGTCTGAGCCAACCTGCCCCTCCAATGCGACAATAGCGACCCCTCCATATCGGGAGACAGGGCACCTTGGCCGGATAGACCAGGCAGCAAAGAGGCACTACCCCACCATGCCACCATCTCCGAGAGAGCCATCGGGATACAAGCTGTCTGTCCTCTGTCTCACCCTCCTCAGACAGCACGGCACCGCGCGAGCAAGCCGGAGAATGTTGAACAGAACGATAAGCACGCTTTGTTACTCACTCGTCACCGCTCCATGAGCTCCGAATTAGTCCGTCTCTTCCTGCTTTCTCTACAGAGGCTAATGGGATACGGGGTACATTGAGAGTTCGGCCAAGGCATGATGATGCAGTCTCTCGGCGTCGGCGGTGCAGCTCCGTCAAGCGCCGCGGGGGTGACGGCTTCGGCTACAGGCAGACAAGAACCTTGATCGTGAACGTGCTTTGCTCCCAAGCACAAAGCGCCCTCCCTACTTAGGCCTAGAGGCAGGCTGGGCTCGAACCGGGGGCCTTGCCGTTTTCCCTGCTCGACATTGATGAATGGGATTGCGGCGATGGCTGCTGCGGTGCTGTGCAGCACACGTCCTGCCTGCATGTACATGTAGTGGTACAATAGTGTCATCCATGACACTAATTCCATCCCCGTACGGATAAGACAGGGAAACGGCATGGCAGACTGCGCCTGGCCGAGTAGAGTTGTCGACAGGCGTAGTTGTAAACGGCTTGCGCTATGGCACAACAGCTATGTAAGGGTGGCCTGTTGCGGGCAACGCGGGTGGTGCGGATGTTGATCTCAGTCTCATGTCCGCGACATCTTGCGGGGGGACCCGACAACTTGATGAGACGGGGGAAACAAGCCGATTTTGTCTTACACTATACCAAGCACTCCAAGTTGTCCGTGGCCCTTGTGAAAAGTTCGAGGTTGTTAACGACGGTACCTCCAGGTACCTAGGTAGATAGGTAGTGAAGCGTATCTCAGTTTCCTAGGTAGCGAAGCAACAATCCAAAGCCTGAGCTGATCACCGTTGATATTCCCCGTCATGGCTATCTGATCCTCACCTCTTCCACGGGGGAAGAAGGTCCAATGCAACAGAGACGTCCAATTTCCCTCCCGCACCTCGCATCTCTAGAATGTCACCTCCTCCTATTCGGCTTCCAGATGCATTCGGCCCATGCACATAGACAGCGAAGCGGACCCAACGTTTTTGACTGTGATTTCTTCGGTCGCTAGCATTCAACGATGCTGCCAAGTACGGATACAGCGAGCACTTCAACGTCTTTCTCCTCTACGGATACGGCTTCGTACGTTTGTTCCCCTTCTCATGGTGGCATGACACCTCCGTGCCGGGCACCGTGTCCAGACCCGGCAAAAGGTCAAACAGGGCAAAACCGGAACCATCAAACCCACACCAATGCCCCTTCTCCAGTCAAACGTGTAAGCTCTCCAGCTAAATAGGTACGGATACTCGGGGTTATGCGTGTGTTCGTGGGTATCGATGCTACACACCTGCGAGCGCTTACATCTGTTAGTCAACGTATTCTACTCTGTACCTGGTACCCACCTTCCAGTCCACAAGTTGTTGCACTTACGTAGGCCTCGGCCGTCAGATCAGCCATCAACCACGGAAGGCGTCCCAAAGTCACTGTTCCATTCCGTCAAATCGGAATGCCACCCTGTGCATCCCGTCAAAACGTCTCGTGTTTTCACCGTTGCTCTCTCTCCTTCCCATGTGCCCAGCAGGTAGACTTTAGAGCTACAGACGAACCGCCGGTCCGTCATCCTCCCATCACTTCGCACTGAGTCACAGCCAGGGACCTTATCGAATTGGAACTCGAGCTCCCGTTATGGATGGGCTGCTCACCACATTCTAGACCACGCTGACACATCGATACCCCCCCCCATGGACCGATAGTCAACGCAAGTGCGCGTTTGCAACACTAGGTACAAAGGCGGCATGTTCTCGGCGACTCCATAGTTTGCATTCCGTCCAAATGATTCAGGACCATCTTACCCGATTATGTCCAACCGTTGTCCTGGAACCGACCGGGACTATTTTTGGCTTGCCACCAACAGTTCACCCTGGAGCCAGGGTCCTCGACTCCTCGCGGCCACGTTAGCCGTTAGCCTTTCCAGATGCATCATTCCCGAACAAGCTTGAGGTTAGCTTGCGAAGAGAGAGTGCCTGGCCGATCAGGTCTGGATCTCAAAAGCCCTTCTCTGTTGCAACCATTATAGGTATCTGCACCCTTTTGAATTGGGTCTGTTGTCGTCTCCACCGCACCACCACTGCTTGGTCAAGCCGTTCCCACAGCCACCCGGTTCCCCTATACTGTGCCATGTGGTAAACTAAAGCGGCAAGTGAAAGCCCTGCATCCGCCGTGTTCCAATCAACATGCGCACCTAGATTATGTTCCAGGCTTCTTGCTAGAACCTGGAAGGCTTTCCTCCAGTTTACCGCTGAGCCCCGTTGAAGCCAAGGACGAGACGCGGTCCTCTCCCCACATGCGGTCGGTTTCAATGCGTGATTCCATCGGGCGGCTCGGACAAGGACTCCTGCCGCAGTACCTCGTTGTCCCGGACGTGCCAATCAGCTTTTCTTTCTTTGGGGTTGGCCCTCCAAGCTCGCCTGATCGCATAAACAATTGCCATCCTCCCAATGAAACATTGAGCTCTGTTCCGTAACCCGGGAGTGATTGCGGTCGCTAGCAATGGGGGAGGGGCCGAGCCAAGCCGAGCCTATCCGTAGTCTCTTGGGATATCTCCTTCCGCCATGCAAGTGTCTAGGATCAGCAGCGACCCTAAGTTTCGGTACTTTGGTAGCGTTCGCAACGATTCGGTACAGGTGGAAACGGAGCGTCAATAACCCCGTCCAGGAGCAGGTCTCTGGCCGGGTGCTCTAGGCATCCGAAGGCCTCGATGATTTCTGCTTGCAGAGATGCCGTTGCCTCCGGTGCCGCTAGCATGTAATCGACGCAATGAGTCAGTTTTAATGACCGACATTGAGCAGCAGTCCTACACCGCTACTGCTTGGGCGCGGCGGCGTCATTGGCTCGCAGGTTGAAGAAGGCCAATCTCTTAGGAATATGCAGCTGTGGGTAACTATATGTTGCTCAACTTTGGGGAAGATGCAGCTAGACGAGTACCGGGTCCATGTCCTATTTCTGCCAGTTGGCAACGAGCGGTCCGGCCTCTAGGTGTTGAGTTTGACTGCTTTCGGCTGCTACTTTCCTGCCTGCTTATCAAATAGTTCGGTGAACGCCGAAGCAAACATGGTTTGCATGTCACCAAAGGCTGCGGCCAGAACAGGACGGCCCGCGGTTGTCGATTGATGCCGATCCGCAAGTCCACCGGGTCGCTCAGCGACTCATATGCCGGTGCCCAATTCGAGGACACCATAGCTTGACCGAGCCGTCCCTGACCAGCCTTTCTGCGTCAATGGAGGTGTCATGGCTGGTGTTCCGGTACACGGTGGATGGGGGGTAGGACAACATGATGCGGGCGGCCGGACCGGTCTAGACAGACCATAGCTGGTATTATGGTGACATACCAATGTGTGACTCAAGTAGCCATGTCGTCATGCTTGGTTTCCTTCGTCTGGGAGGTAGTCCCGCTGTGAACATAGTACGCAGCGGTTAGCGTATTGGTGATGTACGATGTACATTTACCAATGGTCTCATCACCAGAGCGCGTCGCGTCTCAAGCGTGACAGGACAACTAAATTGCGTCCAACCCAGTCATCATTAATTCTATGTAATTATCATCTACCTCTATAGCAAAGAGGTAGGTTTCTTCGTACATCATGCCAGAAAAAGAAAAATTCGAAAAGGGCAGGTCTTTGAACGCGTTTGGTATCTAATCTAACAGCATGGGGAACGTGAGCCAAAAACAAAAAAGGGGGGTATCTTTCCTTGTTTTTCTTGCCTTCTGCGGCAGGGCGCACACAAGACATTGAGTGCGCGCGCGCAAAAAAAAACCAAAACCAAAACAAAAGCATAGCAAGCCGAAGAGAGGGACAAGAAGGAAAGGCGCCATCCAACTGAGGAGCCTTGCGAGAACTCTCGTATCGATGATCTCGAAGACGGGAACGTGTCTAGTATGTCGTGTGGCACCGAGGAAAGGGTGGTGTGCTCTGTCATAAGTAAGACAAAATGCTGATCTTGAGATAACGCCGGGGGTAAACAGGTTGACGGAATTGGTGACGAGATAGGGCAATGTCGGCTTGATGTGCCGAGGGGAAATAGGCGTGTCGGATCAGGCGGGCGATGGTTCGTTTGGTTGTTTTGATCGTTTCGTTAGTGGAATTGCAGTCGGATGATGGAGAAGAACATGTTTTGCAGAACATGGAACATAACGGCCACGCTGGTAGGCAGCAGCTCGGGCCAGACAACGAGGTCGAGCTTGCCCTCCATGCCGACATCGACGCCAAATATCCACCGGATGAGCGCGCGAACACAGACGGACGCGACGAGCTCACAGGCCCAGGTGACGGAGGAGGCCCAGAACGTGAGATTGAAGTCGTAGTCGTCGCTCTTTTCCTTCGTATCGAAGGCGAAGTAGGGGTAGACGTCCTTGTTGGGTCCGAAGTGCAGTACGAGGACGCCCCCGAGAAATGCGGCCATGGAGACGTTCTCGGCCAGGAAGCGGATGAATACGTTCCGAGTGCAGACCTTTTGGTACGAAGCGTACGACTGGTCAGTAAAGTTGAGGGCAACTGTGATGCGATGGTAGAGGCGGGACATTGTAAGCGGAGTAAGGATGATGAGGGTGCTGCTCGAGAGGATCTGGAGGTAGATGAATTGCTCCGGGGAGCGGAGGCGGGCATAGAGGGCGCGGACGTAAGTTTGGTAGGTGAGCATGAAGTACCTGGATCGCCATGTTAGAAGCAATTCCGCGGGTTTGGGTAAAGAAAGATAGATTGATAGCTTACAGCTTGAAGACCCAGCTCAGCGGGTAGCTGCCAACCCTTTCACCCTCGCGGATACCTAGCAGCCAGCCAGTGAGGGCATCGAGCAGATGAACAGTGATTATCCAGCTGTAGACGTATACAATGGTCTCTAGATTGTTGTGAGGGAGCGTCCGCAGATATATCTCAGCGTAGGCTTCTCCTATCACGTACGCCAAAAGTCCAACAAAGAGGGCCAGGCAGAACCAGATGAACCGGACAAAGCTGGCGGGAAGCCATCTGCGACGCATTCTGACGCCGCCAATGTGCCGAGACTGATCGGCAGCGATCTGGAGGGTATTGTCCGGGTCGAAGGAATCGCTGCTGAGATTTGGCCGCCGGCGGTTATCGCGCCGAGGAATGCTCCCTTCCGCCTCGCCTGTCCACCAAGATGATGTGAAGATGCGCTGCGTTTCGGAGAGCGACTGACGCAGCTTGAGGTGGCGCTGAGATGTGAGGAGGATGCAGAAGGCGGTTGTGACGGGCATGGCCATGACTATAAAGGTCCATGAGATCCACGCGGTGTTGTGCATGGTGAGGAAGCGCGTTTCCGGGCTTAGGTAAATGGGGATCGGGATCGCTATGGAGACCAGTGCGATGAGTGACATGGTGACAGGGAACCCAAGGGACTGTGGCCACCTACGTGTGTGTAAGTCGTTTGTATTTTGCGGCATGTGTAGGAGGTGAGAGGGACGTACCAGTTTAGGCTGTATAGGTTGAAGACCTTGGTGATCCATATCAGAGCCGTGACGTTGTAGAACCCGTAGTAGACAAAGAGAAAGAACCAAAAGTTGATCTGCACTCTTGCTTCGCCGTGGCCGGGTATCTTAAGCCCGGACCCTGGTCCGGTATCACCTCGGTCATCGTCGTCGTCGCCGGGGAACGAGTACTTGGGGAACGGAACGGCACACCACGCAATGGCCTGCGTTCCTCTCAACATTAGCTGTGGGCTTATCCCATCTTCTTTTGCCAAGTCTTCAGCTGTCAACGTACCAGAGCAGCGGGCATCAGCACCAGCACCCCAAATCGACTCCACCAAACATCGACGACCCCTTTGACAGCACTCTGCTTCGGCTCTACCCAAACATCGGAGATCTTGCGCCACGTTCTTTCCCAGGTACCCAGATCTTCCCAGTCGCTCTGTGTCCCATTGCCGTCATGATTTTCAGGACCCGACGCGGAAAGCAGCGCTCCATAACCCACATGGACACTTCCACGGTTGTTGGCCGTGAGGAGGCCTAGGGTGCTGGAGCGGCGGCGGCGGCCAGGGATGTCGGATTGCTGAGGAACGGCGCGGAATCGGCCAAGAAGAGGGGATGCATCGCTAGTGAGGCGGGTTCGGGACTCGTTGCCTTGTGTGAATTGAAAGAAGCTCGGCATTGCTCCGAAAAAGTAAAAAAGAGAGTTGAGTTTCCGGCAAGGTTCGTCTATCTTCGCAACATTTGGATGGCGTTGTTTTGATCCTTTTGCTGACCAGGAAGTCTCTCGTAGGCTTTCGTGTGCTGAGCCGCTCGACGCGTTTAAGTCCTCGATGAGCAAATCGCAATGCGCCGGGCCGGACTCGTATCTTATCTTGAGCTGTTTCGTTGCTCACACGGGGGACGACGCGGGTCTGGGTTTGGATTGTTTGGGTGTCGAAGCTCGTGATGAGATGAAGTAATCCCGGACGGTCATCCAGTGTAAATTGGGATTTCAGTGGCGTACAACGCTAAGGCCGCCGTGCGCCTAGGACAGTCCCTGAGTTTTCGGCAGACACGGCGGATCTAACCCCCTGGCGAAGCGGGCGCTAGCGCGCTTTGGGCGGATATGGGGTGTGTTGGCAGTGGGGGCGTCGGCCACGTTGTGCCCCGACGTGCCCCGATCCGGGATGCCGCATGAGTTGAAAGAGATTAGTTGGCATGTCTATATAACTAATTCGGTATATAAAAAGTCGTTGTCGTAAGCTATTTTACATTCGGAGACTACCTTGTCATGACTACGCCCGCATATTTGGCCGACCCCTTAGAACTCCCCTGTATGATAATGATTTCGCTCACCTACGGTATGCCTAGATTCATGCATTCTGGATGCTGCATAAAAGCTCGTCGTTCTAGTTTCAAACTCCCAGAATAGTGTACAACGATGTATTGTGAAACATATTCATTCATCCTGGTCCATAGTTTCCTCGAAACCCTCGGAATCACCAGTGTAGTCAGTATCATCAGTAGAATGGTCTTCATGCTGGGGCACGTCGACAAACTCATTGCCAACTTCCACGTCAGCTTCGACATCAGCCTCGGCCTCCGTCCCAGTATTACCTTCAACGTCCTTGGCGTCGTCAGAAAATGCAACTACCTTTGCAGTGGGTGATTTCTTGGGTGGCTCTAGAACGTCGCCGCTCCATGGCTTGCATTCTTTGACGAGCTCCCCGCACCTCAGACATGTCCATCCCTCGCCCTCTTCCCTATCGAGACGGGTTACAAGACATACAAAGCAGTACACGCACCCGCAAGGTATGGTCTCGTATGGATTGGTGATATCAGTCTGGGCTGAACCGATGACACCGCTCGATGCTGCCGCAGCCATTATCTCCGTTTCGGTGCTCGCAAGTGCGTTCTGGTCTTGGTAGCAGATGGCACAGGTGCGCTCGGGCAAGAAACCAAACTCGCCATCTGCCGTCTTATCTTCGTCTCCCTTGGTAGTGATAATCTCTTTCGTCTTGCGCCATGTACGGGAGATCCATCTCCGCCACCGGTTGATGCCAACGAGCGGCAATATGAAGAGCAAGAATTCTGTAAATGCGTGCCACACAAGTTGCCGGTTGAGATACTCGAAGGACACTTCTCGGCTCACCTGGCTGGTAGGTGGAGCTAGGCGCATCCGCAAGGCTCGGTCCAACAGGGTGCGATAACGCCCTTGCAGAAGAAAGACAAGGAAAGAAACAAAGGCTGCGCTGGCATGCAGCGTTGTTGCTCGAGACGTGATCCTCGACAGCCTTTGAAGACGAGGGTTGGGTTCGTCGCTGTACCCGTCGTCATGGTCAAGGAGCCAGTTCTCCCACTTCTCCCAGCCGTATTTCCCAAAAACGGTAATCAACCCGTACAAGGACTTCTGCCACTTGGACGGCGCGACCAGGGCCGAGGCGCTTTTGCGCGCATCCGTATACTTGAGGTTCTGTAGAGCTGCACCGTAGGTCGCATCGTTGTCCCACAAAGTCAACTTGAAAAGGATGGCGCGGAGCGCCAGAAGGATTTCAGCGGACCAGTCGTCTTTCAGGTGGCCGCCAGCAAAGTATTTGAGGGCATCGCCGACCTGGCCGCGGAGGAGTTCCAACAACTCGTCATCCAGCAACTCCGCATCGACCTGTCCAACCCTGAAGGCGGGGCGGGTGCCTTCCGGCGACGATATCGAGTCCCAAGCCAAGCCAAGACGACTGAGGGGGAACGGTAAACGATCGATGCGGGCGCGAGCTTGTGATGCGTCGCGTTGCGCGGCGATGCGGGCTGCATTGTTGGATTCGCGGGCCTGTCGACGGGCTGCGAGGCGCTGCTGCGCTTGCGCAAAGTTGGTCGATGTCATCTGGGTGGCATTGGGTGGTGAAATAAGGTGATGAGGTGCAATTTGACACCTCTCTCGGTCGTTGACAAGGTGTGGTTTGGTAGGTGCAGAGAACGTGGGCGATGGAAAGAGCCGAGGTCCGCTAGTCCCTGCTCCTACCTACATAGGAACCTAGGTCCAATACCACAGACGGCTGGGGATTGGAGGATTGGCGGTGGTGGTCCTACCTACCTAGGTACCTACCGGCGGGTCATCCGACGTACCGGTGCGCCTGGACCACCTCGTCTTCTGGACGGATTAGTAAATACGAACACAACCAACCACCCCGGCCTCATTACCAAAGCAACTCTACTTTGAGCACATCAAATGTGATCTTACAAACCACCTTACATCTGCCATGCCCCTGTCTTTGCAGATTCTCTGCAGGAAACAAGCTTACATCAGATGGCGTGTTGCCAGCATGGATGAGCCCTCGTGCAACCTCAGGGCTGAAGGTTGAACGGCTTAAGATGAACCACCCCTGCTGGGTGAGGCCGCAATTGCCGCTACTGCTTCTATCCGTATACCCATGCCATCATTCTAGGCTTCCATAAAGAAGACCAGACGTGTCCGACCACTTGTTCGTCGAATACGCCACTAGGCTCGGGACTGTAGAGGAGCCTTGCTCGGTTCGTCGAACCCTTCACGATCTCCAGGTGCGCTGAGGCAATGCATCGAGGCGGTCTTTCACACGATTGGACAAGATGCGGCCAAGCAGCTGCAGAAACAAGTCAAGCTTATGTCCACTCGCGGCAAAACGTCTCACACCCCCCCACAGGTCTCAATAGTTTCTGTAAGATACCTAGGGCCATGGTTGCTTGTCAGACCTACTTCTAGTTGTCTCTTGTGGCATGCCGTAGGTTGATGCTCTCTCCACCAGCATCGATGCCCAGATATGGTCGATGTTAGTCTGACCGACGGAGTTGAGCGAAGGCAGCAGCATATGACGCAGTAGTTCTGGCCTCCCGTGTCATATTCGCAGAATAGTACAGTAATGTTACTCAGCAACAAGACAGCAGTGGTCACTAGGAGGATGATCATCTATGCATGTTTTCCGAATATGCTCCGCCAGACCCCGAAGCCCAGTATTTCGCCTCGGCTAACCATGGGTGAGACGTCCAGATACCTTCTTAGTCTCTTTCACCAATCATTTCGCTCGTACCGTATAGGATACTCAACCCCTGACTGGTTGGCATCAGCTTCTGTCACATAGTGGCATGAAACTGCAGAAAATGGCGTTAGGCAGTAGCTTGCCGCTCCCACAAGCACATTACGAAGACCTACCACCGACACCGGAGCACAACAACTTTAACCTGGCCCTGACGTGGAGAGCGGAAGGTCCAGAAAAGTCGGCATGCATTAGACATGTTACCTAGGAACCGGTCCACTTGCATACTAGCAACCCAAACCATCCTTCGCCCAATGGGCTGGGAAAGAGGGGTTGGCCTGAAGGGCCTCGACGTGACCCCAGTCCCCACCCGCGCCTTTATGATGATGCTTACCAATATGTTTCTATTTTTCGACTGTCTAATAGAAGACCTCTTTTTGTGCCAAAATGAGCTTGTCGACTTGAAGAGAAAGTGACGAGGAGTCGCGGGTTCTAGAAGCATGGCGGGGCTTAGACGAGCCGGATTTTGCCACTTCTTTCCCCCTTGGTCCGCCATACGTATGCGTCACTGTCCAGTTTACCTATTTGGGTCAGTGAGAATGGGAACGTAGTACTGAGGTGTCCGGGTGTGTGACGGGGCTGAAGCTTGTTGAATACTAATCATTGCCCTCCAGCCCAAGTGTAAAGTTTACATAAACACCACATACCGAGCCCAGGGAGAAGCCATGCGACAGATAGCTTGGGTTTTCGACCGCAATCAACATCCTCAAATCAAGACTGGCGCAGCTCATCATGGTTTCCGAGTCGACATCCAGTTCAGGAGAAGCCAGTGATCTAGGAGACGCGAAACCACGCGCCGGAGCTACTAAGTCGAAAGCTACCATACGGGCGTCCCTCGCCTGTGTCCCTTGTCGGTCGAAACACGTCAAGTGCGACTCTGCCTTGCCAGCATGCCTCAGATGCCGTCTAGAAGAAAAGACCTGCTATTACGCTAAATCTCGGCGAGGAATCCGAGATCCCAGGAAGCGCAGTCTTATCAACGACCCCATTGGTCTTCCCCCGACTGCTACAGAATCGCCAGTGTCCTTTCCTTCCCCCGAGGTAGCAAGCCTCGAGATCCCCATCAATGTGGTCGGTACCCTGCCTGGAGGGTGGTCTCTGATGAGGAGCCCGCGTCTCTCGGATTCTATAACGGCTTCGCCGACCTCACTCCTCTTCGACCTCTACTTTACAAACTTCCACGACACACATCCGTGGCTCCTTCCCAAGAACCAACTATTGCATCAGATCCGGACCAAGCCCGAGCCTTTCCACTTCTTAGCAAGCTGTGTCGCTTATGTGGGATCTCTCTTCTCGGAGGCTATTTCCTCAGAGGAGTTGCGAGAGAAGGCGTTCAGCTTAGCCAGTGGCAGTTTGCCGATGACTTGCTGGACAGTCCAGGGGCTTCTTGTTCTCAGCGTTGCGGCCCTTGGGGAGAGTCGAATGGACTTGAGCGGCGGATGGATGGACACCGCAACCCAGATGGCTCTCGAGCTTGGAATGCAAGAAAAGGCATTTGCAGATTCCGAGCCCGATCCATTCGTGGCGGAGAGTTTCAGGAGAACCTACTGGGCTCTTTACTGGCACGGCAACATGCGCGCGATGCGCGAAGACTCGCCGACGTTTACATTGTTCGGTGTTCTTGCAACCACAGAACTTCCCTGTGAAGAGTGGGAATATCAATCTGGCGTACGTTGAACCTATAGTCACCGTGGAAGAATCTCGTGCCGAATAATGTGTTGACTTGACACCAGGAGATTACACGGCCGTTATCATTGAAAGAGTACGATGCCAGAGATCCGATGAGCCACAAAAGCTACTCGTCGTGGACTTATCTGATCGATCTTTGTCGTCTGTGTGGAGAGTTAATACTGCCAATGCCAGCATTGCCGCCTGGCCTCCTGTCTGCCACGATCGACAGAGCCGATTCTGGAATCGTGAGCTGGCTGATCACTTTACCCAAGTGGAAGCAGGAGTTGGTGGATCCGGGGGGGACAGTGGACATGATACTTTTCCACGCGATGGCTTATGCGCACGAGTATGTTCACAATAGATGAGCGTTTGCCCCAAGGATCCTTTTCGCTAACAGAACTACAGCTTGAGGATCAAAATGCAGCTACCGTTAGGAGCATCAGGTTTCAGCACCAGAGATCTCCTCACACTTGGCCCACTCTTCAAGGCTAGCAACTCCTCGACAGCAAATACACAGCGGTCATACACGTCTACCAATCCGTGGCTTGAATGTTCGACAGCTCTTCAGGCAGGCCTTTCCACCATCGGCCTCTTCAACTTCTCGCTTCCACCAGCGCGGTATAGTCCAGCTTGCATCATCGGTCTACAACGGGCGGCACTCCCATTGCTCGACGCAAGGATGTACGGAGGAGCTGAGTCACCGGCTTTACGAGAGAAGCTTAATCTCCTGATAGGTGTATTGAAGATAGCCGGCGAGATGTGGCCTGTCGCTCGAAACATTGGTAACGAGGTCATCGAGGTGTTGAGAGATGTGAACAGCAGACCTCACCGCAATACCACCTTCGGGCCTAATCCGACCATTGATGCTTTTATTACAGACATGGCATCATCCGGAAGCGTTCAAGGCCCAATGATGTTCTCCTTCTCTGATTCTAGGACGTCGGAAGAAATGTTTCACTGGAATAGCGGTATTACGGGATGAGAGACGACAGTGTCGTGTTGAAATGGTTGGGAAGTCATCAATCCTCATAAAAAGTTTCCCCCTCATGAGACGGGAGATGTTGGTTTCAAGAAGCATCGAAGTTCAGCAACAGGAGTTAATAATTGCTACGTTATAATTGCTATATACCATAGACAGAAGTGGACAGCGTGGGAACGCTGCAGTATGGGATTAAAGACAGTGCCCCATTAATCACTGAGCCATTACCAAGTACATACAAGCATGAACACTTCAGAATAAGGTATATGGGATAGGTACTAGGAGCCCGAAACTTTCCAACCGCTGGCAGCCTGATGCAGTGCCAATGTTTCTTCAACGCCCCACTACCCCGCGATGGCTGCCCTGAGGTACCTAGGTAGGTCAGATATGAACAGTGGCCAGTGCCCCGCCGGAGCGATAATTAAGGCCTGGCTTTGTCTAAAATCCCGACGACTTCTTTGATCCCGCCTATCTCATACGAGATTCTTGGCCCCGAGCCCGCCCTCGACTGTACAACCCTCCCCCCGAGCGAAACTTTGGATCAAACGACTTTGGTGTAGACGCCTTGGTCGCCTCCTAAGAAGACCACAAGATGAGCTTCGCTATTGAGGTACCTGGCGACGCCAGCCCCCTCAACTTGCAGGAGCTCTGCCGCGTCCTCGAGTCCGCGACTACCTCGACCGACTATGCGGGTAGACAGGCTGCAGGGCAGCAACTTTCTTCATGGGAGACTGAAAAGGGCTATTTCTCCTCGCTCCAGGTATTTTGCTTGCACTTGGACATGCAATTGGCTCAGGCGGGGTGCTGATGTTCTGTCTCTAGACCATCTTCCTCGACAAGTCCCTCCCCCGCGAAATACGGTTTCTCGCTGTGATCCAGCTCAAGAACGGGATCGACAAGTACTGGCGGCTACTTCCTCATGTGAAAGGTGGGCTGGATCCAGAGGAGAAGAATCTTGTCCGGCAGCGCTTGTTCCAGGGCACGCTTGAAGAGGAAGAGGCGGGTCTTTCGTTGCACAACTCCCTAGTCACCGCCAAAGTCATTAGGATTGACTATCCGCAACACTGGCCGGATGCCCTACCCCAAATCATTGGCCTCGTTAGGTCATCCAAAAATGGCAATCAGCAGCACCTTTATGGTGCTCTGCAGATTCTCCTTCGCGTTGTCAAGGAACTTGGCACTGCTCGCCTCCGACGGTCACAAACAGCCCTCCAATCCGTCACCCCCGAGATGGTCTACTTATTGGGAGAAATCTATACCGAAAAGTCGGCAGTGTGGGTTGACTTTCTCACAAACGGCCGCAACGACGAGGATACCGCCGATGTAGCTATGTTAAACAGTCTCATTGCCCTCAAGATAATCCGACGGTTAGTGGTGGTAGGCTATGAGGCTCCTCACAACGACAAGACAGTTGAACAGTTCTGGACTGTCTCTCAGAATCACTTCGGGCAATTTCTCGGCTTTGTCAGCCATGACTCTCCTGTCCCCGCGCCCTACCAAGATACAGTGGGAAAGCATCTTCTGCAGTTCACGAAGCTTCACATCGACATGTCCGAGGCGCACCCCGCAAGCTTCGCTGTTCTACCAAATTCTTTGCCCCTGGTACATGCATACTGGGATTTGGTAGCAAAGTTTGCTGAGGTGTTCGAGAAGTCGGGTGGTATCCGGCAGTCCTCTGGTGATTCAGGCCCGTCAGAGTCCAAGTCAAAGGTTGAGGGACCTCTGCTGGAGAGACTGGCACTACGGGGCTTGCTCTTAATGAGAGCGTGCTTGAGAATTGCATTCTATCCTAAACAGACTTTCAAGTACCGGAGTGCAGAGGCCAAGAAGGACGAGAACGAAGCTGTTGCGCTCGTCAAGCAAGAACTCCTTAAAGACGAGTTTGTAGTACAGATGGCCAACACGATCATCACCCATCTTTTCGTTTTCCGGAAGGCTGATTTGGACGCTTGGGAGGAAGATCCCGAGGAATGGGAGCAGCAAGAGCAGAGCGAGGGCAACGCCTACGAATGGGAAGTCCGCCCCTGTGCCGAAAAGCTTTTCCTGGATCTACTTGTCAACTTCAAGCAACTTATGATACCCCCTCTGCTTTCTTACTTCCAGATCGCGACAAACGCACAGTCAGATATCGCTACCAAGGAGGCGGTATATACGGCTATGGGATTGGCTGCTCCCAATGTATCGAACGCATTCGACTTTGACAGTCTTTTGGTCTCGACTGTTCTCCAAGACGCACAACAGCAAGGGCCCCTATACAAAGTCCTTCGCAGACGCATCGCGATCATGGTCAGCCAATGGGTCACTGTCAAGATCGCTGACAACAGTAGACCACTCATCTACGAAATGTTCCGACATTTCCTCAATCCTGCCGACCCGACCAACGATATTGTCGTTAGAATTACTGCCGCTCGTCAGCTACGGTGGATTGTGGACGAGCTTGCTTTCAGCGCCGAGGCCTTCCTGCCATATGCGGCCGATGTGCTCAATGAGCTTCTCCAGCTCATCCAGAATGTTGACGTTGATGAGACGAAGCTTGCCGTTCTGGAGTCGATGCGAATCTTGGTCACAAGATTAGAGAACTACGTCTCTCAGTTTGCAGACTTCATCATGTCAAACCTCCCTGGTATCTGGGAAAATTCCGGGACGGAGGAGTACATGATTAAGCAAGCAATTATTGCCATCTTTGCTGCCTTGGTAATGTCCATGGGCAGCGCCTCCCAGAGATATCAACATTTGATGGTTCCGTTGCTGTCGGAAGCCGCCAAGCCCGGCTCTGACCTACACACATATCTCATCGACGAAGCTTTGGAGTTATGGAACTCTGTTCTCATGCAAAGCAACCCACCCTTGTCTACTGAGATCATGACTATCGCGGAGCTGTCTCTTCCCCTTCTGGAATACCAGACGGAGACCGCAGCCCAAGCACTATCTGTGGTTGAGTCTTATATCCTCCTTGGAACTCAGACAGTCTTGGAAGATAGGTTGCGACGTCCTTTTCTGCAGGCACTTTCGGGCGTCCTGGATTCCAGAAGCCGAGAGCAGGTTAGACTCGGCACGGTATGCATAGAGTACCTGATCCGAGCCGCCTCTGAGCTTGGCGGCACGCAGGTGATTTTCCAGGACCTCTTGGAGATCGGGTTTCTTGGGAAGATCATGGAGGCTCTCCACGATGCTTGGGAGGCCAACCAAACGACCGGACCGAACAGAAAAGTCAGCAAGCTTAACACCATCACAGAACGCGATTATTTTGCGATCCTCTCTCGGCTGGTTATCGCTGACCCAGGTCTCTTCGTTACAATGCTCACCTCCTTCGGCCCTATAGAAGGGGTCTGGGGCTGGCTTAGCAGCGAATGGTTCGCCCACCTTGACGGCCTAGATCATCTTCCTAGGCAGAAGCTGTCTCTTCTTGCTCTGACACGTCTTTTGGAGCTTCCACAACCGATGCAGAACCTGGCTCTTGCGAAGCTGCAAGACTATTTTACTCTCTGGACAGGCACCATTGCCGAGCTCCAGGACGGCATGACAGACGGTTCCGACTCGCTTATTTGGCAAGACCTTGAGCCTACCGACTATGATACCCCCAAGAGTATCAAGGAGACGGAGTTCGGCCAAAAGGACCCAATTCACACGGTCAATGCCATGCGGTTCGTGAAGGAAAGGCTGCAAGAGGTTGTCCAGCGTTCTGGTGGCGAGCAGCAATTTGAGCAGGAGTGGGCCATCAACGTGGACAAGGATGTGCTGCAGAAGTTCTGGTCGCTGACGCAAATCACTGGGGTTTAAGATGCAATCTTGCTGATGATTGGGCTGGTTGCGATTCGACCTGTGGTCGTCGGGGGCGGGATGATTACGATTTCATGATAAAGCCGCGGGGTAGAGCGCATGGCCCTTTTCCGGGCAACGGTGAAAGTGAATAGAAATGAGAATTTGAGGAAACAATATTCCATGCTATCCCGGTAAGGCTGGCAGTCGAGCCGTGAAGAGGGGCTCGCCCTCCAACAGCATTGCCCTAGGCGCTTGATCTGGTCCAGTTTGATTTTTCATAGCTTGCTTTGGCCATCCTGAGGGATCTTGACCACCACCTTACCCCAAGTGCCTCGGCTTCCCAAGGCTATCAGAGCGTCAGGAATGCGCTCAAGCCCAACGAACTCCTCGTCGGTGAACTCGGTCCCGCGCAACTTGCCCTCGGCGACGAGCTTCATAATGCCCTTCCATACCTCGACGACCGTCTCCTTCTCCTTGACGGCATACTGGCCCCAAAATATGCCCACAAGGCTGATGTTCTTGAGAAGGACCTTGTTCATGGCGACCTTTTCAATCTTGCCGGCGGCGAAGCCAATGATGAGAATGCGGCCGTTCCACGCCGTACACTTTGTGCTCGCATCCACCATTCCCACGGGGTCGTAGACGATGTCCACACCCCTGCCCTTGGGCGTCAACGCCTTGACTTTGGCGGGCCAGTCGGCCTCGCGGTAGTCGATGACGTGGTCCGCACCAAACGCCTTTGCGATCTCGAGCTTGCGGGGCGTCGAGGCCGTCGCGATGACGGTGGCGCCGAACGCCTTGGCGACCTGCACAGCGGCGAGGCCGACGCCTCCAGCCGCGGCGTGGACAAGAACGATGTCCCCCGGCTTGATGCCCGCGCGAACGACGAGTGCGCCGTAGGACGTGGGCGCCGTGACGAAGAGGCCGGCGGCCGCCTGGTAGGACCAGCCCTCGGGGATGGGAAGCAGCTCCCGCTCACGGGCGAGGCACTTCGTGGCGAAGGCGCCCTGGGTGGCGCCGAAGACGCGGGCGCCGACGGGGTATTTGGGGTTGGAGGAGGGCGCTTTGAGGACTGTACCCGCGAACTCGGCGCCAGAGATCCAGGGAAACGCTGAGCAGGGGTGTTAGTGAGACGGTCAAGCGACTTTGTGGAGTATTTGAGAGATACCAGGGACTTACGAGGCTGGGTCTGGTATTTCCCTTGGATTTGAAGAATGTCAAAGAAGTTTGCGGCCGAGGCGTGGACTTGGATGAGGTACTCGTCATCCTTCACGGGGACGGGGTCCGGGAGGTCTGTCACGAGGAGCTCCTTGGGAGACTGTTTGGGGTTCAGCTTGAAGCCACCGGAACGAAATATTGGAATATGGATGAGGCTCACCTTGACATATTCCTTGATCTGGATGCCGCGCATTGTAGGTAGCAATGTTGTTGGCTTGAAATATACAAGTGTCCAGGTGAAACAGCCCAAACCCCCAGATTATTAAAGCGAACAAACGGTATTGAATGTGAAAGGTGACAACGTTCTGGATGAGCCAGTAGATATGATTATTTTATACAAAGGTGTGAACAGTGAGTTTGTAGCTTCCAAAATATGAGGGTTTATGCTACAGATGTCGTCGGACTCGACCTTCTCTATGCGTCTGCTACCCCGGACCGGGGTTCCTGAAGGCGCGAAAGAGGGGAGGAGCCGAGGCACATTGGCGGCCCCTCGTTGGCTAATCCTTGAGACTGAGACCTTCTCGATGTGTGAACTCCGGGGGATGTGGAGGGCCCAGTCGGTGAAGGACATTGGCCCGAGCGCTCAAGTCATCAGAGACCCTTCCTTCTCCGAGCCGAGGGTTTGCGGCTGCTGTCATCGTTCCCACTAGCTGTGCTATGGCATGACATGGAGGGCGATGGGCAATAAGTGATCGACAACTGGTTGATGTATTTTCGCTATCGATACTGCCACTTTCCAGTTGCTGAACTACGTCATTGGGCCATATCTCGAAGATAACTTTGCGTGCATGCAAATGGCATCTTGTTCAAAAACATATTGGTCGAATGCCTAGTGGTTCTTGAGTCGCGAAAGTTCAATCGAACTCGGTTTTTTTTTCTCCTTCTGCAAGGTCGCTTGCGTATGGTTTACGGCGCCAAGTTGCATCAGAAACCCGAACGCGAAATCGAAGGTCATGGATGGTGGTAGAAGAGATGACACCTAAGGCTTACCTGTATGTTGGAACAGGGGTGCTCGTTGCCTGTTTGGGAGGGACTCTAGATTCCACTATGAATTGCGCATACGTGCCTGTGTTGGATCTCTTGATACTGGGGGTGGGATGTTTGGATGATAACCATTTATAGAATGATTTTACAGCAACCCTAAGACTGCAGGTTCCTAGGGACAACATATCGGTTAAGCAGCATTGCACCTACATAGTAGAGTTTGGTCTGTGTACCGTTGCGCAACCTTCCAGGAGCAGAGCGATCCTAGTACTGTACCTCCAACCCCACCAGCGTTAGCGCACTGCGGCAGAGAGTACCTAGCTTTCACTCGCAGAGGCGACTGATACGGCGGGCAAATCACCTCCATCATTGGAGCCCACCTTGACAAACGCACCACCGACCGACTGACATCCAATCCTACGACTCCAACCGCAGCTACCGACTAGCCACATACTTTACATACCTAGGTATCTGCCTGATTGACCTCGTCCTCACCCCGGGTTGATCTCGCATTCCGTCGACCCGTTCCAGAATCCCAATATCTTCCGTTCCTCACCAACCACATCTCTACCTCTTCCTCTTTCTCCTCTGCATTCGTAAGCCGTTTTTAGGCCCTTGACGTTACCGCATTCATCGTCGCACTACGCCATCCAGCACAATTACTTCAAACCAAGGACCGCCTCCATCGACTGCATACACGTACCAAACGAGGTCATGGCCGACAACACAGAGGGTGCTGGTGATGCCCAGGTCACCTTTAAGGTGAAGACGGGACAGGATAGCAACCACACCATCACCATGGCTGAGTCTGCCACCGTGTTGGACCTCAAGACTAAATTGGCTGGCGAAGACTTTGAGAACGTTCCCGTCGAGCGCCAGCGTCTTATCTACTCTGGCCGCGTCATGAAGAACGACGACACCCTCGGCACCTACAAGATCAAGCCCAACAACACCATCCATATGGTCAAGAGCGCCGCCAGCAACCCGGCGCCTCAACCCTCCGCTGCTGCCTCGACACCCGCTGCCCCCTCTGTGCCCTCCAACATGGCTGCTGGCACCGCAAATAACATTCTTACCGGCCTGACCGGGGCCAGATACGCCGGCCACATCAACCTGCCCAGTCGCGAGACCTTTGGTGCAGACGGAGGCGTAAGTTGCTCGCGAAACCACGGCGATTGCCGTATACTGTATGGCACAAGCTAACATGACCTGCTGCAGATGGGCGCCCCGCCGTCCGACGACCAGCTTGCTCAGATGCTTTCCGAC
The DNA here is from genome assembly GCF_000149035.1 of Colletotrichum graminicola M1.001. Lineage (NCBI taxonomy): Eukaryota > Fungi > Ascomycota > Sordariomycetes > Glomerellales > Glomerellaceae > Colletotrichum > Colletotrichum graminicola. Next base: position 547,776 of record NW_007361006.1, read on the forward strand.
CCCTCCATGCTCCAGACCATGAACGCGGCTCTCGATAACCCCGACTTCATCAACTACATGATCCAGAGCAACCCCCACTTGCGCAATGTGCCCAACGCCCGAGAGATCATCCAGTCACCTTTTATGCGCCAGATGATGACCAACCCGGACATGCTCCGCAACGTTATGAGAATGCAGCGTAATATGGCTGGAGGAGGTGGCAACGCTGCGTTCCCAGCGCCTGGCGCAACCGACACCACGCCTGCTGAAGCTGCGGCCGCTGGCGCCGGCGCCAATGCTAATAACGCTTCCCCGTTTGGTTTCCCTGGGGGTCTTCCGGGTATGCCGGGGTTCGGTGGCATGGAAGGATTGGGCGATCTTGGTGCGCTGTTTGGCCCGGGCAGCCCATTTGCGCCTCAGCAACCCGGGGCCACTCCTGGTGCGGGCGCGGCGACCGGCAGTGACACGCAGGCTCCGGCAGGAGCGGGGGCCACTGGAACTACGGGAGCGACGACGGGCGGGCAGGGCGCAAATGCTACATCGAGCCCGCCTCCGGCCAACCCCTTCGCTGCCCTGTTCGCGCCCCCTCCTTACGCGGCTCAGGGACAGGCCCAGGGCCAGGGTCAAGGCCAGGCCCCAGCCAACCCCTTTGCTTCTCCTTTCGGCCAGATCAACCCGGAGATGATGCAACAAATGATGAACATGTGGGGTCTCGGTGCAGCCGGCGGCGGCGCTGCCGGTGGAGGCTCTCCTGCTCCTCCGGATAACCGCCCTCCCGAAGAACGCTATGCTGAGCAATTGCGCCAGCTCAACGATATGGGCTTTTTCGACTTCGATAGGAACGTGGCTGCTCTGCGCCGTAGTGGTGGTAGCGTGCAAGGCGCGATTGAGCATCTTCTTAGCGGCTGAGTACGGGTTCAATACATGACGATGCAGGCGGAGACAGACGGTTCATCTTGTGAGGACGCACGATTAATGGATTATGGACTGGTCGCGGAAAGAAGCACATACCATAGTTGGTTGACCTGAACTTGGTTCTGGCAGTTCCCAAGGGGATAGGAAAATTGACCAGCATGACGTTTATGACACCAGCTCGTGCAAACTGCTTTAGGGCATTTTATCAACAAGCTGCCTCGCGCCTCCATTGTTACTACTTACAGGCTATCCTGCTCGCGATGTTTTGTATTGAGATGAACTATGAGAATATTACTCGAAGTTCTGTTCCTTATAGAAACCTGACGTGGTTGCCGCAGCTTGTTGGGATTCCATGCTACCTAAGGTACGGCGCGATATGGGTTGGATGGGGCGATTAGACCGCTCCGGAAAACGTGCACCACATAACGTCTCCAAACTCACCACCTCAACTTACCACTGACTCCTACATCCCCTTGCCGATCGTTTGGTTCCTGCCAACACTTTTACCGCAACTACCTGCCCAAATACGATGTAGCCGTCATGATCCAAGGCATCTTCTATGCTAGGTTCTTCCCCAAAGAGGGTAAGTAACGCAGACCTTCTCGCTGCACCCACATCGAGGGCATCTCATCTCATCTTATCTCACTAACCGGCACTCGCAGGCCCACACATCGTGGCCCAGTCGCCGCCAGGCTGCATCACAGCCGCTCCCGGCGCGGTGACGACGAAGCCGCCGCTGATCGACTGGGACGTAATGCAGGAGTACATCGTACCGCGCAAGGCCTTCTTCAACCGGTACATGACGGTGCAGGACCCGGAGGGCAAGTACGCCGTGCTGGGCTTCCCCGTGCTGATCCCGCACCAAAAGTACCAGCGCAACGAGTTCATCTTCAACTTTGGGCTCGTGCTGGACGCCGACGCGGACCTAGCGCAGTACGAGCCCGTCGTGAGGCGGCTGGCCGTCACCTTTAAGGAGATGGAGAAGCAAAACGAGTATCTCAGCCAGGAGGACGGTGGTGGGAACAGCGGAGGGGACAGGAGGCCGATTGAGAGCTTGCTGGAAATTGTGAAGGAGGATCTGAACAACTACGGCGAATGCATGATCCCCGTCGGTAAGTCCATGTTGCCGTCCTCTCCTTTTTCTTCCTATTTTGCCTTGGGTCATCTTCCCTGAACAGAAACGACAGACGAGGCGAACAGGATCAACATGAAGCTCTTCCCGCACCACGCCTGCCCGCCCCTGGTCCGGGGCTGGCACGTCCCCGTCGCCAAGATGAAGTTCGCTGAGATCGTCGACCAGACGTGGGACCTGACGATGCAAAAGGTCGTCGCGCACGTTGACGGCGTCAACGACGTGCGTCGCATCGCCTGGCTCGCCGACGTCTCGCTCGACCTCGCCACCCTTGCCTTGCGCCACCTGCTATACTACGACACCATCCTGCTGCTGGACATGTTCTTCTTTGGCTCCTGCTACGCGCCCCGTCCTGGCATCCACGACTTCGTCGCCAACCGCGATGGCATCGTCGACGAGTGCGCGGCCTACGTGTGCATCCACGCTCGCCAGCGGGTCAGCAACTTCATGCTTATCAAGCTGATGACGAGCTTCTGCGTGGGCAAAAGCGTCATGGAGTGGCTGCGGGCGCACCAGGAGGCCGGGTTTGACGTGTTGCGCTACGTCGACGTGAGGAGGCTCGTGCAGTTCGGCGTCATCAAAGGGTGCCTGTACCGCGTCCACAAGTACGTCGTCTCGAAGCAGTACCTGGCGGCACTGGTGACGGGCCAGGCGAGGCCCAGGGTCGGCGGCGATCCGCTGCAGCAGTACACGGACGGGTGCCACTCGTTTGACCAGATCATCACGGAGAGGAACCTTACGGACGGTGAGATTATGGAGAAGCTTAAGAGCCTGCCGGTGCCAAGCGGGGACTTGACGGTGTTTTATCGCTGAGGAAGTCCGGGAGGGGGGTAATCACGAGTGACAGGGTTGTTGGAGGCAGGACAATGATGAGGAAAGTGCTCTTTTTTACATTGTTTTAGGGGGGTAGTATACATATCGTGGTACAGACGTTTGTACATGGTATCGTGTGATACGTCAACTCTTCGCCGATAAACGTTCCACCGCTTCACCTACTGCAACTTGTGACCCTCTCCAAAAGCCTGCTGCCTCTCGCTCTTCTTTGGAAACTTGATATCCGGGTTGTTGGCGACGGTGACCTCCTCCTCGTCGGCGGCCAGCTTCTCCTTGAGCATCTGCTCGAGCTCGCGGCGCGACAACTTGCGGCCCTCAGCGGCGGCCATCTCCTTGAGCTGCTGCATCAGCACGCGCGTCTTTCCCTTGTAGGGCTCGCCGGGGTATGCCTTGCCGCTCTCCTGCCACTCCTCGTCGCTGACGACCTCGATGATGCGGACGTTGTGCTTGCCCTTGCGGATGATGAGCAGGCGCCCGTCGATAAGGAACTTGGGCACGTCCTGGGGGTACCAGAGCTTGACGGGCGTCCAGTCAAGGTTTCCCGGGACAAGGCCGCGCATATCCTTGCCTGGCGCCGCGGCGACGTAGGCGCCCTGGGCGCGGGCGATGCGGTGGCCCTCGCTGACGGACGACGCCAGGCCTGCGGCGTAGAGGATGCGCGCAATGCCCTGGTTGTAAATGAGGTTCTCGGGGAGCTGCATGTCCATCTTTGGGGCGTTGTTAAGGGTCGTGGGATGGCCTTCGATGGCTTTGTATGGGGCCAGGAAATCCTGTCCTTCCTCGGATGCGCCGGTAGCGCCCGCGATTTGCGCGGCGTTTCCGCCCTTGCTGAACATGAACTGGTGCTGCTGCTGCTCCCGGATGGCAACGTCGGCACCGTGGACCAGGGAGAGAACTTCGAAGGCGAGAGTATGCTGGGCAACTCTTTTGGGCGGGTCCTGGGCGTGCTCGATCATCAACTTCTCGATGCTGGTAGTGGGAAGGAAAGTGAATAGTTTGAGAAGCTTCTCGACCTCGTTGTCGGGCCGCCTGGCGAAGTATCCGTACAGGTCAAAGGCGCTGGTCATGAAGGGATCGAGCCAGACAGCGTTACCGGCACTCTTGCCGAACTTGGTGCCAGCGTTGTCCGTTAGAAGGGGCACAGTGAAGCCGATAGGGTCATCCTTCCAAGTATCAGGCATTCTCATGTTGGGGTTCTCCTCTGAGGATCGGATCGTCTTGACGGCCTCGATGCCCGTTACGATGTTGCCGAACTGGTCAGAGCCTCCGATCTGCATCTGAACGCCTAGCTTGGAGTACAGGTGCCAGAAGTCCCACCCCTGCATCAATGGGTAAATGAACTCGGCGAGAGACATGCCATCGCCCTTCTCCATCTTGTTCTTAACGCTATTTGTATGGTCAGCGACGTAGCCAAGAGATTTAGGGCGTCCAAGCAAAACTCACGTATCGCGGCTGAGCATGGGCCCTATCCGCATGTATCGACCCAACCGCTTCATAACATCATATAGCGGTAGACCCTGCCACCACATGTTGTTGTTGACGAGATGCTTCTTGCCCGCCCACTCTGGCTCCTTGCCATACTTGCGCCCGAGCGCCTCGACGTTACTCCAAATCTTCTTCAGCTGGTAATGGATCTTTGTGATGTTCATCGACACCTCGCTGTTCGCCATGACCTCACGGGTCTTTAGACGGTCCGTCGGATCGCCTATCCTGCCCGTTGCGCCGCCGACCAACGATACGGCTGTGTAGCCGTGGAGATGCATCCAGAAAAGGGGCATGAAAGGTAGGAGATGGCCGACGTGGAGGGACGCTGCCGTGGGATCGACTCCAACATACGCGCCTATTCGTTTTGTTCGCAGGAGTTCTTTGATCTGTGGTGTGCGTCTGGAGTGGTTGGGTCAGCAACTCTCCGTCAGGGAGCGGCGGTGACGGCGCTGCGAAGGCTTACCCTGCGACGTCCTTGACGTAACCTCGTTCCTCGAAGATGTCCCAGATATTTTGAAGTTCTCCTTGCTCAATAGCCTCGGCACGCTTCGCCCACTCCTCCTCCCCCATCCGGCGCTTCTCCACGACTTTTTGCGAGATCCATCTCGGCCGGTTCGGCTGCAATTGAATCACTGGGATCTCGGCGCATCGTCTGCAGATGTTCCGCCGCAGCTCAGGCAGACGGGACGCCAATGTCGACGACATGGCGGATTGTCCGTATGCCTTTTATGAAGAATCTTTGACCGTATTAAAACATCGAAAAAGAATGACGAGAAATACCAAAGGTTCAATAGCTGGCTACTCAGATATTCAGATCAACTCTGCACTCTGTACTGAATGACTGACACAACGCCAAAGCTGTCGCGTACAACTGGACCCTCTCGAACTCCAAAAATTTCCCTTATCGCGATTACGATAAGATTTAGGACGCATCTACGTTGTGCCGACAGCCGGGTCCTGTTCGGTCTAAGAATCACGTGGAGATGTCGGAACATAGCCAGCCAATCACATCACTTTGAATGTCAGACGGCCGTGTCTGCGATCCAAATACCTTACGGGTTAGTCGTATACCCTCGGCTAAGTGGACATCATAGATTCCGGCATTTGGGATCTATTTCTCCAGTCTAAATCACCAAAGACCGACTCTCAACCACCCCTCCCTCTTGACATTCCCCCAATTGAATTTGCCTCGTGAGCCCCAACGATCACCATGGCTTCGATTGTGCGACCCTCCCTTCTCCGGCAGACCGCCACGGCGGCTCGCATGACCCAGGCAGCCCCGATCCGCTCCGCCTTCGTCAAGAACTCGACAAGAGCTACGGCCTTTCACACCACAACCAAGAGGCAACTGCTGCCCGTCGGACCCCGTACGTGTCTGTTGCCGTCATGTAATTTCTGAATCAGAATTGCTAACTGGGTGTTTGCAGAGGTCATTGACGGTGGAGGTACGAAAAACACCACGAGTCAAAGTGCGAATGGAACCTAACCCGTGATATCTAGTTAACAAGCCCGCCCCCGTCCCTCCCCCAAGCCCCGCTCACGGCTCTTACCACTGGACCTTCGACCGCCTTCTCGCTGCTGGTTTGGTCCCCATCACCATCGCCCCATTTGCTGCCGGCTCCCTCAACCCGACGACCGACGCTCTCCTCTGCGCCATGATCCTCATCCACTCTCACACCGGCTTCCAGAACATCATCATCGACTACGTCCCTACCAAGCACTACCCCAAGTCGCGTAAGGCTACCATGTGGGGCCTGAACCTGGCCACCGCACTCGTTGGCCTCGGCCTGTATGAGTTCGAGACCAGCGACGTTGGCGTCACTGAGGCCGTCGCACGTCTCTGGAGGGCGTAAGGGATTTCCTCGTCGTTAGGGGGGAGCTGCCGCTCGGAAAGTACCCCGGTAAAATGGCCCAAAACCGTAGCCCACCATTTATGTCGAGCGGTTGAAAGCGCGCAGCGGGACGCGTGCTGTGCTGGGTATCAGAGTTAATAAAGACGCTGGTGTCAGCGTATTGTATGTGTGATTCAGGGGCGCTACGGTTTAGAATTGGAATGGCTAGTGTACAATCACCAGACTAGGCAAAATTGGATTCTTTGTCAATGAACTCGGCTTGGCACGTTATCGTGGTCTTCCTAGACGTTATCTGGTCTGAAGATAGTTGGTCCGATCTCAGGAGACACTTTTAAATCCAGCGAGGTATTGGCTTGAAAAAGGTATTGTTCAATCTCATGAGGCATTTTCAGTCGGATGCTTTCGACCGCCCAACGAGATAATGGTTTCTGGAAATGAGGGGGCGCGACATTCAGGATGTACTCCATCATCTGCCGCCACTTTTCTTACCCTTATCCAGTGAGCAGTTTCAGAACAGAGCAAAATCCACAAGTACAGCTGAGTTTCATCCAAGTAGATATCTATTAAGAAAATCCGGGTTCCTTGAACATCAGGAGGCAAATACACTACGAGGCTTGTACCATGATATGAAATAGATAATATCAATCAAACTTGAGGAAGCGACAAACAGCTTAGGCTTCCATTGCTGCAGCCAACTGTCGAGGCCGTTCCTAACAGTCTTAGCTCGACAAGGAGAGGCTGGTGATCTCAGAGCCGCCCATACAGTCCATCTCGGGTGTCGGCGGTGGCAGGTTCTCGACTTTAATGCATAGGAATGCTGACTTATACATATTAACTCTGTCGATACAGGCTCCGTCGATACGGGCGCCGACTCTCTTGGGAGAGAAGCCATGGGCCTCGAAGACCTTGATGTACCACGGGTTCAGCGCAGACGAGCGGAGAAGCACACGGCCACCCTTCTTGAGGGCGCGGTTGAGCTTCGTAATCTGTGCAGCGGCGGCCGGGGCGCCTGGGTCGAACCAGTCCATGCTATCCATGACGACAGCAACGGTCAGTGTACCGGGCATGATACGATTGATGACCTCGTCAATCTCATCTGTGTGTATGCGCAGGCCATCAAAGGCGTTGGGGCGGGAGAGCTTGGCGTGGGCCTTCTCCGAGAGGTAGTCGGGATGGCAGCGCTTGGTGAAGTCGCCAGTCATGCAAACATGGTAGTATGGATTGTTGACGGCGATATGCGTCTGCTCTGCGACAGGGTCGAGAGTGTCTACCATGTAACGCCAGATAGCATGCGAGCGGACCTTCCGATCCATCGGTCTCGGCCCCTTGACAGCCTCGCTCTCGGCGTGATCGTTCTCGATCATGGCGAGCTGGTTCTTGGGAACACCGAGAGCGGCCCAGAGGAAGCTTTCCTGACTGACGATGAGGTTGCAAACGAGCTTCGAGAGCAGGGCGGGACGAATCTTATTAAGCCAGACCTCGCGCTGCTCATTGAGGGTCTTTGTGGAAAGGAACTCCTTGACGGCAGCGCGGCAACCAAAGATGCGCGAGATCCAGCGGAAGACGCGGATGGCGTGACGTGAACCGCCCGTATCGTAGAGCCCATAGCCCTTGGAGTTGGCGAAGACATGAACGTTCTGGAGCCAGTACTGGAACGCACGGCTGGACAGATGGGGGGAGAGCTTTGTGAGGAGCAGCGAACGGAATTCAGAATGTTTACCCTTGCCGAACAGCTTCCAGAAGTCCTCGTAGGGGAGGGCGGTGTAGGATGCAACTTTGAGCTCGAGGAGGTGGTTCTGCGTAGGGTTCAGGTCAACCGCGTGGATTCTGGCTGGGCTTTGCATGGCATAAGATAGGATGTTGTCACCGGCGCTGGTGATGGCCAGCACTACGTCGTCCGAGCCGAGCCTGAGGAGGCGCTCATCCACCTGCGAGTCTTCCCACGTGAAGGCATAGATGTACTCATCGTTGAACTGGGTGTGCTTCTGGAGCTGGTCGTCGTAGTAGATGCGCCAGTGGTGTTTCTGGTAGAAGAACGAAGGCAGTGGCAGGTTCGCAGACAGATTCTGGATCGCTGCCATGAAGGCCTTGGAACGGATCTCGGGCGCCGATCTTTCGACTGCACGGGTAAGGGCATCGCCCTGGTTGGCAGGGAATAGGTAAGGAGACTCTGTGGCAAGAGCATCGATCTTCTCAATGATCTCGTGGGGCAGACTTGTAGAGGAGAAAGGCTTCTTGTGACAACCGACCCACACATAGTATGGAATACAACCAAGAGTGTAGTTGCGGGCGTTGATGTTGAGAACCGTACCAAACTTATACTCAAGGTAGTCGCGACGACTGGCCTCGAGACCCACTCGGTCTATGTCGAACCATGCGCGCCAAAAGGTTCTCAGAAACCAGTTGACATGGCGTCCGACAAGCCCACCTGTGAAGTTGCGGAACGAGAAGTCGGTCTTGGATTGGACGTAGAAGTCAACCACACCCATCACGCCGTCAGGAGACAAGAGTGAAGTGAGCGAGTCGACGACAGAGTAGTAGTCAGGCTGGTAGGGCTCTGGTTAGCGAGAGTTAGTTGAAGTGGCATCTAGTACTTACGATCATGGACAAGCTATACGACATGGTGACGAGATCGGCACCGCCATGCTCGACGCGCTTCTGGGAGAGGTAGCTCAGGACAGGCGAGCGCGGAGGAATGCGGTTGGTCGGAAGATCATTTTCATAATCCTCGAGGCTAAACTTCCTCGCGTCCTCGCATACAACCTTGACGTTATTCCAGCCAAGGCGTTCAAACCGCTGTCGGGCAACTTCGCAGAGAGACGGGGAGAAGTCAACAAGGTATACACTGGAGAAGAACTCGGGAACATTGACGAAGCTGGACATGGCCTCGATGTTCCAACCCGTTCCTCCACCAACCTTCGCCATATTAACTGCCGTTCTAAGGTATAAGGATCAGAAGGCCAACTCACATCAACCCAGATCCGCTTGGCCTTGCCGCCCTTGCTGGGGCGGTCATTGGCCTTCAGTTGTGCTGCGACAAGCGCGAGCATGTCCTCTCTACCTTGCAAGAGAACCTTCCTGGTTGCATCATAAGCGCCGGCTTGCTTCTCGTAGAAGCTCTCAAGGGCATCCTGCTGGTTGCCCTTCTTGTCGCCACTGTGCGGCTTGATGAAACAGGTATAAAAGAATAGCAAGCAAGACTTCAGGAGGCTCGGGGCCTCGTTGCCGTTCCTTTCCGCTTCTTTTGTAGAAAGAATACTGGCAAAGAGCAGGCCGCTAAGTGCCAATGCACTCAGTCCAGCAAAGGAAGTTTTGAGGTCAAGGCCGAGGGGTAAAATGTTACCACCAAGAGAAGCCATGGTATTCTCTCATTGCTCTATGAGTTGAGAATGTGCGTTGAAGCGGTTCCGTGGAATCTTTCTTTCACTTTTTTCTTTCTTTTTTCCGGGTCGAAGTGAACACAAATGGCCGATTTGAGGACACGGAAGGGGGAGACCAGAGGGAACCCAGGCGCAACTCGAGCAATTATAGACGTTCCAACCACAACGACTGCGTTGTCTTCCCGGGGTCACTCAACCCAACATCTTGTAACGTATACATGACGCATATGGTGGGGACCCGCATAGCAACAATGTATCAAATACGTGGAATGATTGAGTAGACAATAGGGCATGGTAGGCATGCTGTCATCGTGTGGTAGCCCGCAGTGGTTGAGGAGAGACTCGGAGTTTGAGGAGACGACGACCCCCGGGCGAACGAGGACCCTGAAGAGATGACCCCCACTATTACTCTATTTAGCGTGGAAGCGTGGGTGAGGTAAATACAGGTTGCCCATGCCAGATCCCAGTGGGCCAACTCGTGTCGGCCAATGGCCAGAGCACATGGGCTAACCATCTGGTTGTCAACCGCCTGCGCTGGTTGATGGTAGGGTTTGAACCAGCGTGCCTTGCACCAATACTCTGTAAGTCTAAAGGCACGGGAAATCGCAAGGCACACCGGCTTCCTTCCATCTTCCGAGTCCATTGAGTACTGAGCCTTGCTTGCGAGGATCGCGGGTCTCATCTTGCTCTGATCTATCCAAGCTTCCCCACGTTGAAGCTTCAGCTTGTGTATCAGAGGATACACCATGTTAAAGTTGTCTCTCTGTAAGTAGCGTCAACTGCACAAAGGGTGGAATATCCCACCAGTGGTAGCTCGCCCGTTTGAGCTAGGACAGGCCATTGTTTGTTGCCATGCATAGCACGCAGCGTCGCATATCGGTAACTGCAGAGTGCGAGCTGCCACGGGTCGGGCCAACCAGACATGATGCCAATGGGAGACAGGACTCGAGGCACATGGCACCCATTGGCAACACCACGATCACATGAAAGGGTTTCCCGTCTTGTTGGTAAGAGCAATTCCCGATGAATCCCTTTGCGGATGATCACCTTGAGGCCAGTTCCGGGGCTCCCCTCCTAATCCCCTCTTATGGCCTATCCTCGTTGAGACCCTGTCTATTGGTACTGTAGCCCGAGACGAGTAGACACAAAAGCCGAGTTACGTCGAGGGGACACTCGTGCCAAACAACGGACGTTACTGGGGCTCACGGTTCACTGGCCAAGCCTGGCTCCGTCAGAAATGCCAGCATGCCGTAGACCCGTGGAAAAAGTACCAGGCCAGGTCATTGTCCGAAGCCACTGCAAGCGTGGTGCTAACGTTGATGGTTCTGATCTGGGGTATAGGTAGACTCGGATGCTAAAGCTAAGTGTGCATGAGACGATTGAGAAGTCTTCTCCTGCTTAGCTGATTTCGATGAAGACTGAATGATAGAAAAATCAAGTGGTCTGATTGAAGATTTCTTTCTCATCGAAACAATACTGTTGTTCATTTTAACGAGTGACTGGCTCCCAGACCCCAATTCACTGGGATAAGTAGCTACCGAAGGACAATGGGCCACATGTGATGACAAACCGCGACCCTTGGAGGCTCGTTCGCCTCTGCTCGCTGCTCTCTGGGGTATACAGATCCACTGATTGGGCGCGGTCCCTGAAGTACCTCCAGCTCTGTGGCAGCCTGCCTTACTGACCCCAAGTACCTACTTGTAGGTGTAGGTACCTACTTTCCACATGTACTCCGTACGTCCCCCAGACTTCCACTGGCGACCTCGGGGCACGTAGGTACAAAGGCGGCTCGACCCATACTTCCGCGATCAGTGACCAATCCAGTAAGCTGACTAGGCGTGTACCGTAGGACGGCGCGATCTTTGACTGCCAGTCGACGCTCAACATCAGATGTGCAACCTCCAACCTGGCATAACTCGATCCATCGTAATCCTCAACAACGTCGACACGCATGTTCCATTCACATCAGCACATCGGCCGCAACTGAAAACGCCTACCACAGACAGCTCGTGATGCCGCCCGCCGCGAGCCAGAAGGGCACTGGCAAGAAGGCCGGGCCCGGTGCTATGCGACAACGGAGTCGCAACACGACTCCCAGCTCCGTCGTCCCGTCCGCCAGCTTACCGCCCATCGAGGCCGTCGATACCGAATATCTCGAGCTACGCGTCGAGCAGTTCCGAAACCTCAACTATGATGACCTAGTCGACCAGGGCGCGTCCAATGCCGTCATACCCGATTCCAAAAGCCTTGACGGCATGATCGCACGCCTCCAGCGTCTACAGGAAACCATCGACAGACGCAGCAATTTCTGTGATAGGGGCATGCGGATACTCGCCAGTACCCGCAAGCAATACGTCAACGACGTCGAAGAAAGTACCGACGCCGCTGGAAAGGCCGAGGGGGATAGCAAGAAGACCAGCAAGACAAACAAGAAGAAGAGAAAGGCGGCTGATACCCTAGCACCCCCCCAGGAAGGGGGAATCGGTATGTCACCCACTACCTTTTGCTTGGCCCGGCGCGGCTCAGTTCTCTTTTCAATTTTCCCTGCCTGGCTTGTTCGTGGGGCATTGGAAGCTGACGGGGAGCTCGCCTCGTCACCGCGAGCGATTCATCGTCTTCACCTTGTTGCGAGTACTGACCTTGCCCGCTACCGCAGAACGGTCATCCCCGCTTAGGGAATCCACTAAACCACGAAAGCTTTCGCGTGACTCGGCCAGTTCTTCCCTGTCACCCGTCGCACCTGCAACGCCATCTGCAATGGAAGTCGACGAGAAGACCAAAAAAGAAGACAATGAAGAGGAGGAAGAGGAAAGTTCAGAAGACGAGGGCGCGCCGCCCAAAAAGGCGCAACCCGCTGCGCACACTTTCGGCGACGACCCATCCACCTTCCCCGACCCGACCGTTTACGAAATTCGCCCAACGCACCCAGGCATGCCCGATGAGGAGTTGAAGGAGATTTACTCCGTCGCCGTCTTCCCAAGGACCGACCTGGCCGATCTCATCGCTGGCGACCCTCCCGACAAGGACTTTAGTAGTGCCAAGCCCACGAACCAGATCAGCTTTTCAACCTTCTCAACGTACATGGAACCGTACTTTCGCCCGTTTACCGAAGAAGACCTGGGGTTTCTCCGAGAGCGCGGCGATCGCGTCACACCTTTCCACATGCCCAAGAGGGGCAAGAAGCACTACACCGAGATTTGGGCAGAGGAGGATGGGGCCATGGCTCTCGACAAACCCCAGAACGCCCGCGAACAATTGGCACCTAACCAACCTCGTGGCGCGATTGACAACATGGATGACGAGGTTGCTGAGACAGACAAGTTATCAGTCGGGCCGTTGTTATCACGCTTGATGCAAGCCATGCGACCGGAGAACCGGCCCCAGGCGGACGAGGACAAGGGCCCCAACGGCGTCCCCAACGGAGACACTGCCATGAACGGTGGCAGTGTGAATGGGGAGTTTGGAGATGCGCAGCAGAGTTTCAGCGACGATAAGGCGCCGCCAGTTCCTCCTGCATCCTTCATGCCTGAGTCAAACTCGGAGGCTTGGAAGAAGGCGTCGCATCCCAAGCTGGAGTACACACAGGTCGATGAGCGAATCAAGCAGGAATTGAGACACATCGGTTTCCTTCCTCAGGAGGGCAATTTCGAGAGCGAGTACGACGGCGCATTCGACGACGAAGTGGCGGCCAGGCTGCGCCTGCTGCAGGGTCGTTTGCGTGAACAGATGCTCATCAACGGCGCGCGCAAGGCTCGACTTACAGAACTGGTCAAGGAACGCATGGCGCATCAAGAGTACCAGACGATTCTCGAGGACCTTGACACACAAGTGCAGGCTGCATACCTCAAGCGGACGCGCACGATGGGCAAGAGCAAGAAGAACAAGCGTCCTGGCGGAGCTGGAGGCGGCAGTCATGCCGTCGGCGGCGCGGCTGGCATGGCGAGGCCGGGTATTGGCGACATGACCAAGACCCTGATGGAGCGCCGCAAGCGCTGGATCGACACGATAGGATCTGTATTCGATGACGAAAGCCTGGGCAAGGTTCCCCGCAGTTCGGATACCGACTCTTCAATCTTCAAGGCAAACGTCATGTCTGACCTGATGAAGAGGGAAAAGTCGCAGTGGGACGAGGAAGTCGAGGAGGAGTGATTCGCAGGTGGTGATGGGAAACCGAGGGATTGCGACAATACATTATGACTTGCACTGGCGCCAATTGAGGCTTTGATTTTGCTTTCAGGGGTTTGGGAGGCGAGCTTTCGGGCGGTAGTCGGTTCAGGGTCCGGCTCGGCAGACGGCGTTGGGGGCTTGATAAAGACTTGATTATCAGTAGACTGAACAGTAACTTGGCAGATGGTTATTGTAGCGATGAAGAACTGAGGCACCAATTCTTATTGGAAACACACTTCTCCGAGGCCGCAAGCCAAACCTTTCGAGCATCGCCTACTATGCAGTGCCTTCTCGTGCCTCACTTTTATTTGCAAAGGCATTTATTTGGCAACTGTGAGGTCCCGAAGTCCATCAACTGTTGCTGATGTGTCCCCGACGGCGAACAAAGACGAAGGATATTTGAAGCCGTCGGCAGGGAACTTTAGAGGGTACCGTGTCTGATCTTCTTATGCTATGGGCTGTTGTAATTCAACATATGTTTTGTATGTGCGCGTGTGTTCACGCGTCAATGAATATGCCGTCGGGCTTGGTTTCTGCAGGTGACTAAGGCTGTCTGTAAAGCGTCTTCAAACCATGGTAATGCACCCTGGTCTAGAGTAAGTTCGGCGCAGCTTTTCCGTAACCGGGACCACTTTTCGTACTAAATTCTTAGAACTAGAGCATACGAAGCCATGAATCTTGTCGAGCAGAAGGCGGTTGTGAAAGTTGGTGGTTCCGTTGACTCGGTAGCATGTCCGCATCTACTTCGTTACGTATCGGCTTTATACGTGCAGCTATCACTTCATAAAATAAATTAGCCGAAGTTATTCCCAGCACGTCATCTGAACCTGCTGTGTATCCTGGACCGGAGTGTTCAAGTGCCATGGTATTGAATATGTGGGATTGGTGTACGTCTGGCGTCAGGCAGGCTGGTGTTTAAAGGATACGGGAACAGGGTGGTGCCGATCCAGGTACCTGGAAATACAACATCTCGAAAACCGTGATGGCTAAGCCACGCCTAGACTGTCGACTTTGGTATCACATATGTCTTCAAGAGGTGAATAATTGACCTATGCATCAACGCTTACCGCATGCACATCCTGAACAGCCCTACCTGCTCGAGAAAGGTTACGGAACGGGGGTTTCCTACAAATCTAACCATTGATCCAGCGGCTTTGAAGCTCTGCACGATGCACCGAGTTTACAAAACAGATCCGGAGCTTCGCAGCTGAAGCCTCACTGTGAACGGCGAGCAGACGCCATATGACGGGTGCTCATCGTGTTGGGTTTCAACTGACAAATACAGTTTCCCCTCTTGATACAGAGAGAATTGGCTTCCTGGATTATTTCCCCAGACAGTGGATTTACTCCCAGCACTTCAAATAGTCACAATGTCATCCATGGTGAGGTCAGGTCGGGGAACTAGAGTTACCCACGACAATTGAGCATCACTGCGTCGGCTTGTGCTATTAAGCGTGGTTGACTTTGCTGATTGACGATGCGGACCAGGTTGGTGGAAGCATAGCACTCATATAACGATCGGTTCCCGGAGTGTGGGGGCCGGGTGCTACTGTATCATGCATCCGAGATGCTGGGGAAAAGCACTGAGAAGCAGTGGGCTTAATTAGTGGGAACGGCACGGAGTTGACCGGTCTCTCTAGCTTATCTCCTAAAATCTGGATGTAATGCCTATTAGACAGACGGGAGGATTGCATTGGTGGTTTGGCAGCCGCACACTCAAGGACCTTCCCTGTGCGGGGTAGTGGAAGGCGCCTTATCATCATCCCACCTTTTTTTTTTGTGTGGCCGCCGGTCCAGGCCCGAGGGTGGCGCGGGCGCGGGCGCGGGCGCGCGCTCAACGGCCGCTCGCTATCAGGACTCACTCAGTGTTTCTGTTCCCGTCCTGGTGCCGGTAAGGACCTCTAGTCTCTAATTTCTCTTCTTACCCAACATACGTGCGACGCTCACCGAGAAGATTCCGGTTCGAGACTGTACACATTTTGCCCGCCAGGATGCATCTCGTACCAAAAGAGGTCTGTACCAAAGTCAACCACTCTTACACATCCCTGTCGTCTTGGCAGTCTGGTTGAACCGCAACGGCAGTGTTAACACAGGACATCGTGATTACAGCTAGATAAGCTCGTCATCTCTCAATTGGGCTCCATAGCGCAACGGCGACTCGCCCGGGGTGTCAAGCTGAACCACTCCGAAGCAACGGTACGAATTCCTCCGTTTATGGCTTCGGCGCCGCTGTTCAGGACCGCGTGCACTAACACTCACACCCAAAGGCATTGATCGCAAGCAACTTGCAAGAGCTCATCCGCGATGGCAACCACACCGTCGCCGACCTCATGAGCCTGGGGGCCACCATGCTGGGCCGCCGGCATGTACTCCCCTCCGTGTGTAGTACCCTCCACGAGATCCAGGTTGAGGGCACATTCCCCTCGGGGACCTACCTCGTGACGGTCCACAACCCCATCGCGACTGACGACGGGGATCTCGCCCGTGCCCTGTACGGCAGCTTCCTTCCCGTCCCCAGCAACGATCTCTTCCCCATGCCCGAGATCGCCGCCTACGAGCCCAAGCGGGCCCCTGGCGCCGTCATCACCGCCGTCCACAAAGTGAAGCTCAACGCGGCGCGGAAGCGCATCCGCCTCAGGGTCAAGAGCAAGGGTGACCGCCCCGTCCAGGTCGGCTCGCACTACCACTTCATCGAGACAAACCCGCAGCTCGAGTTCGACCGGGAAAAGTCGTACGGCTACCGCCTCGACATTCCTGCCGGCACGTCGGTGCGCTTCGAGCCTGGCGACGTCAAGACGGTGACCCTCGTCGAGATCGGAGGCAACAAGGTCATCCGCGGCGGCAACCGGCTCGCCTCAGGGGGCGTCGAGCTGTGGCGCGCGACGGAGATTGTCGAGAAGCTTCAGCTGGCCGGCTTCGCGCACGCACCGGAGCCCGAGGCCATTATGGACTTCGCCGAGGCATACCACATGGAGCGCGCGGCGTATGCTACCATGTTCGGCCCCACCATCGATGACCTTGTCCGGCTGGGGAGTACCGACCTGTGGATCAAGGTTGAAAAGGACTTCACCGTGTACGGCGATGAGTGCAAGTTCGGCGGCGGAAAGACGTTGAGAGAGGGCATGGGTCAGGCGACGGGCCGGCCGGATGCAGAGTCGTTGGACATGGTTGTCACCAACGCGCTTGTCGTCGACTGGACGGGAATATACAAGGCCGACATTGGTGTTAAGAATGGTATGATTGTGGGCATTGGAAAGGCGGGCAATCCCGACGTCATGGACGGCGTGACGCCCAACATGATTGTCGGCAGCTGTACGGACGTCGTGGCCGGCGAGGGCAAGATCGTCACGGCAGGCGGTGTCGACACCCACATACACTTCATCTGTCCTCAACAGGCGAACGAGGCCGTCGCGTCGGGCATCACCACGATGCTGGGCGGTGGTACTGGTCCCAGGTGAGATCCTTCCTCGTCCTCTCAGTGAGCATGTTCACACACTGGCCGTCAACTGACACGCTCCAACCCCGTAGCGCCGGCACGTCCGCAACGACCTGCACCCCCGGCAAGAACTACATGCGCGAGATGCTTCAGGCCTGCGACTCGCTGCCTCTGAACATTGGTATCACCGGCAAGGGCAACGACTCAGCTCCCGAGGCACTGCGCGAGCAGGTTCTCGCCGGCGCCTGCGGACTCAAGCTCCACGAGGACTGGGGTACCACACCCGCGGCCATCGACTCGTGCCTCACCGTGTGCGACGAGCTCGACGTGCAGTGCCTCATCCACACCGACACGCTCAACGAGTCCGGTTTCGTCGAGTCCACCATCAACGCTTTCGCCGGCCGCACCATCCACACCTACCACACCGAAGGTGCCGGGGGCGGCCACGCGCCCGACATCATCTCCGTCGTCGAGCACCCCAACGTGCTCCCCTCGTCCACGAACCCCACGCGCCCCTACACACGCAACACTCTGGATGAGCACCTCGACATGCTCATGGTATGTCATCACCTGTCCAAGAACATCCCCGAGGACGTGGCGTTCGCCGAGTCGCGCATCCGCGCCGAGACCATTGCCGCCGAGGATGTGCTCCACGACCTGGGCGCCATCAGCATGATGTCGTCCGACTCGCAGGCCATGGGCCGTTGCGGCGAGGTCATCCTCCGCACGTGGAACACGGCGCACAAGAACAAGGTGCAGCGCGGGTTCCTGGCCGAGGACGAGGGGACGGGCGCCGACAACTTCCGCGTCAAGCGGTACGTGTCCAAGTACACCATCAACCCCGCCGTCGCGCAGGGCTTCTCGCATCTCGTGGGGAGCATCGAGGTCGGGAAGCTCGCGGACCTGGTCGTTTGGGACCCGGCGTGGTTCGGTACCAAGCCAAACTTGGTCATTAAGAGCGGCCTCATCGCGTCGGCACAGATGGTTAGTTCCTCTTTCACCCCTTTCTTCTTCCCTACCTCTCCACAAGTCTCGTCGACTGCAACGCTAACAAAACCGCGCCCAGGGTGACCCCAACGCGTCGATCCCCACGGTGCAGCCCGTCATCGCGCGGCCCATGTTCGCGCCCCTCGTCCCCGCGTCGTCGGTGCTGTTCGTCTCGGAGGGCTCCATCAGCTCCGGCGCCATCGCGTCCTACGGCCTCCGGAAACGCGTCGAGGGCGTCAAGGGGTGCCGCACCGTCGGCAAGAAGGACATGCGCTTCAACGACAGCATGCCCAAGATGCGCGTCGATCCGGAGAGCTACGTTGTCGAGGCCGACGGCGTCGTGTGTGAGGCAGCGCCGGCCGAGACGTTGCCCTTGACGCAAGCGTTTTACGTGTATTAAGCGGGTATAATGAGAGTGTGTGAGAGAGACGGATTCTCTGGAAATGGCTGGAGCGTCTGGTAAGGAGAAGGAGGAGGAGGAGGAGAGAGAAGGTCTCGCTCGAATCGATGCGGAAAGAAGTAGACCTGGAGTAGGAGTTTGTGTGTTTGATGCGGGGAGTATTTCAGAGCGCACGAGCAACATATATGGTAGCTGGGATACCTTCCAACGGGGGGAAGGGTAATTGATGACACATGAGAAGCTATGATTCACCAAAAAAGCAACGCAACAAATATCTCATTACTAAATCGCCAAGAAAAAAAGGGAGCGAAAAAAAAAAAGGGTTGCCCTTCATGTCTGTTAAACTCTCCGTGGTCTGCCTGCTAGCAAACCCCGGTTCCGTTCACTGCGGAAGTACTATTTTCTGCCTTACGGCGGTTTGGGGGATTCGTTCGACAGACTGCTTGTGGTTGCGGTGCTTTGGCCATCATCGCCGAGTTTGGCTTCACTCGAGATCACCAGACTACGCACACAGGCAAGAATTAAACGTCCTTTCGAGCATGAACCCAAGGCTATGAGAAAGCAGGCTTCGCCGTGGTCTTTCGGCTTGCGTGCGGTCAATGGCCGCGCTGAGCATCACGCACCACCTACTCGTACATATCGAATTGAGGCTCCCGAGTAATGATCGATGTTTTTCAATTCATGTCCATCGTTATACATACAGGATGAAATAAACAGCAATTAAGCCAACCCAGCCCGAAGCCATGGACCCACACCGCCTGCCTCCAGCAGGGCGTTTTGTATTCCTTTCGCACATGTCCGTTGAGCCCCTCCATAAACCACGCCTTGTGAAATCATACACACCGCACGCAAGTGGCGGTTAAGGACCGAAGCAAGTGTGGTCTTTTCACTCGTTTCCCTAGTCCACAGTGTCTCCTTAGTACACCGGCGCCGATACTCAGGCTAGCCAGGGGACCAACAACTAGCCGCGCCATGAGGTATCATCTTTGCAAAACAAAACCCAGAAAGAAGATGAGAGCGAAACGTGAAGCAATCAAGCCTTTGCCTTCTTGGCCCTGCTCTTCTTGGCTGGCTCGGCCGGTTCGGCGGCGTCGGCAACCTTTGTTGATGTGCGGCGGCGCTTCTTGTCAGGGCTGGCGGGAGTGCCGGTGGCCTTGGGCTCGACCTCAGCGGCGGGGGTGGCAGTCTTGCGCTTGCGGGTGGATGCGGGCTTCTTGGGGGTCTTGACGGGGGCGGGAACCTCCTCGTCATCCTCCTCTTCGCCGGGGGCGTCAGCAGTGTTGGCCTGGTTCAGCTGCTCGGCAATGGCATCCTCAACATCCGGGACGACATCGACAGGATTTATCTGGATGTTGTGCTCCTCAGCGTACTTGAGTGCGGCATCATCGTCCATGAGCCTGGCATCCGGGTTGCCACCCTGCTTGTAGGCGTGGACACGAGCTTGGTAGAGGCGGAGGTTGTACTGGTAGGCGTTGTTCCAGCCAGCCTTCTCGGCGGGGTTCATGGCCTTCCAGCGACGCTGGCCCTCCTCCTGAACGGCGCCCTTAGGGGCGGCATCGCCGAGGTCAAGAGCAATGATGGGACGGGCAGTCTGCATGTAGAGGAAGTAGGGGGTCAGGGGGCGCTTGGGAGCATTGGGGTCATGAGTGCGCTTCTTGCGCTCCTTCTTCTCCTCGACAGGTGCAGTGTGGTAAGGAGCGCCGGGGGCAAGACCCAGGGCGAGGGGAGCCATGTTCTGAGCGACAGCATGGTCAAGGTTGACCAAGGGGTGGTCGATGCCCGGGATGCCTTCATTAGCAGCCTCGCCGAGAAGAAGGCTGGTCTGGCGGTAGTAGTCCTCAGAGAAGTTCTTGATCAACTCCAAGATAGTGATGAGGCGTTGGTGGACCTGGAAGAATGTTAGCACGCGGTCTCGCTCAAGGCTCGAGTATATGATGGGCAGTGAATGCGATGCGTGCGTGTAACTGTCTCTAAACTCGACTGAGTTGAAGCTCACATGAACCACGCCTCACGAGCAGGCGCGGTGTCAGGCTGAGCCGCGTAGTCCATTCGAGTACAGTGTTTAGGATTTGCAATGGGTTTTTATCGCGGTCATGACTGATTGACATTCGCAGGGCCAGAGGCTAAATGGTTGTCAAGCATGCGCGCACGCCAGAACCATGGGGGAAGTGTGCTGGGTTGAGAATGACAAAGCGACGCGAGGTCGAGTCATGATTGGGATATGAGAGATGGGTGTTCTTACCGAGTCGCGGACACGAATGAAACCCTCGACATCAATGTGTCTCTGGGGGATCTGGAGGGGCTGCACTGGCTGAGCAGGCGCGACGGGGACAGCAGCGACGGGAGGCTTGGGGGCCTCGGCGGCCTTCTTCGAGGGACGGGGCATTGTGATGGTGGCTTTGGGGGTTGCGGTTGACGGCGTAGGAATTTAGTGCCAGTGGGCGCTGTAAAAGACCAAGGTGCTGCGTTGACGCGCGACGATGGAAGAAACTGGGTTGGGTTGGGTTGGAGGCTTTTTGGGTTTGGGAGGGGGCGGGCGACGGGAGAAAGGCCGTTGGGTTTTGGGGGGTTCGGTGCCTGAGAAAGTGAAGAAATGGGGGGAAAGAGGGAAAAGCCCGTGAGGTTGGGGGAGGGCCTGAGCCGAATATGTAGTGCAGACCGGGCGGGAGGGGTTTGGGAGTGATCTGGCACCTCTCTACCATTTCTGGGGGCCAAGTGGGAAAGGGAAGGGGAGAAAAAAATTCAGGCAGGTGCGAGGTGGCCGCCCCAAAAATTATGGACTGCTCGCCCAGTCACTCACTCACCTCTGGTCAGTCAGTCAGTCGCGCGCCCAGGACTCCTGTAACAATATACCTTTCTTTGGGTACCTAGGTAGGTACCACCAGGCCTCACCTTCGCCCAGCTTTGCACCTTCGCTCTCGCTCTCGCTCCCTCTCTATCGTCTCTATCTCTTTTCCCCCCCTCAGGCCGTCCTGGTGCTTAACCCCCCTCCAGCTGGCTACAAGCTGCCACTACTCAGTTCTCCCCCGTTCTATTTTCTTTTCTCTCTTCACTGGGGGGTTACCCAATACAAACCTTCGTTCCCAATGTCAATCACATCATACGACACGTAAGATGCGCCCGACACCCCTGCAACCCTTCGCAAAGAACGCATCCACTTCAGTGCTGCTAATCAGTAACAATAAAAAAAGGTCACCCAAGCGGCAATTGTTGTTATGACCCTCAGCACCATTTTCTCCTCCCGCCCCCCTTGCAAAAACAGCACGCGCTCTGTCAGCACCGGCGACCGCGACTGCGGCCTTTTGCTTCCAGAGGCTCCCCGCTAGACCCCATGCTCCAGGGCCAAACGTCCACTTTTGGACCAAACTGGGCGGCCTTTACGCTATTCACCTGGGCCATTGACACTAAATGGAGCACAATAGGCTCATATCAAGACCACGTTCGCCAGAGACACAAACACACGCGCCCACACCAAAGAGAATGCCACCCTGGAGCACGTACAGCACAACCGGGGGGGAGGACGGGCCCGAAGCTGCAAGCTTTTGCACCTCGCCTGTACTGTACATGGCGCCTTGCATTACCTCACCGGGGGAAAGGTACCTAGAGTAGGTACCCCGTATCTTCGCGTCCTCCTCGGCTTCCGCACACTTCGGTGTCCTTTTGTCGTCTAGGACCCTCACATTGTTTGTGTGTGTCTCTTGTCTTTTTGCCGTACTATGCTATTGTAAGTGTTGTTTTTGACCGGCGAATACTCGTGCTTTCCCGGAGAAGCCGCACATTTTTTAGTCCATTTGTGGAATCTGGCGGTTATTCCAAGCGTGTGCACCCTCTTTTCGTGGCTGTTGCTGATGCTGGGGTGCCCCAAATGCACCCATCGTCGCGCTGGTTGCCATCCTGATGCTCTGGCGATACTTCCACTGGACTTCCAGCGGGGTGACAACGGCGATGGGATGCTTTTTCTCTCGTATCTGTGCTGATTTTCTTCAAATGGCGGCACCCACATTTTCCGGTGCTGCACTACCACACACCTCATTAGCGGACATGGTCTTGTCGCCCAATGAGCGCCCTGCAATGGGGAGGCACCTTTCCCTCCCGCCTGTGTGGCTTCCGCTTACCGCGACCTGAGAAAAAAAAAGAGAGAAAAAGGACAAGACACACCTGGGCACAAACAACAGTGACCAGGGTTAGGCACCCCCCCAACAAGACTGCACTGCCCCTCTGGCCCCTCTCTCTGCCCCATTCCTTTTTCCCGCGTTGTCCTTCTCGTCAGCTCTTAACCCATCTTACTGACTGGACTGCCTAAGAATTAAAGCAGCAAGGCCTCTGCGAGGTTGGGTGCCTATATCCCCGCCTGTGTCTGCCTGAAACCTGGGACGGACAGGACTCTCGCCCTCATCACTTCCCCCCCGTCAGCTCGAGCCCGAAAACTTCCCCTCTCATCCTCTGCCCCGACAGCGGCCGACAGCGGCCACATTCTGAGGCCCTTCCCCACTGGTCTTCCTGTCGGTCCTTCAGCGTCCCACCCATTCCAGAGCATCAGGCCCCGTTATCGCAGCCAGAGCACCTCTCTCTCGACGCTGGCTGGGCTGGTCTGGCAAGGCCGCCTGTTGCCGATTCCCCCCCTCTCTCTCTTCTCTACGACACTGGGAACTGGAGCGCGCTCTGCCCTCCCGTTCATCGAAAAGCGCGGGTACCTTCGGTCAAGCACGTTCGTGCCAGGCCCGTCTGTCAATCAGTCGCTGAGGCCTGTTGACAGCTTGTTCACGGCTGTCATGGCCACCCACTTTGGCGGGCTCTGAGCTCACGGTGGACGATGACTTGGTGAAAAGCGGTGGTAGGGTTCGCCCAAAGACCGCCCAGGAACTTGTCGCTCTTAGTGCTTGCTCAACTCTGCCCAGAAAACAACCTCGCCCTGAGTGTCGCCATTCCCATCCCCAATGGCGCTGCCCAGCCCAACTACTGATGCCAGTTTACCCAAAAGCTCTACTGGCCTTCTGCATCCCCAGTACTCAATCACCAACCGCAGTAATTGATGACATCCTTCAAAAGCGATCGTTCCACTCCCCTTACCCACGACAGGGTATTCCTCCCTCTAGCCCTGAGTCCAGCGCTTTCATTCCATCCGACAGTCGCCAGCCTTCGTAACTCCGGGGGTATGCCTTGAGGACCCCCTCCTCTCCCAGCGTCAGCCTCCCAGTGATCCGTCATCAGCTATGGCACTCTCCGCCATCAGTATCATACTGCCATTGCCGATGCTGTCACCTACCGTCTTCCGGGACGCATCGCACAGCACCCTAGAAACCGAGACCCCTTGTTGGGCCTCTGAAAATACCAGTGATCCAGCACACAGGCCGTCGATGTCGGATTCCCCCGTTCGTGTTGCCCCATGGTGATAGTTCGCTGAGGACCGCCTGCTACATACCTGCACAACGAGTGCCCTGCTCCGAACGGCGACGACCGCCAGCCATTGTCAAGTAAAAGAATGACATGTGCCCTGAGGACGCTTATCCTTCGCTCCCCGCCACCTTGACAACTGCTTGATGTTTTGCACCGCAATTTCATTCGCCGCAGCCGCCTACACTGGTGACGAGGCCGTGACTTGGCTGGGCTATTATGCTACTGTGAACGCTGCTGGCATTTTTCGCCTTGCCGGGTATCACCCATCACTTCTCCGCTTCCAGTGCTTGTCGGACCCCGAGGGCACTTGTAGGTATGATGACCGATGCTTGCGACCCAGGTGTCTAAACCCCAGTGATTCCCGTGCGACGGCCGAGGGCTTCTACGATATCTCGGCTGCTGTCGCTCACCCATTTCATCAGAGCCAAGAGACGGTCGGAGTGCCCGATTCCTCAGCCGTGAGAAGGCCACGAGAATGACAACCCAAGTCGCCCTTGTACAACGAGTATCGAGACGCAATCTACGATAGCCCTGGGGACTGTCCACATCATGACACGCAGGGTTACACACTCACGCGCCTAGAAGGAGCTCCTCCTGGTGCAGCTCCATTGGCGCTGGTCCTTGGTCCTTGTCCGGTCCGTGGCACATGATGGAGCAGAGAGCTCTGATGGGCAGATGCCAGACACGACTCCGGACGACTGGATCCAGGTTTGAACCGAATGGCTTCACGTAACCAGGACAGGAGACTGTTAAGCTGAACGTGCATCGCGTATTGCCGTGTAGGTACAATCACCACCTCGGGGCACCAGAGGAATTATTGGTGTGCAACGTCGACCGTCGCCCAACGCGTTTCTCGCTTAATCACAACAACACAACATTGTGACGCGACTGTGTAGTAGCCACAACGCCCCTCCCACATAGTGTACAACGGCAATGTCTCACCTCGTTTCCATCCCGGGGGCGACTTAACAAGCGCCCATTGAAAGCTGGAGGAGAAGGTGTTTCAACTTTTTTTTTTTTTTGGGCAAATTCACTTCGGTCGGCCGTGTTAGAATAGAATGCCCAGTGTGCGATGATCATGCGATACAATACTGATGAGATTACCGATGAGGCTACGGTACACAACTCGAATGCTTGCTTTGCTTGCTTCAGTTCGTGTGGACGCGCAATCGCCGAAGAGGGGTGGTCCGCTCTCTATTGAAAGCTATCCCGCCATGCTGTCCCACATCAAGAGCTGAGCTCTGCTTTGCCCCTCGCTGCCCCTCACTGCTCCTCACTGCTCCTTACTGCTCCTCACGTTCACCAGTCATCTGCCGCGACACAACAGAGAGGGCCCCCCCGGAAGCTGGCCTGACCGCCAACCGTCTCATTCCGTTTTGAAACGAGAACCCCATCGAAACTCGGCAGAGGGGGGAAGGTCCGCATAACTGCTGGCAGCCCATTGGCGGCGGATCGGTTCCGCGACCCTCCATGGTACACTCACTGCCTAGGTAGTTATCTATATCGTACACTACCTACGTAACTATCCGATGGGGGGAACTGTCACCTACGGGCGACCACCATGTATGCGTGCCTTGGTAACTATTCGATGGAATGGAAGGCATTGCCAGTTTTCTCAACGCCTATTTCTATATTTGTTTTAATTCAACGAGGTCGCCAGGTGCCTCGGTCTTTCCGAACGCTGGTCAGCGCGCTGCTTAGCTCTTGACCGCTGTTACTCATCCACGGCTTGATTGACATGTCATCGTGTAGTATGAGACGGATTCTTCTCGAGAGCTGACCCGAGGCAGACGCTCGCCCACTTCACTCAATGTGCCTCATTCCATAGCTCGCAAGACCGGATGTTGGTGAGAAGTGCGTCATTGCACATTTCGTCTCGCACATTTGAAGTCTGCCGCCACTCACTTCATCCCATCAAGCCCAACATCAGACATCCTACCAAATGAGCTACCGGGGCGCAGCAGTATCACGTCCCTCCTCGTACAGGCCACACTCATCTCTATTTCACTTCAGCTGGCCAAGGTCGCGAGTCCTAGGCGCGCCCGCCCGGCGGTTAATTAGCAGCTGTCCGTAGCAGCACCCCCGACCCGAAAGTACCGACGATCAAACTACTTTACTTAGCTTACCGGATCGAATCCACACAGCTCGTGCATTGAGCTTGATGCAGACCCCTGCCCCATCCAACTTTGCACCTCACGTCACCGATACTTGGCTCCAATATGTGTCCCCCACCCGTTTCTGAGGTACCCCCGGCCCTTTAGTCACCGGCGGCGCTACTGGGCTACTAGCAGCCATCTTAATTCAAGCTCCAAGTCGGCATTGCTGGCCACTGGCATTGGTGGGGGGGGGGCGTCTTGGCGGCAGCTATCGCGCAGCAGTATGATGCCATGGCACCTGGAGGCTTGGAACACAGACCACCGCAGAAAATACTGCGAACAGGAAATGGGACAAGGTGGGGTGAGAGGGGGGGCAGCAAGCAAAAGCAACAGATCACGGATTGGACTGGCATGGCCGAGACTACACGTAGATGGATGCTGTGGCCACGGGCGGGTGGGCAGTGCGTCCTTGGTTGTCGGGCCATCCTATTCATTCGAGCTGCCTCGCGTTCCTGGTTTCTGGTAGCTCCAAGTGATGGTGTGTGTGTATGTGTGTGTGTGTGTGTTCATTCCGTACTCCCAAGAAGACAGTGACACGCCGTCCCCGTTGCCCCTCCACCGCTTCCGGCCCTGATCATAGCCCCTCCTTTTCCTCTGCAGCCCCCTTGCTTGTGTCATATCCTGCTCCTTATTTTATGACCTCCTTCCCTCCCGCCATCATATCTTTGCTTCCCTTCCACGCGAACTACACTTCACCTCAACCCGTTACCAAACTGCCTTCAAGGAACCGCGACGAACAAACAATCACATCTGAACACCACCAAGAGCAAGAGGCCACGAAGTTGAAACCAACATGCTCGACGCCAGGTCCTACCCGCTGCTGGTCGGCCTGCTTGTGCTGGTCTGCCTTGCCCAGCCGACCTATGCCTTCGGGGCTGGCAACATTGCCAGCATCTCCAAGATTGAGGGCCAGAACTGTGAGCTTACCCCCTCGTCCAATGTCTGTCATCCGCACCACGTCAGCTAACCGACCGGTTGCACAGGGCGTCATGGTGACATCGAGGATGCTCTCCTCACTCTTGCCATGGCACGCGCCATGAACGGCAAAAAGTTCTCCAAGATGATGGTCTCCCGTGTCTACTTTGGCAACTGGCTCAGAGACTACTCCCAGGCCATCGACGTCGGCACTGTCAAGTCCGTCTCCGCCGAGGCCATCCGGCTGCTCCTCTGTGTGCTGGGTTTCCTGACCTTCGGCTTTGGCTCCAAGGAGTTCGAGGTTACAGCCGATCGTCTGGGCTGCTACCGCCCCGAGGACCACATCGACAACCCCAAGAACTACGCCGACAACGAAGATGCGCGCCAGTACGACCGTCGTCTGAGAGGGCCCGTCGATGAGGGTGTCGAGCTCGCCATCGACCCCGAGACCGGCATGAAGAACTACATCGCCAACGAGCAGGCTGGCATCATGACTTCTGCTGCCCACGCCCGGAACCTGTTCTCCCGCTGCATTGAACTTGCTCGAGGATACTCCCGAAACAAGAACCAGGCTGACCTCTACGAGGCGATGCGTCTCATGGGTACCGGTCTGCACTGCTTGGAGGGTACGTCAATGACATGGCCACGCAAAAACTCACCACCGCCTTTGGCTCAATGAACCTGAACTGTTGCTAACGTCGTGGCTTGCAGACTTCTTCGCTCACAGCAACTACTGCGAGCTTGCCCTCATCGAGATGGGCGAGCGAGACGTGTTCCCCCACGTCGGTCGTGACACTCGGATCAGACTTAACGGAGCCAGAGACGAGGTCTACCCGATTGTCACTGGTACCTTTGGAGGTGTTGACTTCCTCCACTCCGTCACTGGCGAAGGTGCGTAATACACGACTGCTTGAACAACATGGCGGCTGACAACACCACAGTTTCCGACAAGCTCACCCAGAATGAGATTGAGGAGCTCGAGGGTACCCTCCAGGAGAGCAAGAACAACGACACGAGCATTCTGCGAGGCCTCCTGGACATGATTCCCGACGGTATCTTCGGCGGTAAGCACCAGAGCAACCGGGTGGACGAGCTCCAGAGCAACGCCACCTCCTCCCAGCTCCAGAACATGCAAGTATCTCCCAGGGAGCCTGAGGAGTACACCCGCTACATCCAGGATGTCTTTAGGCAAATCATGCCTGCCATCGAGTTCCACGATGAGGTCCTGCAAGGGATCACCGAGGCCATCGAGAAGATCCCCGTCTTGCCCAAAATCCTGGAGCAGCTCGAGGAGCAGCTGTCCAAGTTTGTCTTCTCCCTCATTGCCCCCTTCATCCTCCCCGTCATCAACCAGATTCGCAACGAGCTCCGCACCGGCTCTGCCGAGATCATTGAGAGCAGTGAGAGGGAGCAGCATATCGTCTTCGAGGATGACCGCAGCACCGACCCCACCCACTCCATGCTGTCCAAGGACCACTTCACCAACGTAAGAACCAGTTCCCCGTGATGAGTAGCTAGTATGAGAGCTTACGTCTTCACACAGATTCTGAACGAAGTCGCCGGCCGCTGCGCTGCCAAGACGCTGCACTGGGTCGTACCCCAGCTCATGGAGGCCATTGACGATGAGAGCATCGATGTTAACCGTACCCTGAACCGCATCATCTTTGGTGTTCTGCACCACCCCGCTCAGCGCGACATGGGCGAGGACGGTGCCCGGGAGGGACGTCAGCAGATCTTCAAGTTCATTGAGGAATGGTGGAACGAAATGGACAGGAGCCAGCAAGACGAATACCGCCGCAAGCTGACGCGCGAGGGTGTCGAACGTGGCGAGAACCACAGGGAGGGAGTTCACGATACCGGCCACGGCCACGGCTGCAGCGGCAAGCTCCACATGCGCAAGCAATTTGGCGAGCCTACGACCTGGGAGGATAAGGTTGCTGACAAGGCTGCCGGTGCCATTCTCGAGGGTGTTTCTGGCGGGATCGCCGGCCTCGTGGAGCAGCAGACCGGAGTCAAGGTCCCGCAGTACAAGCACAAGCAGGAAGAGGAAAGCAGCAGCGGCGGCGGTGCTGGAGGTCTGATTGGATCCATCCTTGGCGGTGTTTTCGGAAAGGATGAAAAGGAGACCCAGCATAGCAGCCGCCGTGACGACGACGGCGGTTACACCCAGACCACAACCGAGTACGGCCACCACGGCAACAAGTACGGTCAGGCCGAGTACAGCGAGACCCAGTACTCCAGCGGTGGCGGTCGCTCCGAGTACCGCAGATACGAGCAGGAGGACAGCCAGGGTGGACGCGAGACTAGCGGCTACGAGTATCAGCAGACTACAGAGACCCGACCCTCATACGGCGGCGGATATGAGCAGCGTACTGAGACCCACCGATATGAGGGCAACACCGAGTCCGGTTACGGCGGTGGTCGCCGTGACGATAATGAGGGCGGCTACGGTGGTCGTCGTCAGGAGGAAAGCAGCTACGGCGGTCGCCAGGAAGAGAGCTACGGCGGCGGCTACGGCGGCGGACGCCGTGATGATAACGAGAGCAGCTACGGCCGACGGGAGGAGAGCTATGGCGGCGGACGCCGCGATGAGAACGAGAGCAGCTACGGTGGCCGCCAGGAAGAGAGTTATGGCGGCGGCTACGGCGGCGGACGCCGTGATGACAACGAGGGCAGCTACGGCCGACAGGAGGGCGGTTACGGCGGTGGACGCCGCAACGACGATGACGATGAGCGTCGCGAGGGTGGCGGTGGCTTCGGCGACTTTATCGGCAAGGTCGCGGAGAGATTTGGCGACAACGACAACAACCGCAGATGGTAGGCGCGCGTTGTAGCTATTTCTCTTAATGGCCCTTAGCTTCGACACGGGAGTCGGGCGGAGAAGACGAGGCGGTTGAGCCCTGGTCGATGACGATGATGATGATGAACCGGTGGGCTTTTTTCACAGGCAGAGGTGTAGCTGGTGTCGTATGGGTTACAGGGTTCATGAAGAACAGTAGCGACAAAGAAAAGGTCCTGATTTCGGCGATGAAAGTTGATCGAGCGCGGATGGTGTTAGTGAACCATTGTTCCGAAGTCCATTCTCTTGATTGTGTGGCCGGGGTGGCCAGTTCCATTTAACTTGCACTTCCCCTTAGACGGGAACTCTCTGTGTGCTGTCGTCCCGTCATCCCGTCATGCCAGCAAGGGTACCGGGTGAATGAAGTCTCGTCGAAAACGCCCCAAATGCGCGGCGCGAAGAGCCTGTGGGCGGGGATGTGTTGTTGGCCCATCATTTGCCGCAAGCAGGCTCCGAACACCCCACAACCCATCTCTATCTGATCCGGAGCGAGGGCTGCCCGCGTGCCGCCCGCTGTCTTGCCGTCGCCTGTTCAGAATTGAACAACCCCCCCCCAAGGCCAGCTTTGGCGATGACGCGCTGTCGCCGAAAGTTAAGTGTTGAGTGTGTGGTTTTCCCACTTCTTTTTCGGTACGGCTAAACTGGGCCGCGGATCGTCGAGATGACGGTGTTTTCATTATCTGTCCCCCCCCCCCCCCTTCCTTCTTACCATGACAAGCGAACGCAAGCCCGATGGGGGGACAATCTTCTCGTAGAATGGAGGGTGGGGGGAGGGGATGGACGGGACGGATTCCGTCGTGGATGGTAAGAGAGTTCTGGTAAGTTGGTCTTCCTCCCCGTTCTGTTAGTAAGGATGATCGGCTGTGTGTATACACTGGATGAAGTCTCTCCGTCTGTCTGTCCCTCAGCAGGTTGTAGTACTTATAACTGCTATCGACTCCCCGTTGAAGCGGATCAATGAGGAGCAGCCCATCATACTCTAGAAGAAGGCGGGCAGACAATCAGACAAGATGCAGCCCACGCAATCCCTCCTCCCCTTCTTCTTCTCCCTTGTCCCCTATTTCTCTCCCTCGGCAGCTCAGTCCTCCGGCGCGGGCTCGACGACCCGCTACTGGGACTGCTGCAAGCCATCCTGCGCCTGGCCCGGCAAGGCCACCCAGCTGGCCGCCGGGCCCGTGACGACCTGCGACCGCAACGACAACCCGCTGTCCGACGGTGGCTCCACGAGCTCCGGGTGCGATTCAGGGGGGAGCGCATACATGTGCAGCGGCCAGTCGCCATGGGCCGTCGACGACGACCTCGCCTACGGGTGGGCAGCTGTGAGGATCCTCGGAAGCACCGAGGCCGAGTGGTGCTGCGCGTGCTACGAGCTCACCTTCACGAGCGGGCCCGTGGCTGGGAAGAAGATGATCGTGCAGACCACGAACACCGGCGGGGACTTGGGACAGAACCATTTCGACATTGCTGTGAGTTCGCATACTGATTTGCTTTTCACTTGCATGCTGGCCGTTTACCGTTGGCCGTTTGGAGTTGCGGCATGCTGGTGGTGGTCCATAACCTGCAGTCAGCACCCACGCCTTGACAAGGGCCGGGAACGCGATCGGCCATGGCGGAGGCACCGCATTGAACTTACCAGCATGCAATACAAAGATCAAGCAATAGTGCCAAAAAGATGGAAGAAGGAGAGATAAACAAACAAGAAAAAAAGGCTGACGAGATCCATCCACAGGTCCCCGGCGGTGGTGTCGGCATATTCAACGCTTGTACGGATCAGTACGGAGCACCGGCCAACGGGTGGGGCCAGCGGTACGGCGGCGTCAGCTCCCGCTCCGAGTGCGACGGGTTCCCGGAGAAGCTCAAGGCCGGGTGCTACTGGCGGTTTGACTGGTTCAATGGCGCCGACAACCCGGCGGTCTCTTTCAAGCAGGTGACGTGCCCGGCGGAGCTCACCAACAAGAGCGGCTGCAGGCGACAAGGGTAGCCGAGCATCTACCTCGAAAGCATGGGCACAACTCTTCCCGTCGACGCTGAATCCCATCCGTATGCGTAGTGTGTAGGTGTGTTACAAGCCCTCGTGGCACTGCATTCTTATGGACATGGCCTTGCACTGCTTCTTGTATGGGGGGGGAGGAAATAAAGGCCGACCCTTATTTCGGGTAAGCTAGGTCTCGACCATGATATTTGAGACCACTGTGATGAAGAGGCTTCGTGATAAACCGCTGTCACGAAACAGAGCCTGGAGGCTTGGCTCCTCAATCTTCTCCCGACCGGCGTGCACAGAGTCCCCGTCTCTCTGGGGTTTGTGGCAACGCGTGCGAACAAAATTATTTGGGATAACTTCTCCCTGCGTTTTACTCCAGCAAAGTCAATCGGAACCACTTGGTAAGCTATGACAGACGTGCACTAACCGTTTTGATGCCCGCCGTTATCGAGTGCCATTGACAAGATGGGCGCAAACCGTGGCTGTGGGCTGAGCAAACGAAGGGCCCTCGTGTTTTCGGGGCCACAGCTCTGCAACCCCCAGGACGCATACGGCCAAGACAGATGGCCAAGAAACTCACCTGGGTGTAATGCCCCCCCAAGAAATAAGACTGTCGGCACAGACCCCGAAGGCCAACCTCTCTATGCTGGCGGGTGCTCAGCGTTTGCGAGATGTAGATAAGGTCGGCCACGCACGATAAAATCAGAGCCCATCAAGAATCGTACATTTGCGCTCCCTTCTTCGTCGGGGGTATATTTGTGTAGTAGGTAGTGAGTCCTGGCGCGCTGACGAATCCGATTCTAGGCGTGCGTATAGCATGACGTAGGTACGATCGTCGGCTTCTCTTGCCGGATGAGACAAGGGATGGTGCCAGGTCGCGGCTAAGAGCCTGTGATATAGCGAGCGGCGAGCGCAGTGCAAGGGAAATGAGGGGGGCAGTTCGGCATATTCGGCTTACCTGGAAGAAGCGGCGAAGGGGTCAAACAACCGATTAATAAGGACTCTCGAGATCATGTTACAGTATCATTAAGACCGGATCGGTTTCGTCAAAGCATATGGCATCTGTGACTCTGTCAACAGGGATCGGGCAGCAAAACAGCCGTCACAGGCGTCAGTGTACTAGTGGCCCAGCGGGTGGCACCAACATGGATGTGAGGGGTACTTGGTATCAACACTCTCCATGTACCCTGCTCGTACAACGAAGTGGCTCTGCACGGCATAGCAAACATCCGGGGACGTTCTCAGAATCGCATCGCAGCAACGGCAATTTGCCCGGCCATAGTGTCAAGGTCAGGAGTCTGTTGTCGATAGGGTGCTCCCCTAGCGCCATCATGGAAGTCGACATTGAGGGATGTCGAGACGGGATGCCAAGGCGAGATGCCAAGGCGGGATGCCAAGACGGAGAGTGACAGAGACTAGAAGGCAAGGCACCGTCGCTAGAAGTTTTCCCTCTAGGCTGTGTTGCCGCGGAACAAACATAGTTGGATCCCGGGTGCTGAAGTTGGCATCGGTATCCATTCCAATCGTTGGCACAAGAGACGTTCTTACCCAACTATTGAGTGACATTGGCATGCAGGCCGCGCAATCTACTTTTTCGATAGTCGAGCGTTGATAGGCGGTCCGAGAGTGGGCGCCGCGGCCGAAGTTTCTCCCGTGCAAGGCCAGTGAGTTTGCTCGGTGCCGCGTGCCTCGTACGATATCATGGTCGGCCAAGGGGAAACTGCCGTTGCTATGCCATATGACATGCCCCAAGGTTCCCAAGGCTCGCCAATGCGTGGCAGAGAGACGGGAGAGGATGAAAACGGCGCGAAATGGGCATGTGTCACACGTGCAAGGTCCACGAGTCGAGGGTCTATTCGCCTGTTGAGAACACAAGAGGCTTGCCGTATGGCTGGGAATGCCAATGGAGAAAATGCCGGGAACGACCGGGCGGCATGGTCGAGGTGTTGGACACATCGATCGATGCGACTTGGTGCAAGTCAAGGTCGACAATTGTCGGCACAGGTTGCCGCGCATGGCGTTTGAGCCTCTTGGGGCGGGAAAAACGCAACCATGTCGAAAGGGTGCATGGGAAAGCCACGCCGCGCGTCAGGAAAACAGACCCGGCACCGCTGGGAGCATACTGTCTTGGATCGTTGAACCGAACATTGCCGCACCATCGCTGCAGACCATGGGCCTTCGTTCCC
Source organism: Colletotrichum graminicola M1.001 (assembly GCF_000149035.1). Lineage (NCBI taxonomy): Eukaryota > Fungi > Ascomycota > Sordariomycetes > Glomerellales > Glomerellaceae > Colletotrichum > Colletotrichum graminicola. The sequence goes on from NW_007361006.1 coordinate 581,818, forward strand.
TCGCGCCTCCATTGCGACAAGACATAGATGCAGTAACAGCACGGTATTCGTAGCCGAGAAGTGGATGCATGGAGAGACAGGAAGACGCCTGTCTCTTTCTCTCCTGGTTCTTAGCTTCTGAAAGGGCGCTTGGTGTACGAGCGGTTCGGCAAGGAAGGGGTCGAGACAAATCGATGAATGGCGGGAAACGGGAGTCGGCACAGACGAACGGGGGAGGCCGCTGGTAAGATCAGAAGATCAGACAAGCTTCGAGGCAATAAAAAGCTTAGCAGCGATGACCTACGGTCTGATGATCACCAAGCGGATCGTGCTGGGTGCCGATGCGTATATTGATACGATGTAAACAGGCTAACACGGTAAGGTACGTAATGTAGGTAGAGAGCTTGTCCGACTTGTTTGAGCATTGCAGCATATGTCGTGACAAAGGACGACGGCACAAACGGCAATCGCGTGGCTGACTGGCGGACGCCAGGGTTTGTTGGGTGGTGGCACACCCATTTGCGCCGGCAGGTGCGGGACTGCAGGTAGGTAGCTGCAGGGTGGAGGCCTTGGGGGGGTCTTTTTTTTCGGGCTTAACTGTTGCCGGTTTGGCGGTTGACAGTGCCTGTTACCTAGTTTCCGGCATCCCATCCGGACCACGGTGTCTGCATTAGACTGCAATAGCGAAAGAGGACCGCTATAGCGAAAGAATAGATGGATGGAGATGGATAGGTGGATAGAGAGAGAGAGAGAGAGAGGAGAGAGAAACCAAGAGCAGCTAGCTGGCCTTTGTGTCTGATGTTCGTCTGGGATCAACCCAGACATCTTGGTACCGAAGGTATCTGAGCACGCGGATTCCAAACAGCCACCGTCGGTTTCTCAGAGGCAGTATGTATTGACGGGCAGTGTATTTTGCAAAAGCTGAGGTAGGTGCTTGCCCGCTCGGTTCCAATAGGGTAGGTAGGTACAATGAGGTATCTCTGTTAGTGGAGCCAGGGTCTTGGAGGAGACAAGAATACGGAGTACTTGGCTGCTATCTCGAGAAACTCTGAACGGCCTATATTGGCGAGGGCCCCACTCCACCATCTTCGCCCACCCACCAGACGTTGGCGCACCTTTGGTTTACATCCGTCTCACGCCTTACACACCTCGCACCCCGTCGTTGACCCACATAGCATTTCCCTTTACCCAAATAATGGAGCATTCCATTTCTGGTCACGACAAGTACTCGCTCTCTCTCGGCGAGGAAAGGAGAGAAAGGAGGGAAAAAACACTGGATGGCTGACTAACTACCTACCTACATAACTACCTACCTACATAGCACAAGCGAGCACAATGGCCGGCCGGAACAAGATAACCAAGACAAAAACTTGGGATGGTCCATGACTCCATGAGCATTTGACCGGCTAGGCGCATGCTCTCTCGTCCTGACACGAGCAAAAAAAAAAAAAAAAAGGAGAGAAAAAAAAACACAACGACAACAACGACGAGGGAGAGTATAGCCAGGACAGGGGGGCTGTGCAACTGTTCTATTGAATGTAATGCTCAGCAGGGTCAGGCAGTTATGGGGGTGTGAACACTCCAAGTACCTACCATGTGCCATCCTACCTACCTCCTGGTGCGCGCCTCTCAGTACCCGACACAATTTATTACCCAGCGCCTTCGCTACGAATACCTGTTTCCAAACCCTTCTCTCTCCCTCGCCCTCTCGCTCTCTCACTCCCTCCTTCCCTGCCCCCCTGCTTTTGCTTTGCTTCCCCGGCTCTGCTGCTATCGCATCATCCGTCCCGTCCGCCAGCTTTCATCCAGTCTATCCGTTCAATTCAATCCATCATCCATAACCCATCCCACCAAAGCCGCCCGCACACAAACACGCTCACACCCCTGGATCGGATTAGACCTGGACCTGCCCCCCCCCCTAATTGACGAGATCAGTGTGCAAGTGCAATAGTGCACCGGCATCGCACTAGGAACGACCTGATTCGAACCCCGCTTGGCATTGAAAATCGCGCCGGCCCCAGCTCTATATTGATACTCTCTCCCTCTCTTAGCTCGCGAATCTCCATCATCTCTCTGCCTGCTTCTTACCAAATCCAACCCTACAACTAGGACCGCATTGCGGCCCTTTTCTCTGCGAGACCTTCAAACTCGGATGCCGAGGCTCATCCAGTCCATTCCAGCCCGACAAATCCCCGTATTCCTTCGCCTTACCGACCGACCTGAACTGTAATCTACTCGTCCTATCCGCCTCGCCTGTTCTGTTCCATAACCCGACATCCGCAGCCAGTCCGCCAACCCGTCCACCAAAGGTTGATGGTTTCGATGCCCTCAACCAGTTCGCTGAACATGTGAGAAAAGCATGTGTAAGTCATTTTTGTAACACTCTCGGATCTATCATCTTTAAATATAGATCCATATTTGAATATGCGCAAAGGAAGTCAACGGTGTTCAACCCAACTGGGCCAGCCTTTGGCGGGCTCTACTTCCTTCGTTGTCAACAAGTACCAAAATGCATACAACACAGCCTGGACACCCTTCGCTGACGTCTCGCAGCTCTCGAACAGGTTCGAAATGTCGTGTATGTCGACAAATTTCTTTTTGTCCTCGCTGCTGTTTAAACCCCTCTTCAATCCGCGCCTGCGGTTGATGCACGCTGCCCTGTCCGATGCTGGCTTTCCGATCATGGCCACACCATCCAGTAACTCTCTTTGGCCGATGTCGCGATACCTCTCAAACGTTGCTCTCGTGGTCGCATCTCGCCGCGTTGCCTCCCAATCCTCCACTCTCCCTCTTCACCGCACGATTTTAGCACCTTTGATACTAACTTGCCGTTGTGCAGTCTGCTGTTCAGTAATCCTGTCTGGTCAGGTGCAAACACCATCCCATCGACTCTCATCAAAAACATCACTTCTCTCTCGGTTGGTCTTTCAGTCGCCTTGGTCTTGCCCCCATGTTTTGGTCTAACCCAGTGTGCAGACTTCCCTAGCCTACCAAGATACCATCTCAGGAAATCTCACCACACTGAGCTCTATAAACTCCGAAACACAGGATGGGGTTATTAAAGGTCTGCTCTACGTACCAGACCTCAGTACCAGCGACCCATGTTACGAACAGCAGTACGACATCATTCCCCGCAATGCCACCACCCAGGCGAGCCTGCCTCCCACCAACTACAACTTGATTGCTCTTGCGCCATGGTTCAACGCCTCTTGTACCAAAGCCTACCTTGCATCCGCCCGCCTCGATCCCATCCGCGCTTTCGTCTTCTACCGGCCCGACAATTCAACGGGGGAGCCACAAGATGCCGAATCGTCCTTATGGGATCTCGAAGATGGTGGTGCCTGGCGCTACCAGAACCGTTATCCTATATTCGCCATACCCGGCGCCGAAGGCCAAAAAATGATGCACCAACTCAGTCTCTACTCTGGCAACATATCCCGAATCCCTCACGGAGACCAGATAGCGCAAATATACGACCCCCATGACGACGACTATGTTCGTATATGGACCGAGCTGACGGTAAAGGACCGTGGCAGTGTCCCTGCAATGTGGACCTGGATTCTTACAGTTGTCGGCGTTGTGTTGTTCATCATTGCCTGTCTGTCGCTCACAATGCACCTAGTGCAGCGGAGACGCAGAATATCACTACGTAGGAGGGTTTTAAGTGGCGAAGTCGACCTAGAAGCGATGGGCATCAAACGCGTCACAGTACCAGTCACTCATGTCAAGGGCTTTCCATTATTCACGTACAGTTTTCAGCCGGATATGATTAGCACACCCTCTACGATGAGGCCCTCGAAATCGACTAGGTCACCGCGAAGCATGCGGGCCGATCAACGCACCATATCCGAGTCCACCACAAGCAGATCCAGAGCGAGGAGAGGCAGTCAGAACAGCGCGACAAGTGCCGTCGCAACGAACTATCAACCGCAATGCCATATCTGCCTGGAGTATTATGTGGACCGAGAATCAGTCATTCGAGAGTTACCCTGCGGCCACATATTCCATCCCGAATGTATCGACGAATTCCTCGGCCTGAACAGTTCGCTATGCCCGATTTGCAAGAGGAATATGCTACCGCGTAATTACTGTCCAAAAATCTCCAACGGCATGGTACGCCGTGAGCGGGCGATTCGGCGTTTGAGGGAAAGGGTAGTGTTCGACGAGTCAGACGATGAGGAAGCGGAGGTGAAGAGCAAAAACTGGGGCAAGCGGCTATTCGGCACGGACAAAACGGCATCGTCACCGACAGAAACACCAATGACATCCGTCATCCCCTCGAAGCCTCCAAAGGCAGGTCAAGATGCAGCCAACACTAGAACCCCTTCGGGCTTGGAGGCTGTATCCTTGTCACGAACGCTTGAGCCTACTCAGGAGGAGCAAGAGGATTTGGAACAGCCCTCAAGTCGATCCGATGGTCGAGAAGAACCACCGCAACCGCCGCCTCTGCCAGCTGCGATAGCTCAACACTCTCACCGACACAAGCGCCTTAAAATAGGCGGGCTGCGGCTTCGTGCTCCTTCGCAGGATGACTCGAAACAAGCTCACCACCGACCAGAAGGGCGCAAGAGCCCCTCGGCGTTAGCACGGGCGCGGATGAGAGCGCTCGCAGGCTCCCCTTTCGACGACCCAGATGGACGCTCACCAGCATGTAAGTACTGGAACGTGGAGGGTTTTGAACAATTACTAATCGAGACTGCAGGGAAACACTACGTCGTAAAGGTCTTCCCAGGCTTTTCGTGACCCGAAAATCTTCCAGGCATTCTATTCAGTTTGGGTTCGCATGGTGCAATGGCGTTTTAGGTTCAGGCAGAGGGACTGCCTCAGGGTCGCATTTTGAAAAGAGCATGACGGAATATGATGATATATACCAACGACACTGCCTCGCTACTACCCTCTGACAGGGTGACGGGGAGAGATTTTCACTTCAGTCGCGACGATCAGATTTGGTGGGCTTAGAGACGCCCTTAACAGTTATACTTTGGCATGGAAACGCTCTTCATGGGACTTGGCCTGGAGTCTCAACTTTTTGGACTGGATATACCCCATTGGGAAAGGGCATGCATCTAATGGCGATTTGGGGGTGCCACGCGTGTTATTAAAAGTTTAGTGTATGATGGTGGCCGCCGGTTTCGCGCCGCCGGTCGGCCCTGGGCCTTTGCTGAGCCTCTGGGTCAAGTGCATCCTTAATGGAGATACCAAACCTACTGCCGCATTTCCGTTCTCCTTTGAAGTGTCTCTCAACCATCGCGTTTGATTCTGTGCTCCGGTGAAGAAAAGAGAAGAAAGGAAATAATGATAACAACAATAAATCAATGTGAATTTACAAAAACGTTGTTTCCTACATATCGCTCCTGTAGCTGTTTCGTTTCGTCCGAATACCTAGAATATACACAAACTTTGATCCAATTTGTTTCGCCAAGCCAAACGCCTGCTCATCTCAAGGACGAGTTTATGCACTACAAATAAGCTCTAGAAAGTTTCATCCACTCTCAGTCTTGGCATTCCATCTTTCAGCCAGGAACCCTCTGGAGCGTTCTCCTCATAATCGGCCGTCAATGAGCTTATCGTCCTCCTTGTTACCGCCCCTCACCAACGCCTCGCGAATGCGATCGTTCTCGTTGGCGCGGATTCGCTGCCGTGCATCCTCAAGCCGTTCCACACCGCGGTCGATCGTCTCGATGTGCACGGTCAGCGGGACTGCGGCGGTTGAGTCACGCGCAAGCTCCGGCGCGGCGACGCGGTCGCGAAGATCACCCAGGCCAGCCTGAATCTTCTCGAGGTCGACTATGAGCGCCGATACCTGAGCGACTGCCGTGCTGCGCTGGCGGTCCACCTGTCGAAGTAGGGAGAGTTGGGCGTTGAGGTTATGCAGTCGTTTGTTATTCGCCCCGACAAGGGTCCACAACGTCCAAAGAACCTCGTCGCGGCGAGACTTGACAGAGTTCGACGAACGCGTGACAAGCTCGTAAATTTGGTTGAGATTCTCCTCGGCTTTTGTCAGGAGAAGTAGCACCCCTTGTGCCTCAACAATAAGCGAAGAGATGCGGTCGGAAACCATAGCAGTATGCTCAATGTACTTGTCGAGAAGGGTCCGTTCTGAGAATGGCGTTACGGTAGGCGTGAATGGGTAGAAAAACCAGCTGGTCCACTGAGAGATGACACCAACGTCGGTGGTCTCTGAGGCAGATAGTGTGTCCAGGTAGCGAGAAGTCCAGCGGTTGATGGAGATAACGGAATCAACAGCGGATCCGACATGAACGTTGAACTTTTGCAAATCAGCAGCTGTTAAACGCACAGTCTCGATATACTCGTTGAATTCGTAGACAAGCTCATCCCGCTGCGGCAATTCCGAGTAGCGAACCATGGTACGCAAGTCACGGATCGATGACTCGGAGCGCTTCATTTCCATGGGCAAAGAAACACCGTCGGCGCTGCGTTCGAGAACCTGTTCAAACTGAGACTGAACGTTCATGAGATCGTCAAACTCGACGTTTGAAGACCTAGGGTCTTGGCCACCGCTGGTAGACGAAGCGAACGAAGGGCAGAACGGAAGGTCTAGATATGCCGCTCCTGGGATACGACAAAGCGGCGAGAGAGATGTTGTTATTGACTTGGTAACCAAGTTTTGGAGCATGATGGAGGCCCCAAAGAAGAGCCAAATAGCCAAGCAAAGCGCCAATGGCTTTTGGATGTAGCTAAGAGCCATACCAATGACATTAAAGACCCATGCCAGGATGTTGAATATTGCGACTGGTAAAGATTCTGACAGGCGTTCTGTGACAGTTCTTTGCTCCTCTGCCGTATTGTCGTAGTAGCCTCTACCTCTGCTGGGATCGCCGCGCCGCACCTTCACGGGGCTCCCGGTGCTTGCTTGACGCATGGCACGGCGCCGTACATCTTGCTGCTGATATGGATCATCACCCGGGCGAATGGTCCGCGATGACCGGCCACTGTTCTGCCGGGGGCTGGTACTACTACCGGGAGTAGCGCTGAAGCGCATCGACGGCATGACAAACTCCGGGTCCGGAGAACGGTTGGGATCCCGACGAACGGTAGGTTGGAAGGGCGAACGGAGAATGACGCGTTCATCGTCTGCCTTGTTCATGAAGTCCTGAACGCTGTGATGGGACTCTTGTGAGCCGCTGATGCTGAATGACTGCGAAGGAATCTGCGATGGGTCTGTGGATAGGGAACCCTCATCGTCCTCGAGATCAGGGAGTATAGAGGTGTCGAAGCTGTCATTTTCGCCACCCTCGACTAGGCGCCAACTGCTCTCAACTGGGAGGTCTTGTTGACGTCGCGGAGGCATCGTGAATGAACTTGTGTTGATGAAGCGTTAGGGCGGCCTCTTGTTGTTTGAGCCCAATACCGAAGTAAAGATGAATAGTGTTGGCGCTAGCTATATAATTTTGAATAAAGTCAACAACCCTAAGGCAGAGGCGCGGACTGTAGATATTGTCGAGACGCGCTTACCGCGTACAGTGGCAAGTTTAATGAAAGGGTCGCGAAATGCGGCCACTTCAATACTTAACAAGGGTGCGTGGAAACGATGTCAATGTTTCTAAAATACCCTCGAGTGAGTCATAAGGCGGGAGCTAAAAAGCAGAAACCGTTACAACGGCTGAGGGCAAAATTAGGCATAGACAAAGAAGGATCGAGGTTGGGTAAGTATGTATGGTCGAGGTTCACAGAAGTTCACGCACTCGGTTTCCCCTCTGGCGTCATAGGCTCCAGTGAGCGTCCCTTGCATGCACAGCAGCTGTCGCGAGGGCCTGGCAGCTTCTAATAGTGGGTAGCTTCCTCCGCCAACTCCGCTGAATTGGCAGCAGCCGGACCATGTGGCAGCGTGACTCGACAGTGATAAGCTTCGCTTCCCCTGGCCGTCACATGGACCAGGCGATAAGGCAGGTGGAGGGTGCAACACCCCACGTTGCTCATTCTTGTCAGCAAGAACCGGTGTCTCGGCAAATCATAAAGCCGAAACCCGGGGAGCGGTGGCTTTGCCCCACTTGGCTTCGGCGCGATTTCCACCACGTCAGTCAGGTCTAGATGAAGGTCGGAATTTGAGTTGCCTTGCCTGCTTTAACAACCACCTCGTTTTTAACAATTTCCTTTCTGCGTCGTGCGCGCCAGAAACTTGCCTGCCACCATATCAATCTCGCACAACTCAACCACCCGCGATGTCGACAGGCATGGATCAACGCGAGCTTGAATCCTGCATCAAGCAGCTCAACAAAATCGTCCAGGCGAACGAGCCTCCTGCGACTGCCCTTGCTCTCCTTGAGCGTCTGAAAAAGGAAGCCGCCCCCACGGAGGAGATGCTCAGGGTAAGTGGCGATTGATATTGTTTACCAAGCGGTCCAAGCATCGCTAGTTCATCTCATGCATTGCGCCTGCGGTGCCATATTTATGCATATATAATACAAAACTGACCTGTGTGCTCTCATGCAGTCCAGTAGAGCTGGTGTTTTTGTCGGCAAGCTTCGATCGAACTCGAACAAGGACATCGCCCGAGCCGCTACCGAACTTGTCCACAAATGGAAGAAGCTCGTCGAGGCCGAGAAGCAGGGCAAGATCAAGAAGCAGTCGTCCCCCGCGGCTCCTTCTCCGACCCAGGCCTCCGCACCAAAGCCCTCCTCGTCAAACGCGATGAACCAACCCTTCAAGGGCAATCCAGAGCTCCGTCGTGCCAAGACCGATGGCTGTGACACCAAGCGTACCGGTGACGAAACGCGCGATTCCTGCATCGAGCTGATCTACAACGGTCTCGCCTACCGATCTACCGCCCCTATTAACGATGTTCTTACAAAGGCCGTCGCCGTGGAGTATGCTGCGTACATCCATTTCAAGGGTGTCACCAAGGAGTACCGTGAGAAGCTGCGCTCCTTGTTCAGCAATCTCAAGGTCAAGAGCAACCGTCAGCTCGGTATTAACGTCATGGAGGGCAAGATTACCCCGGAGCGGTTCGTGGTCATGACCCATGAGGAGCTCAAGTCGGATGAGCAACGGAAGAAAGAGGACGCTCTTCAGCAAGAGAACATGAAGAAGGCCCAGGTCCCCATGGCCGAGAAGAGCATCAGCGATGCTCTCAAGTGTGGCAAATGTGGTCAGAAGAAGGTTAGCTACAGCCAGGCGCAGACGCGCAGTGCTGATGAACCGATGACGACATTCTGCGAGTGTACTGTCTGCGGTAATCGCTGGAAGGTTCGTTTTCCACGTTTCCACTGTTCTCATTTTCGAGAATACTGACAAGTCTCCAGTTCTCTTGAGCGCGCGATTCCTGGGAGGGGAGGTTCTCACTTGTTTTCGACCGACGGCGTGATTTTTCGCTTATACCTGAGGCACGGGATGGTCTTGCATTTGGCACTCGACAGTGGTGCGGTCTTGGTTGGTACGGAGTTGGGGATGAGGAAAGGGCCTCTTTTTGCTCCTTTCAAACTATTCTTTTTTGGCCCTGAGCACGAAGAACCCGAGCACTTTCGCCGCTTCTTTACAGTGGATTTCATTCAGAAAAGAAGTACACTCTAGAAGGGAGTTTCGGTAGATCCACATTCAGGGAGGGGTAGCCGCCGATCTCAAAATAGAGACGAACAGTTGGGCTATCGCAACGAGCCTACACGGTGTTGATGGCCTCAAATCGTGCCTGTTCTGTTCATTGCTTCGCTGGGTCGATCTTCAACACTGAGAATAGATCGGCCGAGTGCTCGTCCTCCTCCAAACCCATCGCCGCTACATGCTTCCAGAATTTGCTAAGGTGCCTTGTGCCTGAGTCGCAAAGGATCGTGACGACTTGGCTGCCCTCGGGCAGTCGTGTGGCCGCAACAACCGCCGCAACGCAGTTGACAGCACTGCTGCTGCCTGCAAAGATACCATCCTTCTCCACCAGCCACCTGGCCATGCGGCACGCCTGCTCATCCGTTACCTTGATCACGTCGTCAATCAGCTCCCTGCCTGCCTCAAAGTTCTCAGTCACCCGGTTGATGCCGATTCCCTCCACGATCGTGTCGACCTGCTGCCGCCGCCGTGTCCCCTCCTTCTCCGTGTTGGAATACATGACGCCGTGTCGGATCTTGTTGTACAGCCCGCTGCCCTGGGGATCGGCTAGAATGACCTGTAGACCTGGTAGGCGGGCCTCCTCCTTCAAGTACTTGGCCACGCCCGCAATTGTTCCGCCTGTGCCGGCGCCGGCTACGAAGGCGCCCAGGGTGCCGCCAGTCTGGTACACAATCTCGGGACCTGTGGTGTGCAAGTGCGCCGCGAAGTTGGCCGGGTTCTCGAACTGGTCTGCAAAGTAGCCCACGCTGCCGTCGCCCGCCTTGGCGGCGTGCTCCACAGCCCGCCGTCTCGCAAGATTTACAAAGTGGTCGGGCGACGCGATCGGCGCCGGATCCACGCGCTCAACCGTTGCGCCGAGATGACGGAGCAGATCGACCTTTTCCATGGCCATGTCGTTGGGCATGCAGATGTGCGCGCGGTAACCCCTCGCGCGTGCCAGCGTCGCTAGCGAAATCCCCGTGCTGCCAACGGTACCCTCGTAAATGGTGTCGCCGCGCCCGGGGACGAGCTGGCCGGCGGCCTCGGCGGCCTCGATCATGGACAGCGCGACACGGTCCTTGGGTGTGTTGCCTGCGGCATTGAGAAACTCGGCCTTGGCTAGGATGGTGCGACCCGTCGCCTCGCTGAGGGAGCGGATCTTGATGAGTGGGGTGTTGCCGATGGCGCCGGCAACGCCGTCTGCGATTAAAGGTGGGTTCCACGTGGCGCCTGCCGCGAGGGCCGCCGCCTCACCAGCTTCGGAGGCGGTCTCATGGTCTTCAAGCTGCACGGGAGGTCCCCAGAAGAGACTGCTACGCCGGGAAGGGTCCGTGGAGGACGGATCCCGGCGGGTACGGCGGCGCTGGTAGCGGCGCTCGAGGTCGGGATAGAAGTCTTTGAAGCCCAGTGTGACGAGGATGCCGGCCGCGAAGGCGAGCGCCAGGGCGGCCGAGCCGTATGCTTTCGGATGATTGCTCAGAGACATGTTGTCTGTGTCATGTGCCGTGCTCCATCGTTCACATGAGTCCCCACGGCCGTTTTTGTTGTTGTAGGTGTTACGGTCTTGGAGGGCTCGAGAATGCGAAAGAGAGAGATAGAGCAAAAAGGAGAGCGCATGAATTTCTCACCATCTTTTTTTTACATGGCACTTGCCCGCTGCACGGTGGGGTGATGTCATTTTTGGCTCTTCAGGACCCCTGGATTAAGCCTCAGCATGCGCTGCGCCTGACAACTCACGAGGACTGAAGTCTTAGGGCGCCTCGGCAGGCACCCCTGCTGAACAAACTGCAAACCTACCTACCTACCGGTAGTACGGCGGATTAACAGCTACCCCGTCAATCTCGAGAGAGGGAGCTCGGGCCACGCTCGAACCTTTGCCAACACGCGGAGCCGACGATTTGCGGTTTTTGGTCCATTTGTTGACTTTCAACCCCTTCCCATTCTGTCCTGCGATCTCCTGCCCGAACCTCCCCCGGGATGGACTCCCCCGCCGTCACCCGCCTCTTTCGGGAGCTCTTCCGCCGTCCCGCGTGTCAATCTCGCCGGCATTGCACAACTGCCGCCGCCGCCGCCCTCCCGACTTTGAGCCAACATCAACCTCGTCCTCACAATCACCGCAACCACAATGCCGTCGCAGCTGCAGCAGCACCGTCAGTGGCCAGCAAGGCCTCGTCCGCACCTCAACAACGGCGGCACTATGCCGTAAAGACGTCCTCTGAGAGACTGGAAAAGACGAACGAATCCAAGTGGCAGCAGCGGACGTCTATCTTCCCGAGTGACCGCGCGGATGAGTTCGATACCTACCCGGTCCTCAGCGCACACGACTTGGCCGCCCGCTCGACGCGCCCGCGTAAGGTCAAAATGCTCACTCGCGACTTCATCGAGGATAGCCTATACAACCCAGCGTACGGTTACTTCTCCACACAAGCCGTCATCTTCTCTCCCGGTCAACCCTTCGACTTCCCTGCCTTCCGTGACGAGCCGCACTTCTACCGCGAGCTGGGCCGGCGGTACACCGAGTTCGAGGACGAACTTGACGACAAGGAGGGGGTCAACAGTGCCCGTCCGCTTTGGCACACGCCCACTGAGCTGTTTAGGCCTTACTATGGCGAGGCCATCGCCCGCTACCTCGTCTCCAACTACCGCCTCACGACGTACCCCTACCACGATCTCATCATCTACGAAATGGGCGCCGGCCGCGGCACGCTCATGCTCAACATCCTTGACTACATTCGTGACCTCGATCCTCAGGTCTACGCCCGCACGCAGTACCGCATCATTGAAATTTCCCCGGCCCTCGCCTCGCTACAGCGTCACCACCTCCTCTCGACCGCCGACTCGCGCGGCCACGCATCCAAGGTGGAGATCATCAACAAGTCTATATTCTCCTGGTCGGAGCGCGTCCCCTCGCCGTGCTTCTTTCTCGCCATGGAGGTGTTTGACAACTTTTCCCACGACTGCGTGCGCTACGATCTCGCCACCGAGGAGCCCCTCCAGGGCTCCGTCCTGATCGATGCCGATAACGACTTTTACGAGTTCTATTCCCCGGACCTTGACCCCGTCCTCGCCCGCTTCCTCCGCGTCCGCCACGCCGCCACGGGAGGCCGCTATCCAACCCCCTACCCGGCTAACCGCATGCTGCGCCAACTCAAGTCGCGTCTGCCGCTGATGCCGAACCTATCAGAGCCTGAGTATATCCCAACCCGCCTGATGCAGTTCTTCGACGTGTTGGAGAAGTACTTTCCCGCCCACCGCCTTGTCACGAGCGACTTCCACTCCCTCCCGGATGCCATTCCGGGCCTCAACGCGCCCGTCGTGCAGACGCGGTATGAGCGCAAGACAGTGCCTGTGACAACGCCTTTGGTGAGACGCCTTCCACACTCTGACTGAGCGAGACAAGGATTGCTGACCAGCTGTACAGGTCCACCAGGGCTATTTCGATATTATGTTCCCGACGGATTTTCAAACCATGGAAGCCATGTATCAGGCCATCACCGGCAAGCTCACGAGGCTCACATCGCATGGCGACTTCATGCAACGATGGGCGTTCCTCGAGGACACCCAGACACGCAGCGGAGAGAACCCTTTGCTCAGTTACTATGAGAATGCCAGCGTGCTGGTCACTGTATAAACACATAGAAAGAGTATGCCCATTGGGAGGCACTCCCGCATTGCATTGGCTTATACTTTTTGAACTCTGTTTGCTTTGCCTGGTGTTGATTGTTCCAACACATAGCAGCAAGCTGAGAGGAACAAGCTTTTGATATTTCAGTACTCCTGTGTGATCATCCTCCATAACCGCAACGTAAACATATCGTCGCCCATGTTTCTATCCATCTAATTCCCCGGTATAAAGTAAATCATTGTTGCCAGGCATGCTTCTGCAGCACGCAGGCGGGAATCTCATGTCACGCTCAAATGTTGAGCTTCTCCTTGAGCCACTTCTCCGCCGTGGCGACAGCCTCATCCAAATTCTCGGCCTTGGTGCCCTGTCCTTGACGGGTAGGTTCCTTGCCACCGGATTTGCCTCCCACAATCTCACTAACTTGGGCGGCCCATTGCTCGGCGGTGACACCCTGGGAAGATAGATGCTAGACTTTGAGTTAGCTTCGGTTCATAACAAGTCTTTGTAGTGACAGCTTACAGTTCCGACGTAAACACCGTGGGCAACAGAGCCCTCGTTCTTGCTTCCACCGAAGAGATAAACAGAGCGTTCTTTGTCCTTGGACTGGAAGTGCTTGACAACTTCACCGATGGCCTTGGCGTTGGCAGAAATGGGGAGCTGGCCGACGAACCACTTGGAGTCCTTGTTCTTGTCAAAGTGAGCGACAACGGTATCGAGCGCAGTCTTCGCCTCGGCCTTCTGGCGCTTCTTCTGCTCATCCGTTACAGCCTTGATAATCTTGTCAAAGCGCTTCTTAATGTCCTCCTTGGTGAGAGTAGAGATGGTCAGCTGGTTGAGGGCGTGTTGCGTTGTCTTGATCTCTTGCTCCTTTTCAGGACCAAAAGGCAACACCTCGAGGGCATCCAACCGCTTGGAGAACTCATCAGCCTCACGCTGCACTTGGTGCGCAGCATCGCCAGTGTAGGCGATGATGCGGCGGATACCTTTGGCAATACCGCTCTCCTCAACAATGACGAGGTCCTTGATCAGCCCCGTCTGGTCGACGTGCGTACCACCACAGAACTCAACGCTAATCTTGCGCCACTCGGGGTTCTTGGGGTTGGCAAGCAGGGTGTCGACATCAACACCGACGGACACAACACGAACAGGGTTGGGATACGTCTCGCCAAATACTGCGCGAACGCCCTCAATTCCCTTGGCCAGATCGAGATCTACTTCCTTAGCGTAGATCTTGCCGTTCTGGCGAATATAAGAATTGGAGAAATCCTCAATCTTCTTCAACTCGGGAATGGTGACACCAGTCTTGTGGGAGAAGTCGAAACGCAACTTCTCGTTGTCAACCAGAGAACCCTTCTGATTGACATCATCGCCGAGGACTTCCCGAAGAGAGTGGTTAAGGATATGGGTAGCCGTGTGGTTGTTGCGGATGGGAGACCTCCTCAGCTCGTCGTACTCGCAAATGACTTCGTTGCCAGAAGACAACACACCGTACTCAAGGTAACCGTTGTGGACAATGTAGCCTCCGTGGTTCTGCACGTCCAACACCTTGAACTCGGCAACATCGTCAATGACGATGCGTCCGGTATCGGCGACTTGACCACCGGACTCGGCATAGAAGTTGGTCTTGTCCAGCAACAGCCCGAGAGGAGTGTTCTCGGCAATGTCCTTGGTCGACTTGACGAAACCCTTGCCGTCGTAGATCAACTGCACCTTGGCCTTGGAGTCACCCTTGACGAACTTGGCATCGTCGTCGGTTCTCGCGACGTTCAGCTGCTGCTCGAGCTCGGCGATTTGGTGAACATTAAGCTTTGCGAAAGTCTGGACAGAATTCTTGACAACCTTGCTGGCTTCGCGAGCCTTATCTTGAGCAGCCTTGACCTCGTCGTCATCGATCTCAAGCTTACGCTCCTCAGCCATCAGCTTGGTCAGATCCACGGGGAATCCAAAGGTGTCGTAAAGTCTCCACACCTCGGCGCCAGAGAGCTTCTTCTCGCCCTTCTTGATGGCAGCGTTGGCATACTTCTCAAACTGGGCCTCGCCACGGTCAAGGGTACGGGCAAAGGCCTCTTCCTCCTCGTCGAGAATCTCCCTGATGTCATCTTGCTTCTTGACAATCTCGGGGAATTGCTCGCCCATTTGGTCAACAAGAGCAGGAAGAATCTTGGAGAAGAAGGAGCCGATCTCGGCATTGAAGTACTTGCGAGCGTAACGGACACCGCGACGCAGAACTCGGCGGACAACGTATCCGCGGCCGTCGTTGTTCGGAACAGCACCGTCAGACATGGAAAAGGTCAAAAGGCGGATGTGGTCAGCAATGACACGGTAGGCGGTGTCAATGCCGTCGACATCGTCAGCGCCGTACTTATCGGTGTACGGCCTGGCACCAGTGACCTCCTCTATTCTCTTAAACAGAGGGGTGAAGATATCAGTAGCGTAGTTGGAGACTGTGTTCTGGAGAGCAGACACAAGACGCTCAAAGCCCATACCAGTATCGACGTGCTTTGCGGGCAGGGACTTGAGGGAGCGATCGGGTTGGCGGTCATACTGGATGAAAACGTTGTTCCAGATCTCGACAACCATGGGGTCATCCTGGTTGACCAGGTCGGAGGCGTTACGGCCGCCAATCTTGTCGTAGTGAACTTCGCTGCAAGGGCCGCAAGGGCCTTGATCACCCATCTCCCAGAAATTGTCCTTCATGTTGCCGGGCAGGATGTGGTCCTCGGGTACACCGACGGATTGCCACAGGCCCTTGGCCTCCAGGTCGGGCTCAAGGCCCATGTCGGGGTTGCCCTCGAAGTAGGTGACGTACAAACGGTCAGGATCCAGGCCGTAGACCTTGGTCAGAAGTTCCCAAGACCACTCAATGGCCTCCTTCTTGAAGTAATCTCCAAAGGACCAGTTGCCCAACATCTCGAAGAAGGTGTGGTGGTAGCTGTCCTTGCCGACATCGTCAAGATCATTGTGCTTGCCACCGGCGCGAATGCACTTCTGGGTGTCAGTCGCACGCTTCAGAGGGTACATGGGGTCCGCCTTGGAGATTGTTCCGAGGAAAATGGGCTTGAATTGGTTCATGCCCGCGTTGGTGAAGAGCAAGGTGGGGTCATTGTGAGGGACGACGGAGGAGGAGGGCACTGCGATGGAGCAGGTCAAGTTAGCCAAGTGAAGTGTTTCAAGCGGATCAAGACGTAACGCTGGCAAGGTGAAGCACCAAAGACGCGACGTCTACTACAATGCCAGGTTGTGGTGGTGCTTAGGGGGCGCTGGTGATATCGTACCGATGGTGTGGCCCCTCTTCTCGAAGAATTCGAGGAAAGTCTTGCGCACGACGACGCCGGGCCACTTTGGCTCAGCCATGACTGCAGTGGACAAGGTCGAACTTGAGTGAAAGTGCCTCTGCGGAAAAATGGCACTCGCTGCGATGGATGCAGACAGCGTAGGGGTTGTTGTCTGGGGTCTGACCGACGCTCGAGTCCAGCAAAAAGAGGTAGCAACTGTTGATGTGGAGGTAGACGTTTTATCACAGGTGTGACTCTTTTGGCGGGACGAGCAGCTCGTTAGTGCGGCAGCTGCATCCCCATTGCTTCGGGGTAGGAGGGGCAGCGATAGCGGGAGCGGATGCGGGCGCAGATGTGGGAGGGGCGGCAGCGAGGGGTCCTCTGGCCCAGCGCTTTCATAGAAACTTCTACAAGCTCGCTGGGGATGAGTCAACGCCAGTACAAAAGCGCCAGAGCTCCCCAACGCAGGCCATCCGCCACAGCTGAGCGCCAGTGAACGCACCCGCGCCCCTCGTAAGAGCACAGTAGCTTCTCGGGCCATTCCTCTGACTTCCCTTTCCCCTCAAATACAACCACCTGGACGGACGAATTGGAATTGCGCAGGAAGGTCAGAACGTCTCCTCTTTTTCCTCTTCCTCAACCTCTTGCGCTCTCAAACAAGGCACTCTCTCTGCCTTTGCCAAGGAAAAGCGAACAATCAATAACGCGCTGTTGGCTGTGTCTTGCCAGCGAAAGATTGTTGTTACCGAACCAACGTCATCTGGATTTCAGATTGACTTTGGAACTGCGTTCTTCGCTCTGCGACGGGATATTCCCTACTCTTCCGGAAACGGCGATTCAAGATTAACAGTACCGCGCCTTTACCGCCTTACCTCGTATCTCGACTGCGAGCCCCGATTGGTGGCGGTCCTGTACGCTCTGCTGCTGCTGCTCAGCTGCTCCTGTGGTATCTCTCTTCGCTGCGATTCCAGTGGCCGTTTTGGGGTTTCGGTCAATTGACCATCGTACCCGCGTTCGTCCTTGTTGTCTTCGTCGTCTGTTGTCGTCGGTGTCGGGTCAGCCAGCCTTGTGGAAAAGGGAACTAGTAAGTTGGTAGTAGCAGTTGGGGGGTTTCAGCAGGAAAGTGTTGCACGCGAGAAAGTTCCAGCAAAAAGTCGCCGAATATGCTGCTGCACGGGGCGCAATCTCCCTCCCATGCGCTGGATTCCTACGCGATGGAGCCGGATCAGCACCAACATCATCAAGCGAGGCAGCTAAGGCGCAAAAGAAAAGCTGAGTCCCAAGACAACGAACGTTTGTCCAAACGACTCAGTCTCTTGAATCTAGGTAAGCCAAACCCACAAAGAAGGTTTATTGGCGTCTCCTTGCGCTAACATCTGCATGCAGAGAAGAATGGCCAGAAGAAACTCAATGTCCCGGGGGGGGAGCCGGCTCCATCATCCATGGCCCCCAACGCTGTTTCCACGACTTCGCCGCCTTCCACTTCCCCCACCAGCCGTCGCCGCCGTCGCGACCGCAAACCACCACCATCCGATGAGGAAGTGATGCAGCTTGACGATACGAAGCACAAGGTTTATATTTTCAACATGGACGACGAGCTCTCGTCTTCCGAGAGCGAGCCCGACGATGGCAAGCTTGTCTTTTTACCGGACATAGAGAAGCACTTGCGCGCCACGCGCATTCCACCATCCCTTCTGGCGAACCACGAAGGCCAGCTTGCCGGCATGCAGGTGGTTCTGTACAACGAGCCCGCCTCTCTGACTGTCCCACCCGAGCAAGACAGCGTCCGTAAGGCCATCGTCGAGTCCCGGACCCGCATGCGCGAGAGGCAGCGTCTCGAACGCGAGGGCAAGGGTTCGCCGGTGCAGATGCCACCACCGTTCGTCTCCCAGCAACCCGTAAGCACATTCATTTCCGGTTCCCAGCAGCCGGTCAGCGCAGTCGCACCAAATCCTCCAACCCCGAGTGAGACCTCAGCCTCAGTAGACTACAACCCCGACGCCATGGACCTTGACTAGGACGGTTAGAAACAAGGCAAGTGATTTATTAATTTTGTTTGTTCATGACGATACTCACGCTTGCCACGAATGTAAACGAGCTGTTCCAACGTGCCCACGGCGATTGACGAACCGGGGTCAGCGAGGCGTTTCAAAGGTATCATTTCAAATCGTATTGGCAGGAATATTCCTATGTTGTACAATATACAGTCGTTAAGTTCAAGGTATCCAGTCCTTGGTGCACGAGGCGTCTAGCCTCGATGATCGTGAGGCCTTGCGGCCTTTGTATGGTGAACGTCCTTCCCCTCCTCCTCCTCTTTCCAAGTCCCCATCTTAATCTGTTTCGTAAATGTGATGTCTTCTGTCCATCTCGTCTTGAGTCGTGTCTTGCAACCGGCAGTGAGCTGTTAACACATGCCATATTAAAACCCGCTTGAAAATACTAACGCAGTAATAAGGTCTGCGCACCACCACTCTCGCACATGTCCCACTTCACTGCGCCCTGTACGGGTAAGCCTGCCCCGTGTGATTCGCAGCAACGGCGGCCGGCGGCGGCGGGGGGCCCGCTGGCGGCGTGACGCCGTACTCCTGGGAAGGGTCGACCTTTGAGCCGCCCTCGGGCGGCGCATACATGGGCGGCCTCGCGGAGTTGGGGTCGTAGGTCGGCGGCGGCATCCCCTGCATGCCATAGTAGCCGCCTCCCGGGGCTTGCGGGTGGGCGTTGTGGTACTCCGGGCGGTAGGTGTTGTAGGTGGCGGTGGGCCATGCGTAGCGGCTGTCTACGCGGGCGAGCTGGGCGCGGTTGAAGAGCCAGCGGTGGTACCCGAGGGGGAGGAGGCCCTTCTTCAGGCGGCTCTTACCGTGGGCGTAGCCGACGATGAGGAAGATGGCAAAGAGCGTCGTGAAACCGAGGAAGACGGACCACTTGACGATGACGCCAGTCTGTCGGGGTCTGTCAGCATCCGGAGCATTTCAATCAAGGGGGAGGAGAACCGCGAGATGACGCGACTTACCCTGCTGTACCACCAGGGGATTGCCCGTCCATTCTGTATGACCCAGCCGGGCGGAAGCTCGTTGGGGTTAACCACGTCCTGTCGAGCGATCAAGTAGGCGTCCATGGTGATGTTTTCTCGCCCTCTCGTTTCCCCCTTTGTGTCCGGTCCAGTCCCTTTCCCTGCAGTTCCCACGCCGAAGTCCAAAGATGGGTTTCTCTTTTGTATCGTCAATGTCCAAGTAGTTCCGTCGGGTGTAAAGGGCTGCAGATCAACTACGCCAACCAAACTAGAATAAGCAGAACAGCTTAACTACCGACAAGCAAGGGTAGCTGCGTTGTCGTGGAAAGTGAAATGAAATAAAACAGGAATGTATGAATACTGGTTTTGCCAAGACTTCGCAATGCAGCGGGTGGATGCTTTATTTGAACTCACTCCAAACAAGATAACAAGGGCTGAAAAGAAGAACCAGTGAGGTAGGTTGGAGGCCTGACGGTCACCTAGTGCCCACATATCTGTGCCTCTCTCCCTTCTACCTATCTGCTCGGACATGGGGTGCCGGCATCGTTAACTCTGTTCGACCCGGGCGACGCACAGGGGGAGACTGGGGAGGGGCTAGTTTGAGAGGTCGGCATGCAGAGGCAGCGGACTCCTCATTGGCCCTGACAAGCTGAAAGGGTCCATTAAGAGGTGGCCAAGGAGTGTGGCTACGGCGGTTCGTGTACAATCCTGCGGCAGCGCTGAAGCATCAGAGTCGTTTCATCCACCTCGGATCCCGAATGACGAAAAGGCTCAAAGAACCATCCCGGAGAGCACACGCGCGCATCACAGTAAGATACAACGCACACACACACACACACACACACACACAAAGCAAACATTGCCAGTGCTCCGTGAGTTGTGGACACTGGAGGCCTGAGAGGCCGTGCCGCAACTATCGCCAGAAAAGTACGCTAAGAAGTAAAAGAAACAACCTGTCCTGCCCTGTCTGTTTGGGCAGCCATAACCCTTCCCGGCGCGCTTTGAAGCAAATCAAGTGAGGCTTCTTCACCTATCGCATGTGTCAGTCGATAGATGATGTTCCCCAAATTGATCCCAACCAGCTTGTGCCAAAACGCCTTCAGCGACCAAATCGTCAACCTTTCGTGCTCGGGCCATGGCATTGGGGAGGAGGGGGGGACCGTGGACGACAATCTTGAAGGAAACTTCCTGGGATTTCTATCCTGCTTCTCCACATCACCACTGTAGGTAATTCCTTTTATCTCACTGTCTCTTGCCTTCCCCCTCTGCCCCTACCTCGCTCCCAGCTCCCCAACATACGCAGATATATCGCTAGTGCCAGGGGACATATGGGCAGTGCAAGAGACCATTCTTGCATCTTCCTTGGCCAACGACAATGAAACCGGATGAGTCGGCCAACATCGGCCACACTTCAATGATGACTGGTGCGAGTTCAATGGGACTAGCACGAGGGCAGCGTCCGTCCATAATCGACAATACCACGGTACCGCGTACATAGGTGCCCGGGCCGGCGGGCCACGACCTCATAGTTAAGCAACATTGACGCGCACAGCAAGGCTTAGTGAGGGACAAGCGTGGAGACGAGGCTTGAGTTTGTGAAAAGGGTATTAATTTGTTGATGACATCTGGGTCAGGTAGGCCCTTGTTTGTCGTCAACTCCTCTCTGTACCGCACACGCTCATCCCCCCCCCCCCCCCCCCCCCCTTTGCGCCTCTTACACGTCCACCTACCACCTATCTTCTTTCAACCACATCGAGCAGTTGTTAGACAAATAAGCCTGTCGAAGAGAAGAGCAAAATTTGAGTTTCAGCGTTTCTCTGTTGCAAGCGTAGGGCTGGCTTCCGTCTGTCATATGCGCAAGCCTTGGCTATGGGTATAATGTTTGAGCAGCTCGGCCCCCTTGGGCCCGAGGCCCCGACAATCGCCCAAATATGATGGAGGCCCGCCAGATAGAGAGAGGGAATATGAATGAGACGCGGGTGCTGATCATTTGGTACTTCGTCCTCCCAACCTCGGGTGATCTGCGGTGGGCGTCCGAGCAGACCAAGCGGAAACTGGAGCCGTTCAGACTGAGGGAAGTGGTGTGTTTTTGCAAACACGCCGTGCACTTGGGTATGGTTATTGTACGCGCATACCAACAGGAACAAGGGCCAGTGAGCGTCCCCGTGGCAGTCGTTCGCCACCTACCCGTCCCTCCACCCGGTATCATCGTCCAAAAACCCAATAATGTCAAAGTTAATACCCATACTTCTCAGCATCGTGCCCATGGTAAATTCCTGCTGGTTGTTAGTGACCTGGCCCCCTAGTCCTGGGCTTGTAGTTACTCACCTCCTCTCCGTCTTCGCACACCTTGCGACCATCTCCGTCTTCTATATGCCCAGGCGATAACTCCTCGCCATTCCCCTCCCTCAATCTCTCCGCAAACCTGGCCTCGTCTTCCCTCTGAGCCCTCCTCCAAGCCCTCAGCCCGCCCATTCCCTCAACCCTCCCTCGGGACGCTTCAAACACCTCCTCTGCGGCCATCCGGCTCGCCGCCCTCCACTTCCCGATCAACTCAACAAGCTCCTCGTCCGTCTCGCCCTCGCCTCCGCCGCGGATCCGCCTAGCCTGCCGGAGAATCTCCTCCCTGCCCTCAGCCTCCCTTGTAGTCTTGCTGCCAGGCGCCGAATCACCGGCTTTCGTGACCGAATTGGCGGTCCAGTGAAGACTTGATCTCGATATTGATGGAGAGGCTTCTGGGTGTAGCTGCGGCCTTGGTGTGCTGAACGGCCGGCGCGTAGGCGTGGCAGCCTGCCTCGCCGGCGTCGTCACCTGGGTCCCTGCCCCCCGCTGCCTCACGGTGGCCGCAGTGGGCGTGGTGTCGCGACTACCCGGGCCTGCACCCGAATCCGGGTCCGCATGGGTAGCTTCCCCTGGCTTTAGCTGCGGAGGTGACGCTGTAGGATTCTCGGCAGCGGCAGATCCCGCAATTTTCCCCTCGCGGCCCCGCACCATGGGCGACTTGAAGGGTTTGCGGAGCGTCTCGTTGGCGGTGTCGACTCGTCTTCGCTTTGCAGCTGGCGTGAGCATTGTGTGCATGTGTGCTGCACCGCCTGAGAAGCTCCTCCTTTTCAAGCAAGGAAACGGGCGTCTACCGTACTTTCTTTGATATTGCGGAGTAATCAGGTAGTAAAAGAACGTATTGCCCGATGTGGGTTGTGGAAGGTGTTGGTGTTGGTGGAGGGTTTCCGATCGGTCATAGATGGCGCAACAACTAACAATACCGAGGAAGCACACCACTTTCTGGATCATCAACCCTCAACATCCAACGCCTTCCACAACCCAGAGCATAGCCAGAGGAATTGAAGCCTAAAATGTGAATTTCACTGTGCGTATATTTGCGGGCCGCGCCGCGCCGCAGGACAGTGTTAAACTCACTGTTGTCAATATCTTGGCTCGGCTGCAAATGATATCTCACGGTATGAACAGACACGTGAAGGTGGGGAGATCAACAAGTTATTCGTACGTACTATCCAGCAACTGCCCAAGTATATTACAGGATCGAAGCAAAAAAGAAAAGAAAAAAAAAACACCCCCATCGGGTCATCCACCTCTAGCTACAGCCCAGTTTTCCATGCTTCCCATCATCTCACATGTCCGTAGCTGCATCACCAACCCGAAGCCTTTACCATGTCAAAGAGCGGGCCTCCGTCAAATTTCAAGTGTAAAAAAAAACAAATCCAAAAGAAGCAAAAAGATATCAAGCAGTAACTGTTCATGACCCGTCTTGCGCCTGTCGATGCAGCGTAATCCTCCGCCGACACAGAGATATAGAAGAGAATGTGAACTTAATATCCTACGTGACGCTAATGCCGTGAAGTGAATAGGAAACAGGTATCATAGAACCAAATGCACTCCATAAGTGGTCCGAAAGAGGCCAGCATGCAGATAGAATGGTACAGACAGAACGGCGGAAATGAAGAATAAAAGTGGTTTCAAGAGTCGACCCGAACCCTCTTGGGCTCGTTTCCAACCTCGTGCCCCTCGTGTGGTCCATTCGCGCTGATCTCGGGACTCTTACGTTTCGTGCTCAAGGTGTTGTCGTCTCTCAGGAAACTGGGGCCTGAGCCGACAACGGGAGTTGCAAAGTTTAATGGACTGGGCAGCGTGTTGCTGTCATTACCACCGCGCGAGTACCACTCCGGGTAAAAGCTGCTGGGGCTGGGCAGAAACTCATTATTCAAGAATCGGGATGGGAGGGCGGACACTGGAGTGTCGATGTTCATATTGTTATTTTGCTGCGGGGGTGGACGAGCAAACGGGTTTGGCGGGCCGGTGGCGCCAGCCGACAGCAGTGTCTGGGCCGACGGGGACGGCGGCGGTAAGACCATGCCTGAAGACTGAGAGTCGGATGCATGGCGTCGAGTCGTCTGGGATGTGGCATCAGTTGAGTTGCGAGGAGAGTTTGACTCGGCAGTGGCACTACCGCCATCCGACGGTTCGTCAGGGATCTCCACCCTCAAACGCGGGCGCGCACTACCCCCAAGCTTCATGCTATTGGTGCGAGATGGCGGGGTAAATGTGGTCTCTGGAATGGACGACACGGAGATGTTGCGAGTTTTGTTCAGAGATTGAGTGCTGGCCCGTGGAGGCAGGGGCGGGGACGTCGTAGAACCGTTGGTCCGGGACACCGCGCCAACATCGACGGACGGGGACCGATTGCCCTCAACCTTGATGTTGGTCTGGTCAGGGAATGGAGGGCGATTGGGCTCAGTCTTGATACTGTTTTGTTCGGAGGCGAAGGAGGCCAGATGCTGTGATAGGATAGAGCGGTTCTCGTCGATGGGCGTAAAAATGCTGTGTTGTTTACGCTGCGGTAGCTTTTTGATCGCGCTGTCCGTGTTAAGGAGTGGCGGTTGAGGCCTATCTTGCTGCTCCGATCGCGGTTCCATTGGCGCTGGCATCGCTGACTCCCGGGGCAGCGGCGGCGTTGCCTGAGGCTGCTGCTGCTGCTGCTGAGAGTGAGAAGGCTGCTGCTGTTGCTGCTGTTGAGGCGACTGTTGCCGAGGTTCAAGCTGCTGAGGTTGTGGTTGCGGGGGAGACATCTGAGGTGGCTGCGGTGGTATCTGCTGAGAGGGAGGCTGTGGCGGAGACGGCGAGATGCGAGAAACTTGAGGCCCAGGCCCTTGCTGGCCCTGCGGTTGCGGAAAATTGGGCGGCATGGAGCGGCGCTGGTCTTCCATGTACTGTTGCATATGCGGAGGATGATGGTTGGACGAGTACGAGGGGTATTGAGGGCCATGTTGCTGGGGAAGTCCGTGAGGCATGTTTGGCGGCATATTGGGCTGATTCTGAGGGTTGTAGATGGCCGGGTTTGGCATGTAGGCGAAACCGTTGACAGGAGGCTGTTGTGGTCCAGGAGGGCCGACGGGCTGAGGACCCATATTCGGGCCCATACGGCGAATGTCTTGTCCAGAACCAGGACGCGATCCCATGTTAGGCTGCGGCGTATGGCCGCGTTGCACGGGATGGCCAGGGTGCTGCGGGAAAGGCATGCCGTTGGGAATCGGGGGGGACGCTGACGGTGTATGGTGCCGCATGTGAGGGAAAGGAGCCTGTCCTTGGAACTGGGGAGGAATCATTTGGACATCCTGCGGCGGCGTGCCTTCGGGGTCCTCGTCCTCGTCCTCGTCGTTACCGCCGTTGAAATCCGAGGGGCCCTTGTGCTCATTGGGGCCGCCGTGCTGCGCGAAAGTCAGCACTCCGCGTTCGCGAGTTGCGATAGGGAAGGGGACTTACGTATGTGTATCTGGTGATCATCTCCCGCATGTCTGTGGAAGAGTACTCGTACAGTTTCTTGTTGCTGCCGAAGATGAAGACGGCAACGTCCACGGAGCAAAGCACGGAAAGCTCGTGCGCCTTCTTGAACAGACCACCCTTTCTCTTCAAAAAGGTTCTAGACGCGACACGACAAATCAGCGAAAGGCCACAGAGGGGGCGAGTATCATCGAGGAAGAACTTACACAGAGCGGTTCCTGTCATCCTTGATGGCTTTAATCTCAATCTTTCTGCGTCCCATCTTGACCGAGAAGCTCTAGCGAGCTGTCAAGTTATATGTGCGAGGCGACGACAAGGCGCGATGGTATCAGCCGAGGGAGATGTCGAAGCAAGCGACTTGGATGCCGATTGGCGACGGCGCGACGGCGGCGGCGGCGAGGTCTCAGCCGTTGCAGTTGAGGAAGGGCTCGACTCAACTGGTAGGGTCTGAGGAGCGGGGAGACTTGTCGAAGCTCGGGAACGGAGCTGAATGTCTTGTCGGAGCAAGCTTGGCTGATCAAGGGAGCGAGTGGAAAAAAAAAAAAAAAGTCGGACGGGACGGGCTGATCGCTTTTATCTAAATTGCCTGGCTCGTGGGCTATCGTTGCGAACTGATGATCCGTCAGTCAAACTGGACATGGGCAAGGTAGCGCATCCCGGGATCAACAGTATTTGAAGCGGGTGGGAGAAAAGGTTGTCGGAGCAGGGGAGAGCGCGGACTGGAGAGGACGTATCGAGAACATACATTGATCCCATTACAAGTGCAGATGCGACAGGTTCTGGGATGGACAAGCGTTGTGAGGTGCAGGTTGATGGGGCTGAATCTGGCGTAGATGATTCTAATAATAGACGCGATCGTGTTCACGTTGC
The DNA here is from genome assembly GCF_000149035.1 of Colletotrichum graminicola M1.001. Classification (NCBI taxonomy): domain Eukaryota; kingdom Fungi; phylum Ascomycota; class Sordariomycetes; order Glomerellales; family Glomerellaceae; genus Colletotrichum; species Colletotrichum graminicola. The sequence continues at coordinate 607,910 of NW_007361006.1, forward strand.
TGGGTGCGGGAAGACAGGACAGTGAAGGAGGGAAGGGGGGAATAATAATGACGGGAGCGAGTGGGTGGTAGAGGGGAGCAGCAGTTTACACTTGGGTAGGTAGGGTGCAGCGGTGCGGGTGCTACGGGTGGTGCAGAACAGTACCCTAGGTAGGTGTTGGTACGTCGATCGGTACATGCAGGTGGTGCCAGGTCGCGAAGCAGGACAAGGCAAGCAACGAGAGAGCGAGGGTGGAGTGAGGGGAGTGTGTAGCCAGAAATCGTCCAGTGAGGATGCGGGAACAGAAAGTCGGGAGTAGCGCAGAAGGAGAGGGTAAAAAAAAAAAAAGTGACAGGGGTAGGGGTGTTGAGCGACCCACTGGGGGGGGAGAAGGGACGAGACGAGACGTGACTAGGTAGGTAGGTAGGTAGGTGGGTGGACGGGTGGATGGATGATTGTGAAGGAGCAGAAAGGTGCCCAGGGGGAGGGGCCGAGGGGTGATGTATTACTCTCCAATTACCCTGTTGCGTCTACTATGTAGAAGCGAGTGGCAGAAGCAGAAGCAGAAGAAGCAGGCCTGCCATGTTGTTTTTGGTTAGACATGGCTGATGCGTCGAGATAGACAGTTAGCTGGTCCTGCCCTCACCTCCTTTGCGCCGTACCACCTCACCTTTTTTCTCACCATCACCGACAAGGCAAGGCCGTGAATGCTTTTGGTGCGTGCGTTTATATGACGGGGGATCCTGGTGGCCGTTGCGGACGTTCGTGAAACGGCAGCCTGAAGAGGCAGGGAATGAGGAATAGAGGTGAGACCGACTCTAGGCACTGTGATGATACCGTCAGATATGCCTACAGCGCACCGTGCTTTTTTGCAATCTTCATCACGGTACTCCGCACCGCCTCAACCCCCTTGTACTAGGACAGCCCGAGTAAGGTACCGGCAGCCATTGCGACTTTCCTGCCGCTAGCGAGACACCGCAGAGAAGATACATGTGGCAGGTGTCGTCGAGACATCTGACGTTTAGCCGGTGTGAGGTGCGTGCGGGCCACCACCCCGACTGCAGTACCCTCTCCTCAACACTGACGCTGCGTTGCGGGTACCGCGAGAGCGCCAATCTTCGGACCTGGAGAACCACCACCAGCCTTAGCACCAACGCAGCCACCACTACAACCACAACTACACGTCCAGATCCAGGTCCAGGTCTAGGTCCCAGGTCCCAGATCAAACAAAAGCCAGAAGAAGCATTGAGCATTGGCATCCCGCAAGGCTCGACCCGGACGTTCCACTGACGCCGGAACTCTGAACCGGACTGCTCCCCCCTGGATCTTGCCAAATCCTCCTTGAGCATCGTCAAAACCATCATCATGATCACTCATCCGCCGGCATCATCCACCCATCCCAAATCCCAAACCCCTCATCCTCCCGATGACCTAACGGCTTACTCTGTGCACCCAGCCAGAGGAAGCATGATCCCGTGATGCCAAGGGGAAAAAGAAGGCGAGGCTGTCACCCAAGCAAGCAAGCAAGCAAACAACGTGCCCGGGCCGCATGTTGAGCCTCCGTCTCCACCATGACCATGCCGCCGCCGCCGCCGCCACCACCGGTGCCGGTGCAGCAACGCAGGAACGGACTCTTGCATCCGGATTCAGGCACAATGGGGCCACGAGCACACGCGAGAGGGAGAGCACAGGCCGCCTTATCAAGGACGGGAACCAATCTGCCATTCATTCAAAATTGTACAAAACAGACTCGGCACTCTCAGTACCCCTTTTCAGGTCAGACGAATGGGTTCAAGGGCGGCCTTGGCGTCGACGGGCCCCTATGTTGCCGTTTTGTTGTTGATCTCTTGCCCCTTTTTTCCCTCTCTTTTTCTTGATCTCGTTCTCTCTCCCTCGCTCTCAACCCTCCCCCCCCCCCCCATGATAAGAAGGGGGTTGAGAGTGAGCTTAGACTCCCTCAAGCACAATACTACAACGTGAAAGAAGCACAGGAAGAGGTGCGAGCTATAACTGAAATGTTGCTAGGGAGGATCCGACCAAGGAAATAATACACTGGGTGACTTATCTGAGGCCTCGCCGCCGAGAGAAGAGAGGGGACTAAGTGAGCGATAGTTTTTTCTCTCGTTTCTTCATGTGATACGATGAATCTATTTTCTCTTTATTTATACGTGTGAGTATCAGCGAGAGGGGGGAAGTAGAGTGAGATATTGGAGTCAGAAATATAATGGCAACAGCACAGAATAGAAAGATAGTTAAAAATATATCACATGCGATCGCCGTAGACTACCAGGGTCACGGATTAGACCAACTGGCATACTGTACAAAGGGAGTTACCTAGTAGGATATAAGGCTAGATTCACTGTCGACCAGACAGCGCATAAGCGATCACCGAAGCGTACGTAAC